>NW_004567120.1:5004492-5038696 GCF_000260355.1 Condylura cristata
ATAGATAGATAGATAGATAGATAGATAGATAGATAGATAGATAGATAGATAGATAGATAGGACATTATATGAAGTTATAAAGAATACCTCAGGTGCTACAAAGTTTGCAGTATAGCATGGAGTTAAGAGAAGTCCAGTTTCTCCTCGAAGCTGTTTTGCAAACCCAAAATCACAGATCCTAATGGAGTCAGCATTGGCTGATTCATCCATGTATAAAATATTACTAGGTTTAAGATCACGATGAACAACCTTAAATATAAAAGATAAAGAACATTAAATTTCTATAACTAAGTATCTGAGTAATAAAACATTTTAACACAATGAATTTATAAGAAAAGGAACTTTCTCAATTATAAAATTTTGGCAATGCCATTTTCTGCAATCTTTATCACATTGACAATTTAAAGTATCACAAGTTTTTACTCAAGCCACAGTTTTGGTAGCTGCTTTCAGTCTTAAAGTATCAAAATTCAATTTCAGTTCTACTTTTGGGTGTAATGAACTAATGTCTTTTCAACAACCTCCACCCAGAGTAAACAATTATCCAACATGGACAAAATACAAAAACTACCTGAAACTACTAGAGAGTGAATAAAAGAAGACAGATTCTAGTGGGGAGTGAACACTCAGTTGAAAGAGGAAATACAGGTAGTTATATATAAGTTCCTATATCTGTGGCCTTTATTCAATGGTTAATTTCAGTCTCTATGATACAGAGTGGTGGTGAAGATAGACATTTAAAACTCCACATTGTTACTGGGCTGGAGAACTAGAAAAGAGATACTCAGAAACTCAGTGCTGAGTGGAGGAATACAGTAAGGGAAAGAGCCAGAACTGATTCCTGAACCAAAAATGCATAGGAGAGGTTCAAGTAGTTAATAAAGGCAAAAGACATAAATATCCATAACTTAATATTCACAATGTACAGTACAGAATGCAAAAGAAATCATCTGATATAAAAAAAAAAAGCCCCAAGAAAATGGAACACGATGTCAATCCAAAAGAAAACCAATGAATTCCAACTCCAAGATGAACTATGATGGACTCAATAGACAGGATTTTTAAATGTTTACTATATGTGATGTGATGGAGGTACTCGTAAAAGCTAGGCTAGTGTTCATATCACAATTAAAATATGCATCAAATCAATACACTATATACCCTAAACTTACAGAATGTTATATGTCAACTGTTAATAAAAGTATACTGCTAAAAATTCATAGGATTAAATATAAAAGGAATGTGAAAATTAAGTGCCCATTGAAAGTAGTCTCAATGAAGTAAAACATGCTTTCAAAGCATGCAAATATCAGCAAAAAAAATTATTAAGAATCAAATCAAATGCTAAGTATAGGACAATAAATGAAATTCTCTCAAATGATTTACCTACTGATGTTTTATACTTCATTTACTACACTGCCATGAATAAATGCTCATTGTATTTGTCATTAATTTACTTAATTTATGTAAGAACCTAGAAGAAAGAGAAATTAGGGAAGAAATTTCATTTACAATTACATCAAAAAGAAAAGCCCTAGAATACATTTAACAAAATAAGTGAAAAACCTGTATTCCAAAATCTCAAGACATTGTTGAAAGGAAAAGAAGACAAAATAAGGTGAGAGATATTCAATGCTTGTGAATATGATAAATTAACATTAACATCAGTAGAGTGGTTATATTACATAAAGCAATAAAAAAGTCAGTGCACTCACTATGAAAATAATGCCATTCTTCACAGAAACAGAACAACAAAAACCATGATATTTATTTGGAATTACAAAAGGTTCCAAATAGCTCAAAGAACTAAGAAAAAAGAATAAAAATGGACATATCATGCTCCTTAACTTGAAACTAAACTGTAAGGTAACAGTAGCTAATACAGTTAAGTACTGAAATAACATAAATGAAGCAACAAAACAGAACAGAGAGCCCAGAAATAAAACCATGCATATGTGGACAATTATTTTATGACAATGTAGCGAAGGGCTTACAAGGGAGGAAGGAAAGTCTTTCTACAAATAGTATTGGGAAAGTTAGATTCTACATGCAAAAGAATGAAATCAGGTTGCTATACAACACCATACACAATAATTAACTCAAAGTGGATTAAAGTCTTGGATATAAGATCTGAGGCCATAACATACATAGAAGAAAACACAGGACACAAGTTCCTTGACATCAGTTTTAGAGATGCGTGTGGGGATCCATTCAATAAGCAAATATAAACAAATAGTAATACATCAAACTTAAAAAACACTTTTGTATAGTAAAAGAAACCTGACTCAAAATGAAGATATCCTACTAAACAGAAGATATTTGCACATAACACCATGAGAAGGGGTTAATATACAAAATATGTGATGACATAAAACTCTATCAAAGAAAAAAATGTATAAAATACAACCAAATTTAAAAAATGATCAGAACATCTTCTCCAAAGAAGACATAAAAATGGTCACTGGGTACATGAAAAGATGTTCACCATCTCCAATTAGAGAAACACAAATAAAAACACCTATGAGATATAGTACCACATATCTTTGAGGAAGGGCTATTATCTAAAAAGCAAAAAAAAAAAAAAATGTTGGAGAGAATATGAAGAAAAGTAAGCAAGCCCTTGTATACCACTGATGGAAATGTGAATTGATGCAGCAATATAGAAAGCAGTATGGAGATTTCAAGAAAATTTAAAACTAGAAATTTCATACATTCCAGTCATGCCACTTTGGGCATTTACCTGAGAATAAACAACCCACTACTTAAAAGAGATGTTTACTGAAGCATTATTTACAATGGACAAGAATTAGAAACTAAGTGCTCACCAACACATGATAAATGAGACGCAGTTATATAAACAATGTAATATTGTTCATGTGCAAAAGGCAATCAAATCCTGACATTTGCAAAACACGGATGAACTTAAGAGAAATATTCCTGGTGAAATAAACCAGACAGAGAAAGAAAAATATTGTGTAGTCTGAATACTGTGTTGTATATAGAAAAATTGAGAAGTAAAGATAAATTAATAAACAAAAAAAGCTTTTGGAGCATAAGACCAATCATTTTTAAGTAGACGGGGAGAAAGATGGGCAAATCAGGAAAAACAGGACAATGGGAAGCTGAGGACAGAATTGGAGTTTTAATTCTGATGAACTTAATGAAATACATATGAATATTCATTCTCAACAGTGGACACTATAAATTTATATAATGTTTTAATGCAATGTTAATTCAATAAATTTTCTCTTTACTGATTGACATATCATTATTTCATATCCTTGTCTTTTTACTATATATGTTTTTCTCACTCAGTTTTTCCACCACCAAAGCACCCACAGTACTCCACCACAGTCCATTATGCTTTCCTCTTGCATTATTTCTTCTCTCCTGAAGCATCAGATCCATGGTCAGCTTTCAAGGGTTGATTTTAAACTTTGTCTTTGTCTAATCCTTTGTTTGGTTTCTCTATATACCACACATAAGTGAAACCAACCATTATTATTCAGTGCTCATGGATTTGATGAACTAACATTATCATCATTATTTTCTTCTTCTGACTCACTTAAGATAACCCCTTCCAGTTCCATCTATGTTTCAAAAATGTCATGTCTATCTTATTAGAGTAGTGGGTACCATTCTACTGTAATATATATTAGATATTCTTCATCCACTCATCAGATGTGGAGCCTTTAGGTGGTTTCCATATCTTGACCATTGTAAACAATGCTGCTATAAATATAGGAGTGCAGGTTTCCTTTTGAGTTAGCGTCCTCTTTGTGTTCTTAGGGTAGATGCCTAGGAGTGGTATTGCTGGGTCACAGCGTAGATCTATGTGTTTTCAAGGAACACTTCTTTCCACAAGTCTACATTTCCATCAACAATATAAAAACGTTCCTAGTTTGGCACATTTTTTCCAGCACTTGTTTTTGTTGTTGTTGTTTTTAAATATGGGCCATTCTCACAGGTATGAGAGGTATTTCATTGTGGTTTTCATTTGCATTTTCCTGATGATTGATGTACATTTTTTTTTTTTCATTTACCCATTGACCATCTAATCTGCATGTCTTCTTTGGAAGTGCCTCATTAGCTAGTCTGTCCTTTTACTTTATTTTATTGGATTGTTTCATTTCTTTTTGTTGAGTTGTAATGGCTTTTCATGTATCTTCTGTGGAAGACCCCTGTCAGAGGTATGGTATGTAAAATATTCTTCCATTCAGTAGGATACCTAGTTGTTTTAGTTATGGTCATTTATTGAACCTTTGTATGTTGATATGGTCCCAGTTTTACTTTCCTCTTTATATTTGTTATCACTGGAGATGAATCTGCAAAAATATTTCTGAAGTTTATGTCAGAGTATTTTGTCTATGTTTTCTCCTATGAATTAAATGGCTTTAGGTGTTATATCCAAGGTTTTTATGCAATTTGATTTGATTTTGGTATATAGTGTGAGGTAGTAGTATAGCATAGGCAGTCCAATTTTTAAGCACCATTTATGAAGGAGACTTTCCTTGTTTTGCCTATATACTTGCACTTTTGTAATAATTGTTTATTCACAAATATGTGGTTTTATTTCTGGACTCTCAATTCTATACCATTTGTCTATGTGTTATGTCTATTTGTTCCAGTACTGTGTTTTTTAAATTATTATGGACTTATAATTTGAAGTCCTAAAGTATGATACCTCCACTCCCCCCTCCCTTTGAGTCTAAAGAGCTTTAGCTATTCAGGACTTTTTGTGGTTCCATGTGAATTTCAGTAATCTTTGTTCAATTTCTCTGAAGAATGCCATTGGGATTTTTACTGGGATTGCATTGAATCTGTAGACTGCTTTGGATAGGATCATTATTTTGCCAATGTTGATTCTTCCTATTATGTCCAGAGAATATCAATCCATTTATTTGTGCCTTCTATTTCTTTTAACAATGTTTTATAGTTTTCCTTGTATAAGTACTCTGCCTCCTTTGTTAGTTTTATTCCCAGGCATGCATTTTTTTATATGAGATTGTAAATGGGATGCCTTTATTAAATTCTTCTTCTAGATCATTACTCACATGTAGGTAGACAACTGTTTTTGTGGATGGATTGGGAATTCTGTCCCTGTGCAGAACTGGACTACTGTTATTTAGTTTTTCCAAGGAATCGTTGGGATTGTTTATGTATACTGTCATACCATCTGCAAATAGTGATAGCTTTACTTATTTTCCTTAACATGGATTCCTTTTACTGCTTTCTTTTGCTTAATTTCTGTCACTAGAAATTCAAATGTTATGAATAGTAGTGATGAGAGTAGACATCATCTTATACTAGATCTTAGTCAAAAAGCTTTCAGTTTTCACAAAGAATGATAGTAGCTGTGGTTGTAATATGCAAAGCTTATTATTATGTTAAAATATGTTTTACTTATTCTCAATTTTTCAAAATTTTTCATACGTGGATGCTAAAATTTATCAAATGATTTCTCAGTGTCTACTGATATGATCATGTAGTTTTAATTTTTCTTTTGTTGATGTAGTAAATTAATATTTAGCTATTGTACTATTGTGTTCTTGATATAAACCCCACTTGGTCAACGTACACATACGGTGTAGAAAGTCTTGCAAAGACATTATTGAGAATATTTGCATCTGTGTTCATTAGAGTGATTGACTTGTAGTTTTCTTTGTGATGTTTTTGTTGTAGCACAATTTTAGCCTCATAAAAGTGTCAGGAATTATTCCTTCTTTTTCTGTTTTTGAAAGAGTTTGGGCATGATAGTTATTGATTTGTCTTTGAAGGTTTTGTAGAACTTGTGTTTTGTTTTAATTTATTGTGTGTGAGTGTGTATATATAAGAGATTTATGGTTTCTCTTTCAATTTTGTGATATTTTTGTTCAGGTTCTCTATTTCTTTTGTATCCAATGTTGCATGATTGTATAATACTTAGAATCTTCCCATCTTCTCTATGTTGTTGAATTTGTTTGCATATGAATGTTTCTAGTAATCACTAATTATCTTATGAACTTCTGCAGTATCTAATGTAACTTCTCTTATTTCTTTTTTTATACTCTTTCAGTTTTCTCCCTCTTTTTGTTAGAAACCCGAGCTCAAGGTTTGTCTATTTTTTTCAAAGAACAAGTTTTTGGTTTTAATGATCTTTTGAACTGTCCTTTTGATTTCTAATTCATTTAGTTCTACTCTCACTTGTATTATTTCGTTCTTTCTCCTGCCATTCATGTTTTCATTTTGTTCTTTTTTTAGTCCTTTGGGAAGAGAGACAAGATTGCTTATTTGGGTAAAACAGTGGTGATGGCACACAAGTGGACTGGTGACAGGAGGTCCATGGGGATTACAACTGAGCTAGATAAATGCACAAAATGAAGAATGATATAAAAAAAATGATGTTTATGGTGTGAAAAAATTAAAATTGAAAAAAGTAGTTTCTTAATGAGGGCCTACATTCCTGTAAACTTCCCTCTTATAATTCATTTTACATTCTGAAAGGTTGTGTCCCTATTGTCATATATCTCAAGATATTTTGACTTCTTTCATTTACTCACTAACCCAGTGATTCGTTAACAGTGTACAGGTTGAGCTATAAATCATGTATTAAACTACTACTTTGCTTTCTTTTTGTGGTTGATTTGTTATTCAGTAGTATTAAGGTCAGAGAAGATACCCTTGGTATGATTTTAATTTTAATGCATTTGTGGATGCTTGCCATGTGACCATGTATGTGTTCAATGCTGGAAAATGCCTTATGTACACTTGAGGGGTTTTATTCTTTGTCTAGGGTGAGTATGTCCTTGTTTTTGTTTTGTTTTGTTTTGTTGGTAAGAGTGGGCTGTTTATGTCTTCAGACATATGTGTATTTTCTCCAATGTCTGTTTTCATATTTGATAGTATTATTGTTTGATGTATTTTGGTGCTCCTTTGCTTGTGGGCATATATTGACTATTGTTGTTCCCTTGAATACTATGTAGTGTCTATCCCAGCCTCATTTCCTTTTTAAGCTGGAAGTCTGTTTTTTGATATATGTTTGCCTGTTGTTGCCTTGCTTCAGGTCCCATTTGCTTACAGGATTATTTTCCATCCCTTTACTGTCAATTCATGTTTATCCTTGGAATTTACATGTACTCCTTGGAGGCAGCAGAGTTGGTTCTTATTTCCTAATCCAACTAGATACTCTGTGTTCTTTTATTGATGAGTTCAGCCCATTAGAGTTCAGAGTGATTACTGCTATATAAAACTATGCTTATGCCATTTTCTTCCTAGCTTTGTTTTTATTTAATTACTTGTTCAGTTCTTTGTGTCCATTCTTCCCCTTGGATTAAATGCTAAAGCTTATTTAACTATTTCTTGGAGCAGGGGCTAAGGGAATACAAAATATCTTAAGTTTTCTTTGAGAAGGTCCTGATTTTTCTTTCATAAGAAAAAGGAGATCATGGGCCCTCCCTGGTGGCTCAGCGGGTTAAAGCACAGCACACAGAAGCTTAAGCCAACTTCCGCATGAGTTTGATTCCCCGCCTGCCCCGGAGGAGATCCACATGGCGAGGCAGACCTCTCCTGACTCGCCCGCTGCTCCCCTCAGCAGTGTACTTTGTTGATCTGCCTGCTCTGTACCCCACTCTGTCTCTGGTGAATCCTCTGACCCTCCGCATCTCTGGCCTGTAGCCCAGTTCTGTACGAATAAATAAATCTTAAAAAAAAAAAAGAAAGAAAGAAAAAAAGAGATCTTTGCAAGAAAAGTATTCTTGGCTGGTAATTTTACTACATTTTTTTTTTAAAAATATGTCACTCCATTCTATTCTTGACATAGTGATCTTCAGAGAAGTCCAATATTAGCATAGTCAGTATTCTGTTATAAATTATTTGTTCTTCCCACTCATAAGCTTCATTGTTTTTCTTTTACTTGGACTCTTGAAAGCTTTATTATGTTGTGTCTTGCTGTAGGTCTCCTTTTGTTTAGGTATCATAGTGTTCACCTTGCTTCCTTTTTGAATTCTTTCTTCAAGCTTGAGAAATTTTTTTCAATTATTTCTTTAATTTTTCAGTTCATCTCTCTTTTCCTTCACTTTCTGGAATTCTTATGAGTTTTAAATTCCTTTGCTCATAGTATAAGATCAATTATTGAAATGTTTCTTCATTCTTTTTACACTGTACCTTTTTTTTCTTCTTTCCTCATTTTTCACTTTCAAGGTTACTTATTTTCTTTTTTAAGCTTTCAATTTTAACTTCTGTTTGTTGATTGTGTACATTACAACATTCATTTATATTATTTTTTGTTTGTTTTCTCAGATAACTCTCATTTGCTTTTTTTAAGTTTACTTTGAATTGTTCCAGTTCTTTAATTTTCTCAATCATGTCAATTTTGTATTCTATGTTTGATAGGTAGAAAATTTCTTCCATATGTTTATAGTTTGGTTATGAGGTTGGTTTTTCTCTCTTTGGTTTATTGTTATCCTCAAGAATTGTTTTCCCATTTGGATTATATTTTCTCTCCATTGTTTACTTGGGGTTTGCTCCACTGCAGTTGGGGATTTTGCTCCATATGAGTCCTTGTCTCTCACTGTTCTGGGTGTTTCCTTAAACTTAGGCAGAACTACTGGGCCTTGTAGGATCAGGGTGGTACTAGGGCCTCCACTAAGCACTAGTGGGCCTGGTTCCAGTGGCTGGAGGGTTGGAAGGTCACTGGGTCAAAGGACATGTATGTTGGTACCTTATCCCACCCGTGCATAGTACCTCCAGACCTGGTTCTGGTGGTCATGAGGGCTGGCAGGGAACTGGGTTAAGGGCCAACTTATTGGGGCCTCACACTGCCTGGAAGTGGTGGCCCCACACCTGTTTCTGGTAGCTGGGGGGCAAGTTTGCACACAGTATGCATTTTATCCAGAGGATAGCTGTTAAAGTCCTTGTAACATATGCTGTGGCCTATTTTGGCTGTCCAAGCATAGGGAGAGCTTCTGAAGGATCCCCAGTGTCCCAGATATTGGGTGAGGCCTTGTGGTCTGGACTGGATGTATATCTGCTACTGAGATATTACTAGCTTGGTGCTGTGTAAGTTGTATTTTCCAAGGAGGGCTGGAGGCCAGTGGTGAAAGGCAAGGCTGACTATGGATCTGCTGCTGAGGTGCTTGTAGCTAAGCATTATAATGACTGCATTCCTGAGGGTGGCTTGGAGCCAGCTGAAGGATAAGGCTCTGCACAGCACATAATGGGTCATGTGTCTGCTTCCAAGGTGCTGGTAGCAGAGCACTGGATTGGGTGCACTTTCTAAGGGTGGCCTGTTCTCCAATTAATTTTTTTAAATTAACAAAGAATAGGAAGGTGTCTAAATAAATAAACTAAAGAAGTTCATAATTTCTACTTCTTAAAATTTCTGGTCATCTTTTATTTTAGAGAGTGTTGATAAAAGCAATATGGAATAAATGATAAAGGGACACCACTTTATCAATATACAGACTATTTATCAAAATATTGAAAGTATGACCAATAAAATCACACAAAAACTGAGTGCCAACTTATTTTTCTTAATTTTAAGAGGAGCTGGCATAGAATTTCCATTGTTCCAATACTAAAGTTTTCATTATTCACTGTATATAGTTAAATATGTCAATATTTTCATTATTACAACTGATTGAAAATTAAAAGTTTGTTATTTGCAAATGTGTTTCCTTGTATATCTATATATTGGGTTGTCAGAAAACTGATGCACTTTTTCTTTGCAAATCAGACTTTTTTTTTTGCTTTTCTAATAATCCAATATAATAAAAGTCAACTTCTTCTGGTAACTCAATCTTTATGAAAAGACAGGAAATAAAATGACAGAGTTTCCTCTCCTCTATAAATTCTAATAAATTAATTCTTCAAATGCTGAGTATCCAAATTTCAAAGTATATTTCAGGAGGTATGGTACCAAGTTACACAGTCCTCTTACTGGCAGAACTTTATATACTAGGTATAGTTTAATTTGAATAATATTCATAACAAATCCTTGGATAAATATTTTATGTTTCACTTTCAAGTTTAATTAGGCTTATAAAATCCAAAATCAAATTTATATGCAAGCATGTCATTCAAGTCACCTTTATGCATTTATTTTTCTCTATTGTGGTAATACTGTTTTACAATATTGTATATGAAGAGTGGCATAAAATCAATCAAACTACTTCTAGAGCGGCATAAAATCAATCAAACTACTTCTAAAACTAATACACTAGAGTCTGGCAAGATGGCAGCAGACTGAGGCTACAGGCTTGCCTCCTGAACCTATTTACAACCAAATCACAACAAAAAAATATATGACTTCTGAAAGATAAATGGATAGCTACTATATACAATGAGAACAGGAACATGGCAGAAAGGGATAGAGAAAACTGTAATGAAACTATGCGAAAAAATAATACTGGGGCAGTACAACTTATGAGTGGGTAAGTAGCACCATACAGAGACTTTCCAAATCCTCAAGGGCACATGCCCATATCAGGGGCTTTAAAACCCAGGAAGTATACTGGAGAAGGGGTTGCAGAAAGTTGGAGTACAGGACAAAGGGTGCACCACTAGAGAACTACAGGATCCAGGGTGTTGAATGATTACTGGCTGGATCTGGTGGCTCACAAACAAGAATAGTTAGAGTTGGAACTGGCAGACAAAGTGAGATTTGATGATCTGTTTCTCATTACAGAAGAGGCTATTGTTTTTAATCTGTAGCTATATAACTTAGCTATCATCAAAAGGCACATTTAAGACAACCAAATACAGTCATTAACTTGAGTTTGGAGCACCCTCCCCTTAATAATAGGAGCTAGTGTCCCACGGCAAGGTTCCCTATTCCAAAGGCAAAGGGAATAATACCAAGCTTGTGCAACTATAATCCTAACAAGACCTTGAACTTACAGTTCAACCACAGCTAGAGGTTGAAGCAAGCATGAAACTGAGTGTGATATTTCAGTTGAGGACCTGGCCAAATAGATGGGTTCACATCTCAGATACCCACAGTAACAAAGGAAGTCTGAGCCACTCATGCTCATTGGGGCAACCTTTCTATGCTTTACTGTCCCATTTCCTATTTACTACTCCTAACTTGTATCAGTGTTCCCATCATCTGAACAGGTGCGTTAGTTTATAAATTAACAGAAACAAAAAGATCCTGACTAAAAAAATACTAGGATACATGTAGCAATATGGGATATAAAACTAGTTTATCACAGGAAACCTAAGCTCCCTATTACAACTCATAAAAAATTAACAATGAAGTAACAGAAGAACTTTTCACGAATATTATAGTGAAGAACCCCCTCAATCCAGCAGACCTCTGGGATATACCTGAGGAATTTAAGGGACAGTAATAACCATGGTGAATTAAGAAAGAGTGGATGATAAAAAACAAGAACATAATAGAGATTGAGAATGAGACTATTACCAACAGAATTAATGGATCTAAAAAAGCCTATAATTTTATTAAACTATATAATAAAGGGCCTCAAAAGAGACAAACGGAAGTAATGGAAAGAATTAACATTTGAATGCACAGTAACAGAAAACACACAAACAGAACAACAAGATAATAAAAAAAGAACTGAAAAGGGGAAATGATCTAAGAATTCTTTGGAACATAAAGAAAAATGAAATCTGAATCATAGGGATAATAGAAGGAGGAAAGAAAGAGAAAGGCATAGAAAGTTTATTTAAAGAAATGACGACTGGAGGATCAGGACAGGAGTGGGAAGAGCACAAATGACTATGGTGATGGTTCATGGGTGAACTGGTGGTGGGAATTTCATGGGAAAATCACATATTGTACAAAAACAAAGAATAATGTAATGAATATATTAATCAAAAACTTAAAAAAAAGAAACAATCACTGAAAGTCACCTTAATTGGGGAAACTAATCAGACAACCTAAGAGGATCAAAGAATTGCAGATAAAATAATACCACATTAAGAGACTCCAAAACATATGATATTAAACTGTTGAAAGATAATACAAAGTGTCAAATAATAAAAGCATTGAGAGAAAGAAGACTGAACTATAAGAGAATATCAGAATGTCCATGGACAACCCAGTAGAAACCATGTAGGCAAGAGATGAATGGCAGTGGATAGTTTTAGTAAAATAAGTAGTTCCAAAAGAGTCATTTATCCTGTTTAACCATCATTCAACACAGAAATGGTTAAAAAAAATAAAAGGCTCAAACAACACAAGGTTATATTAGAAAGGAGTATAAAAGGATCCACTACAAAGCAACAATAAAGAAACAAATCTAGAGGTAACAGGTTTTTGAGACTTAAATCTGGGAACACCAGAGTAAAGGGATACCAGTAGTGTCAAACAGAAGCCAGGATTTTTCCCATCACCTACAGCATATTACAACCAGTAACTAACCATCTCTTAGCTCTTTACTCAGCAACTGAAGAGAAAGGTGTTGGTAACTATTGAAGTCAGAAAAACTGAAAAATATAATCAATTCCAATAAAACCACAGCTCTTCCTTCAGGGAAATTAATATTCCAACTATTGAATTTACTACTACAGATTTTTTTAATTAGGAAATTTAAAATAGCAAAATACGCAGAAAAAATACATGGTACCTTGATACAATAATGGAATATTACATAACAAGGAAAGGACATTCCACAATCTAACCACAAAGAAAGATTATTTATACTTAAGAGAGTGATCAGAAAGAGTATAATGAATTCAAAGACATAGAAGAAAATACACAAAGGTAAGTCAAGCTGATACAAAATAACTCTAAACAACTAATCAAATACATAAAAAACCAGAGGAAACTGAACCTTTAGTTTATAATACAATTCAGGATACAGAGAGGGTAACAAATGAAATAAAGAACTCAAGAGGGAGCTATTTAACAGAATAGATAGAAGAGTGGGTTATACCTCAAAGACAGCACTACAGGAAAAGTCCAATGGGGGAAGAAATTAAAATAAGGTTTTATACACACACACACACACACACACACACATATATACATATATACACACACACACACAGAGGCCCTCCCTGGTGGCACAGTGGGTTAAAGCACAGAACTAAGAAGCTAGAGCCACTTCAGCATGAGTTTGGTATCCGCCCCAGAGGTGACCCAGATGGCGCATCAGACCTCTCCTGACCCACCCGCAGCTCCCTTCAGCAGTGTACTTCATCAGATGGCCTGTTCTGCTCCCCACTCTGTCTCTGGTGAATCCTCTCACTGCCCTGCACCTCTGGCCTGTACCCCAGTTGTGTATGCATAAATAAATAAATCTTTAAAAGTATATATATATACACATTAAGAACTATTCGATTAAATGAGGAAAGTCAACATAAGGACAACAGGTATCTTAGAAGCAAAGAGAGTGAAGGAAACAAATCTTATGGAAAGAAACAATGCAGGGATACTTCCCAAATCTGGGAAAGGAAATAAATAAGTAAGCCCATGAAGCTATTAAAAGAACACCCAGTTATATAAAAGCAATGACAAACACCAGGATTCGGTTGTGAAACTACCAAGATTTCATATCTAAGAAAAGTACATAAAGAAGTTAGGGTAATAAAGCAGGTAACTTACAAGCTACTCCATACAGTCTTTCCTCAGCCTTATCAGATAAAACTTTACAGGCAAATAATATTAAATGACATATTAAAATACTTAAATATAAAAACTAGCAACTATAAGTATCTAACAATACCATACCATGCAAGATTTTCTTTCAGAAATGAGGAAGAAATAATGGCCTTCCCAGAAAAACAGAAGATGAAGGAATTTGCCAATATTACATAAACTGTATAAGAAATGTTGCAAGGAGTTCTCCTATCTATCAAAGTCCATAATAATAGATACAGAAAATAAACAGAACCAGGAAACAGCAAAAGTGTAGTAGTTAGCTCTCAAATATTAATAATCACCCTTGATGCAAATGACCTATATTTATCAAGTGATAGAATGGTTGGTTGGATCAAAAAACAAACCTCAGCATTTTATGGTCTTCAGGAGATATATGAACACACAAGATAAACAAGTGCCAAATAAAAGGTTGAAAAAATAATTCTCTGGAGGCCTTCCTGGTGGTACAGGAGTTAAAGTCTCAGCACTAAGCTAACACTAGCCACTGCAGTATGAGTTTGATCCTTGGCCAGGGAGCTAACCCACTTAGGGTGTAGCAGATCTCCCCATCTCATCTGCTGCTCCCCTAAGCAATGTATTTCGGTAGATCCATCTGTTCTGCTCCCCACTCTGTCTCTGGTGAGTCCTCTTACTCCCCACATCTCTGGCCTAGACCCCAGTTCTTATATGCATAAAGAAAATAAATAAATCTTTAAAAAGAAAAAAAAAATTCTCCAAGCAAATAGCACCCTGAAAAGGTAAACACCCCATTCTTATGTCAAGTAAAATATAGATTTCCTGTTAAAAATTTTAAGAAGACACAGGGGTAGAAATTATATGATGATAGAGGGGAAGACCTAACAGTAATATATGTACAGCAAATGAAGAAGCATAAAAATATATAAAACAACTGTTAACAGACCTAAAATCAGATACCTAAAAATTAGTTTGACCTTACACATAAGGAACTACCAAAAAAAAAAAAAAAAAGACAATAAACCACTAAAACCACTAGGGTGAATTAAATAACAAAATTAAATTGTAAATAAATAAGATTAATTAAACCAAAGCCTGTTCTTTGAAAAGATAACCCAAATAAACATGCCAGAAATACTCACTATGAAAACAGGGGTTGGAACTGATAGAATCAAATAAAACAAGGTAATATACAATAGAAAGCTCAGTAATACAGCTCATCTATTACTGTAGATATTTTCATATCAATGAATTATATAACTTAAAAGAAACAGATACCTTTTTAAAAGCATACAACCTATCAAAACTGAAAACCTAAACAGATTAATTAGAAACGAGGAAATTGAAACAAAGAATAAGTCTCCCCCAAAAAACAAAGGCCAGAACCACATGGCTTTTTAGTGAGATCTATCAAGTCCTCAAATATTATCTAATACACTGCCCCGTCAAATTTATGCAAAATGTTGAAGAACAGGGAATCATTACAAAATATTTTAGGTCTAGCACAATTCTGATAAAGATATAAATATTTAAAATAGAAAAGAAAGAGACAGACATCTGGTGGGAAGATGGCAGGTGAGTTCATACTGTGGAACCTTTGGTATATTACAGATTTTTGAAAGAGAGCTGCCACCCTGATGGAACTGAATATGGTGGATTCAGACCCTCAACTATCAAGACTCAATCAGTACTACAAAGAGTGTTGTTTTAATACAGCTGGGAAATAAAACAGTACTGTGTGGAATTGAAGTGGAATTTTCAACACTACCAATGTATACCACTTATGCGGCATATGTTTGTTGTTCCTTATGGGGATCTACCACCCCTGTGTTCATTGAGATTTGTGTCTTGACCTCTTGAGGAAGTGGATAGCTAGTTCACTGTAGGTGTTACTGAAAATTCACAGACAATTCAAAGAGGACTTATGCATTTCTCCAGTAAAGGTTGCTTGGGCCTTATGTTAAGCTTTCATTTGCATTAACTATACAGAAACATTTTGAGTCCCTATATATTTGCTCTGTTAGAAGCTTTAAAAGAAATGTACAGTTGGGCCCTCCCTGGTGGCATAACAGGTTTGGACTTCAGTGTGAATTCGATCCCCAGCCACAGAGGTGATCCATATGCATAGCAGACCTCTTCTGAATACTCCTGCTGCCTTTCTCAGCAGTATACTTTGTCAATCTGCCTGTTCTGTTCCCCACTCTGTCTCTGGTAAAGCCTCTCACCACCCCTGCACCTCTGGATTGTACCCCAATTCTGTATGAATAGATTTTTAAAAAATGCACAATTGTATGAAGCTAGTATAAATGAAGAAACTGCTTTATTAGACACCAATTTAAAGAAAATTTTATTTGTGTATTAGAATTCATCTGATTGCAACTTCCTTTGCTGTATTTAATGCCACTCTGCTTACAGTTGACCTTATTAGATAGAACCTTAACAATATTAATGGATGAACAAGGAAAACTGTGTTGCCTTTATAAACCAGGTAGAAATTGTTTAACTGGAACTAAACTTTAGGACTGTATGAGACTAGCAATTACCAAACATTAGGAAGTGAAAAAAAACACTGCTTGATGATATAATTAAGTACTCCAAATAAAAAAAAAATCACCACATTTAAGGAGCTTCCGAGGTTTAAATGGACAGAAGGACTGTGTGCCTAAACCCTAGCTAACTAACGTGAGCACCACTAACTCCAGCATTTGCTTATAGCCCAACTAAGTGGACAGAGGCCCAAGCTGCAACCTCAAAGGACATAGCTATTCACCACCAACCCCCGTCACAATAGGAAGTACATACCATTATATTTGCTGATACCTGTCAATAGGCCAGGCCCCACATGGGCCTCATAGTGCTCTACCCTACATCTGGGCCCTCAGTTACCCCTACATGAGCACCTCAAACACAGTATTGGCCAACACAGCAAAAAGAAAACTACAGACCACTTGCACTAAAGAACATAGGTGTTAAAATCCTCAATAAAATCTTCACAAATTGAATCCAACAAATGGATTATACACCATGACTAAGTATGATTTATTTCAGGTATACAATGATGGCTCAGCATGCAAAAATCAATATAATTCACCACATAAAAAAATAAAAATAAAAACCATATGATCATATCAAGATATAGTGAAAACACATTTGATAAAGTCCAACATCCTTTTATGATGGAGGGCCAAGAAAAACTGTGGAAAAAGGAACATGTATTAACAGAGTAAGAGTCATATATGAGAAACCCAGAGCTAACATCATTCTAAATGATGAAAAACTGAAAATCTTCCCATAACACCTGCAATAAGAAAATGATATCTCACCAATGCTTCTCAATACTGCAATTCTTAGCTAGAGAAATTTAACAAGAGAAAGACAGGAAAGGAATCTAGACTGGGCTAGAAGAAGTAAAACAGATAATATAATATATAGAGAAGCCAAAAATGTCCATGGAAAAAGTAACTGAAACAATCAACCAGTAGCAAAATTAATAGATAAAAATCAGTAGATTCCCCCCATATGAAAACAGTCTCAGGAGAAATTAATAACACCATTCCCTTTACAAGTGTACTAAAACCAAAATTAAATACCTATGCAAAAACATAACAAAGGAGGCATAAAACCTATACAAGGTCTAACCTACAAAGAGTTAGAAATACAAAAAGGAACAAAGAAATAGAAAGACATTCCTTGCTCATGGATTAGAAGAATTAACAGTATTAAAATGACTGTGCCACCAAAAACAATTTACAGATTCAATGGAGATCCAATAAAAATCTCAATGGTGGCCCTCCCTGGTGGCGCAGCAGGTTAAAGCACAGCACTAAGAAGCTAAAGCCACTTCTGCATGAGTTCGATTCCCACCTGCCCAGGAGGTGACCACATGGTGCGGCAGACCTCTCCTGACCCGCCCGCTGCTCCCCTCAGCAGTGTACTTCATCCATCTGCCTGTTCTGCTCCCCACTCTGTCACCAGAGACAGAGCCTAAGCCTGTCCCTGAGCCTCTGGCCTGTACCCCAGTTCTGCATGTACAAATAAATAAATCTTAAAAAAAAATCTCAATGGCATTCTTCAAGGAAATGGAAGAAATATTGCTGAAATTCATATGGAATCACAAAGTAAATACCCAAATAGCCAAAACTCAAGCCTAAAAGGGGGATGAACTGAGGTATTATACTTCTAGACTTCAAACAATACTAAAAATCCATAATAATAAAAAGATTATGCTAGGGGAACAAAAACATACACACAGACCAATGAAATCAAATTGAGAGGCCAGAAAAAAACCCACACATATAAGGTCAACTAATCTATGGCAAAGGAGGAAAGAATATAGACAGGAACGAGGAGAGCCTCTTTGAAAAATGGTGCTGGGAAAACTGGACTGTCACAAGCAAAAGAACAAAATTAGATTATATCACATCATACATAAAAGGCAACTGAAAATGGATTAAAATAGATGTAAGGGCCCTTCCTGGTGGTGCAGTGGGTTAAAGCACAGCACTAAGAAGCTAAAGCCACTTGAGCATGAGTTTGATCCCTGCCCTGGAGGTGATCCACATGGTGCGGCAGACCTCTCCTGACTTGCCTACTGCTCCCCTCAGCAGTGTGCTTCATTGATCTGCCTGTTCTGCTCCCCACTCTGTTTCTGGTAATCCTCTTGTCACCCCTGCACCCCTGTCCTGCACCCCAGTTCTGTATGCATAAATAAATCTTTAAAAAATAGATGTAAGACTTGAATCCATAAAATATATAGGGGAAAACACTCTATGATATAAGCCTCAGAAACATTTTTGAGGTCTCTTTCCCAGAAGCAAATAAACAACAGAAGCTACATCAAATTAAAAGCTTCTGTACAGCAAAAGAGAGAGCAACCAAAACAAAGAAACTGGCTATTGAGTGGGAGAAAATATTTTCACGCCATACAAGTGATAAGAGACTGATATCAAAGATCTATAAAGAGCTTACACAACTGAAGAATGAATAAAAAGTAAACAAGAGTCAGAAAAATGGGTAGAAGAACGAAAAAAGACACCTCTCCAAGGAAGAAATGAAAATGGACAATATATAAATGAAAAAATGCTCAATATTACTTATTAACAGGGAAATAAAAGGCAAATTCACAATGAGAGACCATGTCATTCCGGTAAGAATGGACCACATTAATAAAAAATAAAAAAACACCCACTCTCACAGCTGTGGAAATGTAAATGTATGGAGTCCAGCCACCATGGACAGTTGTGTGGATGTTCCTCAAAACATTAAAAATGTATCTACCATATGATACAGCTATTTCACTTCTAGGAATCTTTCCAAAGAAACAAAAACAGGCCCTCCCTGGTGGCACAAGAGTTTAGGATGTAGCACTGCAAGCTGGCCACAGCAGTTCGATCCCTAACACCAGAGGTAACTCACATGGAGCAGCAGACCTCTCCTGACCCATCCGCAGCTCTCCTTAGCAGTGTACTTCTTTGATCTGCCTGTCCTGCTCCCCACTCTGTCTCTGGTGAAGCCTCTCACCACCACTGAACCTCTGGCTTATACCCCAGTTCTGTATGCATAAATAAATAATTTTTAAAAACAATACAGAAACACTAATTCTAAAGTAAACCTGCACTCCTATATTTATTGCAGTACTACTTACAATAGCTAAGCTATGGAAACAATCTAAATGCCCAAACAGATGAATGCATCAAGATGTGGGATATATACACAATAGAATACTACTCAGAAATCAAAAAAGAGACTACACCTGAGAAAAGATAGCAAACATTGTTAAAAAAAAATGAAAAAAATATATAAACTCATGCAATCTGCAGCAACATGGATAGAGCTATAAGGTATTGTGCTAAGTGAATTAAGTCAGGTGGAAAAGAGAAAAAACCTTTGATTTCACTTATATGTGGAATATAAAGAAAATGAACAAAGGGTTAGGAAAAGACAAAGCCTGCAGAGATCTGAGTTACATGATCTATCTATATGATCTATATGGGGAGTGGTAGGGGAAGGATTTCAAACAGGGGAAAGAAGAGCATAAGGTATGAGGAAGATTGATCACAGATACTATAGTGGTGGGAGAACTACAAGGATGACACATGATGAAAGAAATCAAACAGTAACAATTAACAATGATGTAAGAATGTAAATAAGTTAATAAAAATGCCATATTATCAAACATATTTCTAAGGTTTTTTTTTTATACTTTGCACAAACTATATTAAAAGAAAGAAAAAATGACAGTCATTATCTGATATATATGAAAAATACCAGGGAAATATTTGCACACTGAATTTAACAATATATAAAAGAATCATAGACCATGACTAAGCGAAAATTATCCAATGAGTGCAATAATTGTTCACATAAGCTAAATCAATGGATGTGATTCACCATATCAAGCAAAGAACATATAAAAATCATATGATCACATCAATATATGTAGAAAAGACATATGACAGAACTCAGTAATTATTTATGACAAAACATCTTAATAAAATGGAGGTATAAGGATTACCCCTCAACATAAGAAACATTAGAGTGTTGCAAGAGACCCACAGCTAACATAATGCTGTATGGCAAAACATTAAGTTTTTTATCGAAGATCAGGTACAAGACAAGGATGTGCATTTCACACCTACTTCAAAGGCATTAATTTATATTTTTTACTAGAAGTCTTTCTGGAGAAATAAGGCAAAGAAAAGATGTAGACAGAATACAAATTGGACCAGAAGAAGAAAAAGTTAGGCTTTTTCTTTATAAAAATCAGTAAATCCAAACAATGAAGTAGTGGGCCAGAAAATCATTATACAAAAACAAGAACTAGAGAAAGAATTTAAGAAAAAAACCACAATTTAGTATTAAAAAATGAGTTTATAGCAATAAATTTACAATCTTAAATAGAGTATTAAAGGAAATAAATTCAAAAAAGAATTTATATATAAAAGAATTTATATATAAAATGAAATATTACAGATATTTTTTATGGAGCTTAAAAAGATTCAGCAATGCCAACAAAAAAGAAAAACATCAAGAACATATAACACTCATAAATATGTTCATCAAATGAAGGAGCATCAAGATACACAAAGCAACTACTACTAACTCTAAAGACAGGTATAGGAGAAAACACATTTTTGCTTAGGAACCGCATCACTATTTACGCCAATGGATAGATCAAGTAGATGAATACATATGGACACAAGAGCATAAACAAATAATTGGAAAACATGGACTTACTAGATAGCTACATGGCATTGTGCCCCCCACAAAAACAGGGCACATGGGACTTTCTCCAGAACAGACTACCACATGGGTCACAAAAGATCAACAAATTCATAAGATTTTTACTTAGATCATACCTAGCATCTTCTTAGAACATAAAGGTATCAAACTAGAAATCAGTTATCAAAGGAACACAGACTTAGATATCCTGAACAGACCAGTGACAAGTAAGAATATTGGAACAGTAATCAAAACTCCCCCTAAACAAACAAACAAACAGGAGTAGATAGCTGCATGAGAGTACTTTATGAAAACTAAGATAAATTAATACCTGTCTTACTCAAACTTTAAAAAAAATGCAAAAGTAGGCAAACACACATTTTATAGGCTAACATTACTCTAACAACATGACAAAAAAAAAACACAAAAAGATTACAGACCAATTTCCCTAATGAATACAGAAACAAAAATCCTCAATAAAATCTTTGTAAATTAAATTCAACAACGCATTAAAATGGTTATACAGCATAAACAAGTAGGATTCATACCAAGGACACAAGGATCTTTCAACATCCAAAAGACAATCAATGTAATTGATCATACCAACAAAGAGAAAGACAAAAACCAAATGATCATAACAATAAATGCTGTAAAAGCATTCAATAAGCTGCTACACCCATTTATGATGGAAACCCCTGAAAAACTGAGGATAAAAGGAACATACATTAACTTGATAAAATGAATATATGATAAACTCACCACTAGCATCATTCTCAATGGTGAATAACTAAAAACCATTCGCTAAGATCAGACAAAGAACAAGAATGTTCACTTGCACCATTACTATTCAATGGTGTAATGGAAGTCCTAGCTATAGCAATCAGATAAGAGAAAGATATTACAGGAAACAAAATTGTTAAGGAAATACAATTAAAATTATCATTTTCAGCAACATGATAATACACATTAAGAACTCAAAAGGTTCCATGGAAAAAAACAATCAGAACAATAAGCCAGCTTAACGAAGTGGCAGGAATAGAAAATCCATTGGAAAAAATTAGTTGTTTTCCTATGTACAAATAATAAAATAGAGGGAGGATAAATTAATAAAGCGATCATATGTACCATCTCACCACACACAAAAATAAATACATACATCGAAATGAACCAAACAAATGAGGTGAAGGACATATACAAGGAAGTATAAAACACTGTTTAAATAAATTGTAGATAATAGGAAATGGAATGATATTTGCTGCACATGCATAGGGGGAATCAATACTGGCAAAATGATGACCCCATCCAAAGTTATTACAGATTTAACACAATTCCAATAAACATCCCAATGGTATTCTTCAAAGAAATGGAATAAGCTTTACTGAATTCATATGGAAAAACAAAAGATCCTAAATAGTGAAGGAAACATGATGGTACTACATTTCCAATTTTCAAACTACTATTGAAGAAGCATAGTATCAAAACAAAAACCGACACACAGATTAATGGAACATAACTGAGATACCAGAAATAAACTCACATATATTGACAGCTATGGCAACAGAGAGATTAATATAGACTAGAACAAGGAACGCTTCTTCAATAAACAGTATTGGGAAAATTGGAGTGCCATATAGAAAAGAAAGAATGCAACTAGATTGTTGCACAACCTACACAAAAATCAACTCAAAGTGGACAAAATACATGTATGTAAGCCTGAAACCATAAAACATTTAGAAGCATACATAAGTAAAACCACCACAAACTTTACAAATTATCTTTGAGGATTCATTATAAGCAGCAATGAAAGCAAAATAATGTAAACACCAAGACAACATTAAACTTAAAAGATTATGAATAGCAAAGAAGACCATAGCTGAGAAAAAGAGGCAACCTAATGAATGGGAGAAAATATTTGCATACCATACATCTGACAAGGGAATGTTCCAAAGAGCTCCAAAGAGTTCAAACAACTCAACAGAGTGAAAACCAATAACCCAATCAAGAAATGGGCAGAGGAGCAAAACATATACTTCTCAGAAAAAGACATACAGGTGACCAATAGGCACATGCATAAATGTTCATCATTTGACTGTGAGAATGGCTCACATCAAAATTAACCAGAAAGAAGTGTCAGCAATAGGGTAGAGAACAAGGAACTATAGTTGCACTTTTGGTGGGAATATGATTCCTTCAACCCCTCTGGAAAGCAATGTGTAATTTCTCAAAATACAAAAGATACATATGTTTCCACTCTTAGGCATCTACCCATAATTTTAAAATTACTAATTAGAAAGGAAACCTGAACTCCATGTTCATAGCAGCTCCATTTACAATAACTATTTGGGAGTAGTTTTAGTGCCCAAAACGAGATGAGTAGATGGAGAAGAATTGGTACATATATTCAATGGAATAGTATTCAACAAGCAAAAAAGGTAAAATGCCTTTTGCAGCAGTATGGAGGGGTTAGAAGAGATAATGCTGTGATACAAGACAAAAGGAGAAAAGATAAATCTCTGATGCTGTCACTAAGAAGTGGAATATAGAGAAACAAAACTAAGAACCAGAGAAAGAAAACTCTAAAAGATAACCCTTCAGGGATCTCCCTGGTGGTGCAGCAGATTAAAGCACCGCATTATGAAGCTCTCAGAAGCCACTGCAGTACGAATTCGATCCCCTACCTGGGAGCTGACCCACATGGTGCAGCAGACCTCTCCTGACCCGCCTACTGCTCCCCTCAGCAGTGTACTTCGTCAATCTGCTTGTTCTGCTCTCCACTCTGTCTCTGGTGAATCTTCTCACCCACCATACCTCTGGCCTGTACCTCAGTTCTGTATGCACAAATAAATGTATCTTTTAAAAAAATTTAAAAAAAAAAGATAACCCTTGAAAACTGACTATAGAACTAAAGCATACTTTCAAAAGAGGAAATGTTTGGAGGAAAAGTAGGAACAAAGAGAGAAAAAAAGACAATGGAGTTTGGTGGTAGACTGTGTGTGAGTTTGTGGTGGGTACCCTATGGTGGTACTACCTGATAGGGATAATCCTAATGTAATCACAATTTAAAAAATAGATTGTTATTTTAAAATAATAAAACTACAAATGTATAATGCTCCCACACTTCTAACTAATACAGTTATCTAATCAAAACAATATCATATTTGTACAAAAAGAGATGCACAGACAAATGTAATAAAATTGGGAGCCCAGAAATAAACCTAAGCAAGCGTACACAAACAGTTGATATGTGAAAAAGGGCAAAGTGTATATAATGGATAAAGGAAATATTCTTAAAGGTGTGGGAACCTGAGAAGATAGATATAAAAGAATTACATCTGATGATTATCTCAATTAACTCAAAATGGATTAAAAATTTGGATGCAAAACATGAAACCATATATACAAGAGAAAACTTAGACAAAACACTCAATGACATTGGCTCCAGTGATGTCTTTGGAGACCAGTTTCCAACACAACCAAAACAAATGAAAAAATAGTTTGCTGTATTAAATTAAAGTTTCTACACAGCAAAATAAACTACCAATTTACAAAAAGACACCCTACTCAATGTTAGAAATATTTGCACACAATATATCAAAGGGTTGATTTCCAAGATCTACAAAGAATTCGACCAACTCAACAACAACAACAACAAAAGTGGGCAAAGGAGCTAAACAGACACACTTCTCCAGTTAAGACATACAGAAACCCAGTGAACACATGAAAAAATATTCATTACTTATCACAAGGAAAATTCAAATCAAACCACCTCAAACTTGAGAGACTGGACCATATCAAAAATCTAGAAAGAACAAATGTTAGTGAGGGTATGATAGAAAACGGAACCCTCATTGACAGTAGATGGGATTGGAGACTGGTCCAGCCTCTATAGAAAAAAGTGTGAAGGTTTCTTAAAGTATTAAAAATAGATTTACTACACAATCCAGCAATTCCACTCCTAAGTATCTACCAAAATCACTAATTTGAAGAGATATGTGGACTTTTATATTCACTTCAGTACTATTTACAAGGTAGGCTACAATTT
This sequence comes from Condylura cristata, assembly GCF_000260355.1. NCBI lineage: Eukaryota > Metazoa > Chordata > Mammalia > Eulipotyphla > Talpidae > Condylura > Condylura cristata. The sequence goes on from NW_004567120.1 coordinate 5,029,317, forward strand.
AAGTACCCAATGACAATGAAGATCTTGTATTTACACATACAATTAAATACTATTCAGCTACTAAAATAACTGGCATGGCAAACCCCCAAAATATGACTAATTGAAGCTTCCAGGGAAGTAGAGTGGGTGTGGTAAGCAAACAGATGAGGCCCAATGGATTATGGTGGAGGATTTTGAGTGTTTTTTTGATGGGCGTGGTTTTGTAACATATCTGAAGAGGTTATAATTATATACAATTAAACCATATACAGGGGTATAAACAAACATTGCTGCAATAAAATAATACAATTTTTAAAAAAATGGACAAACAGAAAGTTAAAATGAACAAGTAAGGAAATGGTATTAAGCACTTACATTTCAGTAATCACCTAAAACACAAGTGTCTTGAGTTTGACAATTAAAAGTTATAGAGTGGCTAAGTTGATTTAAAAAAAAGAATGTCCAACCTTTTGATGTTTACGAGAAACTCATTTATCCACCAAAGATAAGCACAGACTGAATGGCTGGAAAACAACCCTACAAGCAAATGGCAAGCAAAAAAAGGTCAGGAATAGCTATATTTATGTCAGATAAAATAGATTTCCAAAATAAAATGGTAATAAGGAATAGAAATGTCATTTACATTATGATCAATGGCTTAATATATCAAGAAGAAATAAACGTACAAATATATATGCACCAAATGAGGGAGCATCAAGATACATTAAGACATTTTTTTAGTAGAACTCTACAGCGATATTGATAACTACAAAATAAAACTGAGAGATTTTAAGACTCAACTTACAACTATGGACAGATCAATAAGACTGAAAATAAATACAGAAACTTTAACGTTAAATGAGAAACTAGACTAAATAGGATTAGCAGGTATCTATAAAATAGTCCACCGAGAAATAACAGCATATGCATTATTTTTCAAGTGCACACAGAATATTTTCATGGACAGTAAGTTGGAACAAAATTCAGTTGTCAATACATTTAGAAAGACTGAAATAATACCAAATACTTTTTCTGACCATAATGCCGTAAAGTTAGAAATTAACTATTAAAAACAAAACTGTGTGGAAACAAAACAACATGTTGCTTAATACATTGGTTTAGGGAGTTAATTAAAATTAAAAACTACCTCAACACAAATGACATAAGACAATATGCAAATACATGGGATCCAGCAAAAACTGCCTTCACAGGGAAGAAAATTGGCATACATGCCCAGATTAAGAAGCAAGAAAATCCCGAATAAACAATTTATTATTACAGTTAGAGCAGTTTGTAAAAGAGAACCAAACAAAACCCAACATTAGTAAAAGGATGTAAATAAATATAATGGTAGAAATCAAAGGACAGAAATTACCATAGATGGCATAGAAATTCCAAGGATCATAAAAGATTACTATAAACAAATATAAAGCCAATAAATTGGATCAACTTGAAGAAATGGACAAATTTCTAGAACATAGTTAACCAAGACTAAACCAGGAAAAATAGGAGTATTGAATAAGACAATCACAGTTATGGAAGTTGAAACAATAATCAAAAATTAAGTCCAGGGCCAAAAATTAAGTCCATTCACCTGCAAAAGTGAATTCTAGCAAATATTTAACTAAAAACTTACGCCCATCTTTTTGATATATAAAAATTTAAGAAGAGCAAATGCTAGCATATTTTATGATTCCAATGTGATATTAATACCAAAATCAGATAAAAGCTGCACAAGAAAATAAAAGATACTGCCCCGATGAATATTAATGGAAAAATCTTCAACAAAATACTAACAAATTGAATTCAACATTGCTAGAATGACTATACATCATGATCAAGTGGAATTCATTCCAGGGATGCAAGGATAGTGTAACATACATAAATCAATCTTTGTAATACATTACATCAACAAAAGAAAATATGATAATACCAATAAATTTCTGAGAAAGCAGTATTAAGATTCAGCACACATTTATAGCAAAAGGTCTGAATGACACGTGAATGGAAGAAACCTACCATAATAAATGTCATTCATCACAAACCTATAGTCAACGTAACACTTAATGGTAAAAAACAGATTTTTCCCTTTAAGATCAGCCCTAAACAATAATGCCCACTCTAACCATTCCTCTTTAACTCAGTGTTAGAGATTTTAGCTAGAACAACCAGATAACAATAGGAAATAAAAGTAACTCAGATTGGAAAACATTGAACATCATTATTTGTAGGCTAAATGTTATAAAATAATGAAAACTCTATGAAGACTCCACCAAAAAGCTATTAGAAACAGTAAATGAATATAGCAAAGAAGCAGGTTACACAATCAACATACAAAAATATGTTGAATTTTTATACTCAAATAATGAACAAGAAGAAAGAGAAGTAAAGAAAATAATCCCATTCACAATGGTATTAAAAAGAATGAAGTAGTTAGGAATTAACCTAACCAATAAAGTAAAGAAGGTATACAAATATAAACTAGAAGACACTATTATAAGAAATAGATCATTACATAGAGATGAAAAGATATTACATGCTCATGGAAACAAGTATCAATATAGTCAAAATAACTACTCTACTAAAAGCAACATACAAATTTAATCACACCAATAATATTCTTCACTAAAATAGAACAAAAATATTAACATTTACTTAAAACTTTAAAACATGTCAAATATCTAAAAGGAATCCTGAGAAAAACAAACTAAGGAACTACATTACCTCTCTTTCAGCTATATTATAAAACAACAGTAAGTAAAACAATATGATTATTGGAATAAAAATAGATCACATGAATCAATGAAACAGAATCAAAACCTCAGAAATAAACACACACATACATTAATACTTAATGATATAGGAGCCATCACCATATGAAAAAGAAAGCATTTTGAGAAGTGCAGATAATAATATTAAATGGCCACATATAAAAGAGTCAGCTTGGGTCATTCTCTTACTCCAAATACAAAAATAAATTCTGAGGTCAGATGGAGGGTCCTATAGTTCTATAATGAAAGCAATTATGTAAATCAATATTAACTCAAGAAAATATTTAAAAATAAATTCTAAAGGCATTAAAGACTTACATAGAAAATGTAACAATAAATATAGAAGAAAATAATGGTAAGAACATTCATGACATCAATGATAAAGATGATTTTGGAGACACAACCCTATGACAAGGGAAATAAAAGCAAAATTAAACAATGGGAATTACTTTTACACACTAAGATAAAATATAAATACACTAAAAGGACATTATACGAATGGGAGAAAATATTCATGTACTGCACAACAGACTAGGGGTAAATAATCAACATACACAAAAATCATATTCAAATTAACAATTAAAATAGCAATTAATAAATGGATAGTAGATCTGAAAAGTTTGCCAAAGAGAATATGCATCAGCCCATTCAATATATAGGAAAATGTTTCTCATCACTTTTAATAAAGTAGATGCAGGTTAAAACCACAATGAGATTTTATCTCACATCTGTGGGAACTGCACATATTAGAAAGAGGTCAGCCAATAACATTTGCTGTAGAGAATGCAAAGAAAGTTGATGGAAATGTAAACTGGTGCAACCAAAGTAGAAAGCAATCTGGATTTACTTTATAAGTCTAAAAATGGAAATACTATGGTACGTCAATCCCATTTGAGGGAATCTATTCAAAGAATATGAAACCATGAATTCAAAAAGTTATATACTAACAATTTTTACTCCAGCATTATTTATAGTAGCTAGGATATGAACACAATCGAAATCCCTATTGCTATATAACTGGCTTAAAAAATGTGAGAAAACGTGATATATACACACAATGGAATAATATTAGCCGTAAGGAAACAAAAATATTGCCACTTACAGCAAAATGAGTTTGAGGGTAGTAAGGTGCAGTAAATAAGTATATCATGTTCAGTATGTGTAAGTAAAGTGTAGTAAAGTAAGTCATAATGACAAAGACAAATATTGGATGTATATTTGTATAGCAGACAGTTTCAATAAAGCTAAACACCTATAAAAATTAACAGAAGACACCAAAAAGCAAAGGGTTCTCAGCTTAAAAGGAAGTATGGTTCAGACTGAAAGTGTCAGAAGAGTATAACCAATGGTGATGGGGGCAAACACCCAGAAAATGGGGCCCTCCCTGGTGGCACAGTGGTTCAAAGCACAGCACTAAGAAGCTAAAGCCACTTCAGCATGAGTTTGATCCCCACCCCTGTAGCTGACCCACATGGCTGCCGCAGACCTCTCCTGGACACTGCTCCCCTCAGCAGTGTACTTCGTCGATCTGCCTGTTCTGTTCCCCACACTGTCTCTGGTGAAGCCTCTCACCGCCCCTGAACCTCTGGCCTGTACCCCAGTTCTGTATGCACAAAAAAATAAATCTTAAAAAAAAAATACTCATAGGGAAAAAAAGAAAGAAAACACCCAGAAAATAACAAAATTGGGGAAAACAGGGGACAAGAATAAATAAAATAAGAGATCAATAATTCTTATACTTTTGTGAAGTAATCTCTGCAGTGGACCTTCCATGATTTTGAAAGAAAAAAAATTATTTTTTAAAGAAAAAAATGGGTGATAGTAATGATGTATCCCTTCTTTCCCACAAACTAAATTTCTACATCAAAATAAAAGTCTGAAAAAATGTATAAAGAGGACATTGTTGCAGTACTAATCTAATTTCTCTGCCATCAGGCCTTTCCTTGTCCCAGAATAGAATTTTGGAGACAGAGAGAAATAAAAAAATAATATTGTTAAGAAGTAACACTGCTGGGATTAAACTTCATTAGCTGTAATCCATTTATCTTACTTAAAGCAACCTAGAGCTCTTAATTCCAGGTCAGTAATTTAATACTCAGTTGTCAATTCAAAGCCTGGAATGACCTTGCTGTGCTGAGGTACTATCCAAGGATAAAAGGGGAGAGCCCTAAAATCAACATAGGCCTTTTGAAAATAAAGGACATGTAACTAATATGTTTTATATCAGTGCCAACATGTAAAGAAGAGAATAAATACAGCATTAACTGATAATTTATATCAATAACCTCCCCTATATTATTGAGTTTATTTGGATGTTCTCTATAAAACACATGTGGATACAAAAGGTAATTCATTTTAGGTGGCATCATTTACATACAATTTTATGAAGGTATATGTCACAGAATGAAGGGAAGAATGTAAGGGAAGAATGTAACTAAAACTTACTCCTTGACAATGAAGATAGTCAACTGTCTTAGTTATTACAAACAGTACATCACTTGCTTCACGTTCTGAGAAACATTTTTGTTTCAGAATACGATCGAGTAGCTCTCCTCCTTTCATCAAATCCGTAACAAGGTAAACATATCTACCATCATCGTAAACCTAAAAAATGATTATATTTTAAACAAATTATAATTTATAATTACAGCTCTGAAATATTTAAATTATATTTACTTCCCTTTTCCTGTGAACCTCTAGTGTTAAAAACGACATTAATGCCACAGTATTAATCATCAACCAAAAGGCAGTTATGTCCCCTCCAAATTAACTTCCCTATGTCTGTGATGATTACTATAGCTGCTGATTCACTATGACTTGTAGTACCAGTCACTTTTGATTCCTCACCTTTATTCTGCATTAAATTTCCCATTGCTTTAAGTACTCCTTTACTTTTAATGCAGTACAAGCTGTACTGAAGATTGAACTGGCTAAACAACTTCTAACATAGTCTTGTGAAAAAATGTAAACATAACATTTTAACTTCTGGGAAGTTTTATAATTCATGAAAGATGTAAGTGGAAAAATAGAATTCTATGCTTCTCAACAGGCATCTGTCTCTTTTTTTTTTTACTATATGATAGTCATTCTTTTCCCAAAGTTAAGTTTTTTTCTGACTGTAATGATATTATGTACCTTAATATACTTCAAACAAAGCACAACAAAAATACAAAAATATTTCTGAGACTTGGGGAAAATTTATGTCCCACAAGGGCCTGGGGGGAGGGAAAAGGGGATTAATAGGGCATTAACACTGGAGATTTGGTGCAGAAGGAGCAAAGAATATTAATATATCTAGGTGTGAGGTTGTAGTACCCAAATTATAGTTTTTGAAGGGAATGGCAAATCAATAACATTTGAACAACAACAACAAAATAACAGATATTTTCAATGTTACAGAAAAATATCTTCCATACAGTTCATTGTTTGACATGCAACTCTAAGTATTTATTGAACTCTAATACTATATTAAGAATAATAAATAAAAATGTGTATTTCAAATTAATGTATTTTTAAATGATGTACATTTCTCTTCCATTTTTGTTAATTTTGGACCATATATAAATTTCCCCTTCAGGTGCAGTTACCACAGTTCTCTCAATGCCTGCAAATTAATATTAAAAAAACTACTGTGGTAGGGTGAAGAAAGCACAATGAACTATAATAGAGGATTATGGGGTACTTGGTGGTAGGAGACCACACCTGAAAGAAGAAATTCTATTCTGTAAAAATATTATAAATGAGGTAAACAATGATATCCCACTAATATATAATATATATATATATATACATATATATATTCTTACTCAGAGATAGAGTACTGTTTAAAGATTATAAATCAAAATGCATATATTATCAGAAACAAAATGATTAGGGTAAAGATTAACATCTTTCTTTACAGAGTAAACAGCATTATTTTCACATGAATGTCAATGTTCTATACTATTTATTAACATGATTTTATCTTCACTTTAGAAAACTACAGACTAATGTTATTTCATTCACAAAATAATCTATAATGCTACAGCCAATTACTGAACAATGAAGAAAGTAAACCTTTATAGAACTTGGCATATTCCCAATATCCTATATCTTCCATTGTTTATATTGCTAGAGAATACTAAATGCTGCTCGTTAACCAACCAGCATATACTCAGGACTGCAGGAAACTCTAATTTACCAACAATCATAGTTCCTTTCAGAAGCTATAATAAAGGTAGGAATAAAGAATCATAATAATAATAAAAAAAAGTGACAAATTTAGGAGTCTTGAGATTTTTCAGGCTTGAAAGTAAATTCACCCTGGACAGAAAAAGTTTCAATAAAAAAGAGCCAAGTAATAACTAGGTTAGGTTAGTTGATACATAGATGTTTAAATACCTACATCCTTTAGAGTAATAATGTTGGGATGTTGTCCATAACGCATTAAAATTTCAATTTCTTCTGAGGGATCTCTCTTACTTTTGTCAATGATCTAAGAAGTAAGACAAGAAAAACTTCAGAGAAAAAATATTATGATTTTGTGATATCAAAATAAAAGGAAGCTTTTTAATTCGGTTATATTTTTAAGCAAATACTAACAATTCAAGAGTGGTGGTACTTGTCATATTATTTTACATTTAAAACTTTCCTATAACTGAAAGTTAAACTACAGAAATATCCTTAACATTTTACTTAATTTATGTAAAACTATACTGATGTGATCAAAATGTGATAGCAATTGTCACAACTCCTTGATTTTAACATATACACTAAAATAAAATTGTTCAAAAACAAGACATTGATTAACTATACCATTACTATGAAATAAAGTCTTTAAAAGAAATTCCAACAGAAAATATTAAATCTTAAGAGTTCTTCCTGACCATATTATCTCTGCTCTATCCACTTGCTCTACAAAGATGTGTGTCAGTTAAAATACAATCAACTCACATATATAAGAAAAGATAGACTCAGAAAAAAGTACCTTCACTGCAAATTCCATATGGGTAGCTGTATGTATGCATCGCTTGCAAACAGAATAGGAGCCAACACCAATATCCTCTTTCAAGTCATATACTTCACCAAATTGTGCAGCATTTCCATTTATCTGGTTTTTATTTAAAAAAAAGGTACAAAACTGAGGAAATAAAGTTGTTTCATGTCTGTTTATCTTTGCTACTATGAATAACATTGAATCTTTAAAAAATTAAGAACAATTCATTCTAGAGCAGTTTCACCAGTTTTCATAAATGGTTAAAGGAGTTACTAACCTAATTCAAAATTGTAGGTTTTCCCATTCCCCAAAGTTAGTACAATAAATCAAGTAGTTTAGACATCACCATTTCATTTTCTTATATATACAGATTATATAAATATAACTACAGTTACTATAGTTGGCTTTCTTCCAAAACAAATGAACATCTTTCATTCATTACTAGAGAAAATAATAAAGTTAACAGCCACTTAAAAATTATTGTAAATCCAATAGCAATAACCAGAATAATTAACCCTAAATTGAATAATCTGGATTCCAGCCATGTGACAGCAGGGTGAAGATGCGGGCTTTACACCCTTCAGATACCCACAAATAAATTGTAGTAAAATAAAGCCAAAAAAACTTGAGGAAAAAGTACATCACCACAGCACAAAGCAGGAGCAATAGTCTGGCAGAACACAGTAGTAAATTCAAATAAAATTTATATATAGTGATAGCAGGGCAATATAAATTACAAAAGGAAGGTGCAGCTGTTTTGAAGAGTCCCAAACAGATGGGCATGGAGAACTCAGATTGCTGGCTTGAGCCCAAAACTCTTTTTTACAATTAATTAATTCATTAAATATTTTAATCTTACATCATTTAAAATGTTTGTACAATATTAGATTTTTCCCATCAGATGTAGTCCTCATAATTTTCTAATCACCATAGTACCAGGGAACCAACATGGTAGTCTCTCATGTGCTTTCCTACCATCTTTTGACTCATTCTCCTTTACTCTCCATTGTCGTATGCCTCAGACCTGTAGTATGCCTATAAGCTTTGTCTTTTTCCTGACCCTTTGTTGACTTTTTCTTTAGTCCATCTATAGGTGAAACTATTCAATATTTTTATTTTTCCTTCTAATTTCATTTAGCATAATTCCTTACAGCTTCATCCATGTTCTTGCAAATGTCATGAGTTTATCTTTTTGATGATTCAGTAATATTCCACTGTGTATATACACCACATCTTCTTGATCCAGTCATCTGTTATGGGATATTCAAATTGTTTCCATATCTTATATATTGTAAATAGTTCTTCAATAAACAGGAGTGCAGGCTTCTTTTCAAATTAGTGGTTCTTTTTTTGTTGTTGTTCCTTGGGTAGATTCTTAAGTGTGGATTTGATGGAAACAAACTATATACAAAAAGCCATAGGCAAAACACTCTTAGAAACATCTAAGAGGATACATTTCTAGAAGTAAAGAAAATGAAGGACAAACAGTTGGGACTATATAAAACTACAAAAAGACAGTAAACAAAATGAAGAGAAGCCCAACTGAATACAAGAAAACATTTGTATCCCATACAACTGTTATAAAAACTCTATAAAGAGCTTATGCAACTCAATAAAGACAAAGCAAATGACCAGTCAAAAAGTGGGAAGAGGGC
>NW_004567120.1:5039101-5062535 GCF_000260355.1 Condylura cristata
TCTCCAAAGAAGAAATACAAATGGCCAAAAAGCACATGAAAAAAATATTCAACATTACTTAGAATCAGGGAAATGCAAATCAAAACCTGAATTAGAAACCACCTCACACCAGTGATAATGGCACATACTGAAATAAAATGGTAAGGAAAAATGCTGCCATGGATGTAGGAAATGGAACCCTTTTACACTGCTCTGGGAATGCTCTAGTCTCTGTGGAAAGCTATGTGGAAGTAACTCAAAATACTAAAAATTGAGTTGAGTCTCTTCTATAAAACAGCCAAAGCCGGCCCTTCCAGGTGGAACAGTGGATCAAAGCACAGCACTAAGAGGCTAAAGCCACTTCAGCATGAGTTCTATCCCCGCCAGCCCAGGAGGTGACCCACATGGTGCCACAGACCTCTCCCGACTCACCTCTCCTCTCCCCTCAGCAGTGTACTTACTTAGTCAATCTGCCTGTTCTACTCCCCACTCTGTCTCTGGTGAAGCCTCTCACTGTCCTTGCACCTCTGGCCTGTATGCACAAATAAATCTTAAAACAAAACAAAACAAAACAAACAAACAAAAAACAGCCAAAGCCTGACTCAGCCAGAAGACCCATTCAGAGCACCTTATGGAATCTCCTACTCAATGCCCAGGCTGAACTATTCAAAGCAGTTGCCAACACCCAATGCCAGGGCTAGAACAAAACAAAAACCACTGGAACAAACGATAGTTTGAGCTTCTGTCAATGACATGAGCAAACATGACAGCATAAGTCTTTGTTCTGGAAAAGAAAACAACCCCCAGTCTATGACCTCATACAACTACAATCTATGTCAAGTGTGACATTTAGCAATTTAAAATAGCCTAGAGATGACATAGACAAAACATAATAAAAGACACTAAGGCTGAAGAGCTGGTCTTGATACGGGGATAACTAAGGATACTCACCACACAATTCTGGCACCCAAAACACTACAGGATGTTTAAATTCCTAAACTTACTGGAGGCGGTTCTTTGGTGCTCTACTGCCTTAGTCTTCTTCTATACTGCCAGTGCAAGTCCTCAGATTACTTTAACAGGTGCAAAGAGAACCTGAAAATCTATTCCCATTACATAAAGAAATTAAAATTAGAAGGCAGTACACACCACAAATGCTGAACAGATAAGAATCTTAGGGTGCCCTAACCTATCAGAACTACAAAAGATGACAGGAGTTCAAGGTAACCACTTTAACAATGCTTTTAGAATGCAAAAAAAAGAAATATATATATATATATACAATAAACTAAAATATGAGGAACTTCAATTTAGAAATAATGAAGTTCTGAAATATTAGCTTTTTTAAAAATATAATTGAGGGCCACAAGAGCAGGCACACAGAAACAATGGACAGTATTAATGAGATCAAAAACACATTTTTGAAGAATACATAAATAGAATAATAGCATAATGATTTCCACATCACGGGGGTCCCAGAGAAGAGAAAAATACAATTTACTCAAAGAAATAGTGAAAATAATCTCAAAAGAGTTAGATATAGTGATTGAAGAGACCCAATGAGTCCAAACAAAATAACACAAGACCACAATACACAATAAACACACTATAATAAAGCTGTTGAAAATTAATGTAAAGCATGGAAATCAAAAACTTCTAAAGAAAAAAGGGGTAACAACAGAGAACACCAATCAGAATGTCAGCAGACTTTTAGGTAAGAAAATTGTAAGCATCAAGGGATCAAGATATATTTAAAATACATATAAATAATTCTAACCAAATATTCTTTGTCCAGTAAAATTAACATGCAAGGCATAATATTATGGAATTCATTATAAAGCATAAACTACATTGAAAGAATTTATCAACATGAAATCTCATATGAAAGAAATTATAAAAGAGTTTTTAATAAGGCAACGTAAAAACAAATATTGAGGTAACAGATACCTAAACCATTTAACATGGAGAAAGAAGAAAGTAAAAAATGTGACCCATCAGAATGATGCCAGCATTACCTAATACCAAAAGCAAAGGCAGTACAAGAAATGAAAATTATAGAACAGTATCCCTGAAGAACAATGATGCAAAAATTAAAATAAAAATACTAGCAAATTTAATTCAATAGTATGTCATAAGGATTATGCAATCTAACCAGTGGGATTAATGTAAGGGATACAATGATGCCTTAATATGGATAAATCAATCTGTGCATTAGATCATATAAATCAAGAGAAGATAATATGAAATCAACTGATACAGAGAAAGTATTCTATAAGATCCAGCACCCAGTTATCAAAAAACAAAAACAAAAACTAATCATTAAGATGGGTAAAGAAGAAATCTACCTCAATATAATAAAGGTCATATGTCACAAATCAACAGCTAACATACACTTAATGGTGAAAATATGAAAGCTTTCCCCTTAAGATCAGGAGCAAGACAATGATGTCTACTGTCACAACTTCTGTTTTATTTAGTACTAGAAATTTTGGCCAGTGCTATCAGATAAAACAAACACAGGCAATAAAGGTAGCCAAAGTCAGAATAGAGTAAGGGAACTATTAGATTTGCCAAAGATAATTCCTAAATGCCCCCATCAAAATGTCATTACAAACAATAAATGAATACATTTAAGTGGAGGTAATAAAATCAACATATAAAATACATAGTTTATTTATATAAACAAAAAGAACAATAAACAAAATAAATTAAGAATATAACTTCATTTACAATGCCTAGAAAAGAATTAAAAACTTTGTAGTCCACCTAATTAAGAAGTAAAAAGACCAGGGGCCTCCCTTGTTTAACAAGGAGTTAAATCTCAGCATGATCAAGCCATTGCCAGTGACTGTGGCTTAAGTCTGCATGAATCAATCCCCAGCCAGGAAACTAATCCACATGGTATAGCAGACCTCTCCTATCTTACCTGCTGCTCCCCTCAGCAGGGTATTTCAGTCAGTCCAGCTATTCTACTCTACTCCCCACTGTCTCTCTAGGGAATCCTCTCATCCCCCGCACCTTTGGCCTACACCCAAGTTCTTCTATGCATAAGTAAAAATAAATCTTCAAAAACAGGACCTACATGATTCTATTAAAGGATTTAGTCAAAAGAAAAAGAAAACCCAAAGAAGTGAAAAAAAAAAAAAAGGATTTAGTCAAATAAGAAGATGGTAAGATAACCCATGCTTGTGGTACAATATATTCAAAATGACTGTCCTCTCTAAACTTATAATTGATTGTAATCCCTATCAAAATACCAGCAATACATTTCTAAGAAATTTAACCAAAAATATTGGAATTTAAATGAAAACTCACATTGGAAGAGAAATCCTGGGGTGGGGGGGGAGGAGAAATGGAAGTATTATATTGTCTAACTTCAACTTTACTACAAAGCAACTGTACTAAAAACAATATGGTACTGGCATAAAAGTATATACATGGGTGAGCTGAATAGAAATGAAAAGCCAGATAATAAATCCATGTGTATACTAGCATTTTATCTGTGATAAAGCAGCTATGAACACAAAATGGAGAAATTACAGTATCATTGATAAGTGGCACTGGGAAAAGTGGAAAGCCACACATAAAGAATGAAGGTGGATAATTTGCTAACCATATAAAGAAAATAAAATCAAAATATATCAAAGATTTAGATATTACATGTGCAACAATAAAATACATACAAGAAAACATTAGTGCTACGTCCCATGTCATCAACAATAAAATACTTTTAGTAACCCAACTCCTATTGCATGGAATTAAAGACAAATAAATAATTAAGTTTACCTCAAGTTAAAACGTTTCTATACAGTAAATGAAAACACAAGACAATTAAAAGGACACCCTATTGAAGTAAAGAAAATACTCATACAATATACGACTGATTAGGGATTAATAGCCAACATATATAAAATGACTCATATAGTTCAATAAAAAACAAACCCAATTTAGATACGAACATACACTTCACCAATGAGTATATCCAGGCCAAACAACATGAAAAAGTATTCATTCTCACTTATAAATAAGAGAAATGCAGGCTAAAACTATGCCCCAACAGCAAGGAAAACAAAAATGAAAAGAATATAAATACCCGGGAATATAATAAGCTAAAAAGCTTCTGCACAGCAAATAAAATGATTACAAAATCGAAAAGAAACCCTACTGAATGGCAAAAAATATTTATATACAATACATCTGACAAACAATGGATATCAAAGATATACAAAGAATTGATAAAACTTTATAAAAAAATCAAAAATGGGCAAAACAACCAAACAAACACCTTTCCAATGAATACATTAGAATTTCCCACAGATACCTGAAAAAATGTTCACAATCACTTAATAGAAATGAAAAGCAAGACCATAATGAGATACTAATCTCACATAATCTTACCTATAATCTATCCATATCAAAAAGACCAGAAACAAGTGCTAGTGAAAATGCGGAGAACAGGGAACCCTCCTATATGACTATTGAGAATGCAAACTAATCCAGCCCTCAGCTTCACAGAGTTTTCTCAAAATATTAAATGTGGATCTGTCATTCAATCCAGTAATTCCACTCCTAAGTATCTATCCAAAAAATTAAAGCTACTAATTTGAAAGGAAACTAACACTCCAGTGTTTATTGATGCATTATTTATTGCTAAACTATGGAAACAACCTAAGTGCTCCAAAGCAGATGAGTGGATCAAGATGATATGGTAAATATACACAGTGGACTATTACTCGGCAATCAAAAAGATCAACTAATGCCATTTGTAGCAACATGGATAGAGTGTAAAAGGGTAATGTTAACTGAAATAATTCAGAAGTAGAAATATAAATACAGGAGGGTGTCACTAATATGTGGAACATAAAATAACTAAATTAATAGTCAGATAAAGATAAGTTGAAAATTAACCCTTGATAGCTGGCTACAGATTTGAGATGACAAGGGAGAAGGGCTGGGGAGAGGGCACAGAACACAGAGGGAGGGAAACATAATGGTATGAGGTGTGGAGTAGGGTAAATTGGTGGTGGGTACACTATAGTGGTGATACCTGATTAGGATACTCTAATGTTACCTCAGTTAAAAAAGTTAAAAATTAAATATAAAAAACATAGGCTTCACAGTGTTTATAACAGTATTCACTACAATAGCTTGGACATGGAAGCAGCCTAAATGTCCATTAATGGATAAGTGGATCAAGATGATATGATATATACAGAACATAAACTAATATTATTGACATAATAAAGAATAAAATGCAGCTATTTGCAACAAAATTATATATTTTATATTAACAAAGGCAGTTTTAAAGTCTTCTAACAAAATGGAGGGAATTTCAGAGAATTATATGCAGCAGAGTATATCAAAATGACAAAAACAAATACTAGACATTTACATAGCATGTCAATTAATAATGTAATTTTAAAAAACCTTCAAAAACTAGAGGACATCAAAACATCCTGAGGGCTTTGAGGTTAAAAGGGAGGGAGAAGTGAAGGGGTAAAGATGATGGAGAAGAAATATTAAATAATATTAAAATTAAATGAATAAATTCCCCAGTGAGCATTTAAAATATGTGTTTAATAAAAATTTTTAATAAAACAAAATAAACAGAATAATCTAAGTGGGATGTACCTGAATGACTGGTAATACATTTGCACTTGTGATAGGAGTGATTTTATATTCTTCTGCAATTGAAGTTGCAACAAAGCTGAATCCTTTGAAGAGCTGATGAGCATTAGCGCTGGCTGGCAAACCAGGAGAATCTAATGTTCAAATAATTATACTTAATTAGAACTACATAGAATTAAATGATGTAAAATGTCAGCATGTCTTTGAAAACAAAATCAACCATTAAATGTAAGAAATACTATATTATGCATTTAATTTATAGTGTAAGTTTTCTTACACTATCCAAACAACCCTCTAGAAACTTAGAATTCTTTCAGTCTTTACGTAAGAAGGTAGTTTACATTTTTAACCATTCAACTTGATAAAAACCCTGATGTTATATATATAGCATGCTTTACCTTTAGGTGTCTTTGCAGTAAATTCAGGATCAAAGCAAAAAGTATCATCAGGTTTTCCAGAAGCGGGTTTGAAAGGAGGCTGAATTTCTCTTTTATATAATTTCTAGAAGAACAAGATAATACAAAAACATACTAACAATTTAAAAAATTGTTATATTTTGTGAGAGAAAGACCATAATATTCAGTCTTTATTGGAATACTCATAATTTCCTAAATGACACTTCAACAGGTTTCATATATATATTAAATAAATTTTGAATATTTGAGTGGTAATATAAAGAATCAAAGGAGACCAGGAAACACAGTAGTGGTTCCACATTACAAGGAATAATAATTTTCAATTTTGGGTATCAAAATCTGACTTGAATTCTCACTGGTTAAAAAAAAAGCACACAGGATGCATCACAATGTTACCATAGTGAAATAACACCGATCAAGGATTTCAAAATTAACAAATTATCTTTAGAAGCATATATTTTATTTAAAATAATTTGTTTTTACATAAACACAGGCATCGAATGCACTGCCTAGGACTCTTCTTATAGTATTAAAATATTTCATTTTTTCTAGCAACCATTTGAAGTTATGTTCTTAACATCAAAGTAATTAAAAAATAGCTTACAATATAGAAAAAACTGTTTTTTTTTTTTTTTGTGGGGAATACCACTTTGTTAAAAGCTCACAATCCCATGGTGGGTGAAATTAATAAGGGCATTGTATTAAAGGGATTTTAATTTTTAATATGTAAATATGCCAATGCATTGCAAAGAAAACGTAAACAATTTAGATATAAGAACAAGGGGGGGAGGGAGGAGAGAATTTCTACTTCACCTAGGAAAAAAAAGTGATACAATGACACCAAGAGAGTAATACACACAGACAGGACAAAGGGAAGATTCCCATGCAACATGTCCACAGAGTAGCATTTTTAAGGTATTAATACAAATAGCTTATGATATGCTGTGATTTTACAATGATAAAAAAATGTATTAAAGCATATGCTCTTTGAAACTTATTCTACAGAGCAGATAAAACAATGATTTTGTCCAAAAATACTAGCTATGTATATTAATCTGCTGTAGAAATCAAACTGATATTTTTCCTTTTGAAAAATTTTCAATACTGATACCAAAAGTAAATAACCAAAAATGCTTACCTATGATGATTAATAGTATATAAAATACATGAAACTATTGTAAAATAAATGATCAAAAATCAAGCTTTTCTATGGAAACTGTCTGGAAGTTGCAACAGAGGGAAAAAACCTTGTATATATGACTAAGCAGAATTTCAGTTTCTTTTTTCATGTCCTCTCCAAGCTTTGAAATACATGTACAAAGATATTTACTTTTTAGCAAATTTAATTTGTTCTAATACATGACAAAAAATGAACTGAAATAAATAGTATCTTAGATTCTTTAGAAAAATTTTCTTTAAGAATCTGTCTCATAATTCATTTTCCTTCGATTTTCTCTTCCACATTTTCCAAGCTAGAATAAGGGAAAATATTAACATATTTAACACAAAAATTAAATTTAAACAATTTAATAAATATTATTCATACATATATCAGATCAAGTAATTTCCATGACATGCTATACCTAAAATCTCATATTAAATGTAAAATACATAGGCTATATTTATCAGCAAACTCCATATATGATCATTTGTTCATCAGTGTTTTCCTATCTTTTATAGAAACAAGTTTTTTATTGAACTTACATTCCAGTCAATATTTGCAAAGAAAAGATGTCTTTTGATATCCTCGACTCCTTCTGAACCTATGAAAATGGAAAAATTTTCTTAATGCTGTAATTACTTTAATAATTCCACGCGAATTTAAAGCTGTTATCTATAAACAGGAACACATATATCACATAGACTCCTTGAAGTGAAAGTTTATAAATTCTTATCTAGTATTTTATTAATTAGTAGTTTATCTTAATATGATAGAAAAAACTGATGTTCTTATTGAAGCACATTCAATATCATGAAATAATGAAATATCTTCTAAATAAAATCAAAATCACATATAACATTAAAACTTAAGTACACTTTCATTTATTCATATTTAAAATTATGAAGGTTTGCTTACATCTAAAAACAAAAATGTACAAAAAAAAGTGACACTGAAATTTTAACACAAGTAAATCAGCAGGACAAGAGGATGATAACTGGATCCATGTTATGGACCTGAATAGTTATGGACACACTGTATATTTAACTGGAAGAATACTGAAAAGTAGAAAATAACTATTTTCAAATAAATGAAAGGTTCATTTTGGTATATTTGAAGGTATACTATGATTGATGTCAAAGAGAAAATTCATATGATATACAATGATATAATAAATGGAGGTCTTTAAACTTCCTACTTCATTTTGAAATCATAAAAATTATAGAAATTAATGGAATATTTACACATATAGAACCATAAAGAACTAGAAAATGTGAAAAAGCAAACACCCTATGCTAAGGCAGGTGTTTCAGAGATGGGATCCCAGGAGACCCCAGAGGAACTAAATGAAGGTAATTCCTGCAGAAACAGTTAAGCTGAAAAGCATGCATGACCCAGGTCCCATGCCTGTCTGCAATTCAGAGCAGAGACAGTGTTTTCCTGCCATGGTCAACTGTGTACACAAGGAAAACAAACACCCAGCATTACTGTGGCAATCCTTTAAGTAACAACTGAAAGAGATGCCTGCAGTACCAGTGGCACATTGTCCCAATGCATAGAACACATTAGGAACCAAACAACAGGGTGAAGAAAAAATTAAAACAACCAAGCAAGCCCTAAGGAGGATACCCACAAAAAGATAATCAGCCACCAGAACTTAACAACAATGACACAGAAGAACTCCACTGTCTGCCTGATAGAAAATTTAAAACCTCCATCATTAAAAAACTGAAAGAAGGGCTCTCCCTGGTGGTGCAATGGGTTAAGACACCGCTTTATGAAGCTCTTCAAAGCCACTGCAGCATGAGTTCGATCCCCTGCCCGGGAGCTGATCCATGTAGCTTGGCAGACCTCTCCTAACCTGCCTGCTGCTCCTCTCAGCAGTGTACTTCATCAATCTGCCTGTTCTGCTCCCCACTCTGTCTCTGGTGAATCTTATCACTCACCACTCCTCTGGCCTGTACCCCAGTTCTATAGGCATAAATAAATAAATCTTAAAAAAAAAAAACTGAAAGAAGACAAAAAGGAAAAGAGTGATATGGGAAGTCCCTAAAGAGGGAAGTGAAAGAAATGCAGGGAATCAAAAGTTTAATGGAAGAGATAAAGGACTCCGGGAAAAGCAGTAAAAACAGAATTGATGAAATGGAAGAACAAATCAACACTCTGAGGATATAGAAATAAAAAGAACCAAGAAAGAAAAGGGAAGAGAAATATTATAGAAAACAAAAGAAGAAACACTTTGAGAGCTATCTGACACTGTGAGGAAAGAAAACATAAAAGTTATAGGAATTCCAGAAATTCAGAGAGTCCAAGGAACCGAAACTGTTCAACGAGATAATCAAAGAGAACTTTCCAAACATGATGCAGAAGATTAAAGTAGATATACTACAAGAAGCAAGAAGAACACCAAATTGCCACAATGAAAGAAAACTATAGCAAGACACAAAATAATAAAGCCTGCAAGAGTCCAAGACAAGGAAAAAATAATGAGGATGACAAGTGGGAAGAAACAGATAACGGAAAATTAATCACCCTGACAACAGACTTCTTTATAATGGAAAACTAATCACCCTGACAACAGACTTCTCTTAAGAAACATGATGGCCAGAAGTGAATTGAGTGACATATTCAACAAACTCAAACACTACAAATACCAACTAAGAATACTATACCTGGAAAGCTCTCCTTTCTCTACAAAGAAAAAATAAGGACCTCCTCAGACAGACAAAATCTACAGAACCTCATTACAGCTAAACCCCCCAACTTCAAAAAAAAAACTATGTCTTAATGCCAAAATCAATAAAAGTGAATAAGACAAGAAATAAAATTACAAATGGCAAATACAGATGCCAACAGACCCCAACCTTCTGCTGTGAGCAGGAAACACACTTAACTACAAAAGATAAACATAGAATGAAAGTAAAAGGATGAAAAAAAATTCACAATAGGCCAAAAAAGAATCCAGAAATAGCTATACTTATATCAGATAAAATAGACTTCCAACTAAAATAAGTATAAAAAAAGAAAAAGAAAAAGATGGTCACTACATTATGATTAAGAAGACATTACATCAAGAAAACATAACACTCATCAACAGATACTCACCAAATGAAGGCACGCCAAAATATATCAGACGATGATTATCATCTCAGATGACAGACATTAGAGAAAATACATATGTAGTAGGAGACTTCAACGCATCTCTCGCAGATGGATAGATCAATGAAACAAAAAATAAACAAGGATGCTAGAGATCTAAATATGGAACTAGGCTTAATGGGCTTAACAAACATCTATAGAACACTGCATGAAAAAAATTGGAGTACACATGTTTTATCAAGTGTACATAGAGCATTCTCAGGACTGATCACATACTGGGACACAAGACAAACGTCAACAGTACAGTAAGATCAAAATCATAACAACTATCTTCTCTTACCACAAAGGCAGCTAACTAGAAATAAACCATGAAAAGGCAGCAAGGAACCCTCCAACCTCTTGGAGATTGAAACCCACACTACTGCAAAATCACTGAATCAATGAGGAGGTCAAAGAAGAAATTTTAAAAATGCCTTGAGATAATGAGGACAAAACTCTACAGAACATATGGGAAAAAGCAAAAGCAGATATAAGAGGAAAATATATAGCAATAGAGGATCACATTAATAAATAAGAAAGAACTCAAACAATCTCATCTGTCCTCTTAAAGAACTGGAAAATGAACAAGAATAAAAATACAAAAGCTAATAGAAAAAGGAAAAAATGAAAATCAAAGCAGAGATAAATGAAATAGGAGTTAAGAAAACAACTCAAAAGATCAATGAAACCAAAAGATGGTTATTCAAAAAAACAAACAAAATAGACAAACCTCCAGCCAGGCTCACAAATGAAAGATGAGAAATTACAACAGATAGAAAAAAATTAAAAATAAACAGAAAATACTGTGAAAATTATATGCAAACAAGTTCAACAATCTAGAAGAGATGGGAAAATTCCTACAAAATTACAATCATCCAAAGCAGGATAAAGAAGAGATGTAATACCTAAACAGACCAATTACAAGAAGTGAAATAAAAACTTAATTGAAACCCTCTTCAAAAATAAAAGCCCAGGACCAGATGGCTTCAAAAATGAATTATATCAAAATTATGTCAAAATTTTGAGAAGGATACCACCAAATACATTATATGAAGCCAATATTACACTAATACCAACATCAAATAAGGACAACACACACACACACAAACTACCGGCCAAACTCTCTAATGGCGAGATTCAAAAATCCTCAATAAAATTTTAGCCAGCAGAAATCAACAATGCATCAAAAAGATAATTCATGATAACCAAGAGGATTTATTCCAGGGACACAAGAATGGTTCAACATCTGAAAATGAACTGATGTAATTCAATATATCAACAATAAGAAAAATAAAAACCATATTATCATAGCAATAGATGCTGAGAAAGCATTCCAAAAAGTTCAAGTCCAATTATGATAAAAGCCCTCAAAATTCTTGGGATAGAAGGAATGAACCTTAACATAATAAAGGCTAGCTATGACAAGTTCATAGGCAACATCATTCTCAGTTTGAAAGTCTGAAAGCCTTTCCCTTGAGATCTGGAACAAGACAAGGATATCTACTCTCACCACTACTTTCCAATATAATACTGGAAGTTCTAGCCAGAGCAATCAGACAAGAAAAAGACACAGAAATCAGTAGCCTTCCTATATGTAAAAATCAGTCTGAAGAAGAAAAAAATCAGTCCTTTTATAATCGAAACAAAAATATCAAAAACTTGGAAATAAACCTAACAAAAGAGATGAAGATCTATACAAAGAAAACTATAAAACATTGTTAAAAGAAATAGAAGAGGCCCTCCTAGGTGGCACAGAGGTTTAAAGCATATAGCACTAAGAAGCTAACACCACTTCAGCACGAGTTCCATCCCTGGCCCCAGAGTTGATTCACATGGCGTGGCAGACCTCTTCTGACCCGCCAGCTGCTCCCCTCAGCAGTGTATTCATCAGTTGGCCTGTTCTGCTCCCCACCTTGTCTCTGGTGAATCTTCTCTCCACCCCTGAACCTCTGGCCTGTACCCCAGTTTTGTATGCATAATTAAACAAATCTTAAAAAAAAAGAAATAGAATAAACACAAAGAAGTAAAAAGACATCCCCTATTCATGGATTGGAAGAATTATAATGATCAAAATGGTCATCCTACCAAAAGCAATTTACAGATTCAATGCTACTGCGATAAAAATTTCAATGACATTCTTCAACGAAATAGAACAAATATTGATGAAACTCATATGGAGATACAAAAAAAAAAAAAAAAAAAAAAAACTCAAATTGCCAAAGCGTCACTGACTATAAAGAAGGGGCATGGAGTTATCACAATCCTGGATTTCAACCTATATTACAAAACCATAATAATCAAAACTGCATGGTACTGGAACAAAAACAGATACCCAGACCAATGGAATGACAGATTATGGTCACTTCAATCTTTGACAAAGGAAAAAAAAAAGTGTTCAATGGAACAAAGACAGTTTTTTTCAATAAATGTTGTGGGAAAACTGGACTGCTACATGCAAAAGAATGAAGCTAGACTACTACCTTACAAAACAAAACCAAACTCAAATGTTCAAAGAATTAGACACAAGACCTGAAACCATTAACTATACAGAAGAAAATACAGGCAAAACACTGTGTGACATACATCTTAGTATCATCTTTAAAGACACATTACCGGTGCTAAAGAAAGTGAAGAGAGAGATACATGGGATTACATCAAATTATAGAGCTTCTGTACAGCAAAAGAGACATTAACCAAAACAAAAAAAAACACCACTGAATGGGAGAAAATTGTTGCACTCCATACAACAGATACGCACAGATAACAAAGACACAAAAAACTCAAGTGACTCACAAAAAACAAAGTAAACAATAAAGTTAAAAATGGGCAGAACAACTTAAAAGACACTTCTCCAAAGAGGAAATGCGAATTGCCAACAGGCATATGAAAAAATGTTCAACATCCCTCAAATCATGGAAATGCAAATTAAAACTGCAATGAGACACCACCTTATACTAGTAAGAATGGCACATATTTAAAAAAAAAAAATAGAAACAACAAATGTTTGTGAGGATGTGGTAAAAAAGGAAGTACCCTCTCTGTGGGTGGGAATGCAATTGCATGGAAAGCTGTATAGATGTTTCTGAGTCTATTAAAAAGTAAGCTACCATATGTCCTAGCAATTCCTCTCCTAGGGATCTACCCAAAGGACACAAAATCATTTATGCAAAAGAATACATGAACCCCTATGTTCACTGCAGCACTATTTTTAATAGGTAAGATGTGGAATTGAGCCAAAGGACCAAAAGTAGATGAACAGATCAAGAAGATGTGGTATATATGTGCAATAGAATACTACTAAGGAAACAAAAAAAGATAAACTAATTCATTCACAACAAAATAGATTGAGCTGCACGGAAGTACACTCAGTGAAATAAGTCAGAAAGAAAAAGAAAAATACTGGGTGGTTTAACTTACAGGAGGAATACAGTAGATCTAGGAAGAAACAAAAAATAAAAGTAAACAAATATAAATCAGAGATATTCTGCAAAGGAGTGGGTGGGAAAGAGATAAAAGTGAGTATGGGAAGAACACAGGGACTTCCCATGGTGCAAGGTGTTAGGTGAAAGGGTGAATTGGTGTTAGAAATTCTGTGGGGACTACGCCTGAGAAAAGAACACAAACATTGTACAAAAATGAACAATGATGTAAAATGCATATAAGTAACAATATATATATATATATATATTTTTTTTTAAGATTTATTTATTTATTCATATAGAACTGGGGTACAGGCCAGAGATGCAGAGGGTGAGAGGATTCACCAGAGACAGAGTGGGGAACAGAACAGGCAGATCGACAAAGTACACTGCTGAGGGGAGCAGCGGGCGGGTCAGGAGAGGTCTGCCACGCCATGTGGTCACCTCCGGGGCAGGCGGGAATCGAACTCATGCTGAATTGGCTTAAGCTTCTCAGTGCTGTGCTTTAACCCGCTGCGCCACAAGGGAGGTCCACAATATATATTTTTAAAGAATTAGAAAATGAACAAAAAGCAAGCATAGTAAAGAAATAATAAATATCAAAGCAGAAATTAATGAAAGGGAAATAAAAGTGTAAAAAGGCATTGAACTCAAAAGCTGGTTCTTGAAAAAATAAGAAACAATATACAAGTGTCTTGGCAGGCTCACATAAAACAAAAGGGATAAAACTAATAAACAGAATCAGAAATTCAACAGAAGTTATAGGAGGTCTCTCAGAAATACAGATTATGATGAGAGACTATTATGAACATTTATATTCAAAAAAGGGAAAACATAGAAGAAATTGAGACATTCTCAGGAACATAGAGACTTCTGAAACTGAATCAGGAAGAAACCGGAAACCTGAACTTACCAATTACAAGTGAGAAAATTTTAAAAGTCTCCAAAACAAAAGCCCAATATGAGACAGTTTCACTAGTAAGTTGAACCAAACTTTCATACATGAACTAATAACTATCTTTCTTAAACTCTTCTAAAGATCTGAGGATGAGAATCATATCATAGATCTATCTTTACTATTTTGGGAAACCACCATAGAACTCTACTATATGATCTAGCAATTCCATGCCTAGGTATCTACCTGAAGAATGCAAAATCAATAATTGAATGGGACATATTCATGTCTGTGTTCATTATAGTAGTATGTACAATATTGAAGCAATTTAACTGCCCAAAGACAAATCAAGATATAATAATGGAACCCTACACGTTATATGTACTATATAAAGTATACTACTATAGGTACTACTAAAAAAAATAAACTATTGTTATTTGTGACAACATGGATATAACTAGCAGGGGTTATGTTAAGAGAAATAAGTCAGAAGGAGAAAGACAAAGTTTATATGGATTTGTTCATATGTGGAATACATATATATATATATATACACAGACACATATACATATATATATATATATATACATATACATATAGAAACAAAATAAGGTGTCAAACAACCCAAATCAAAAGTGAAACCTAGAAATCTCACTGCAAAACTGAGGCTACAAGTTGGGTGGGGGAAGGGTAGAGAGCAAAGGTCTGAGGGGGTCATAATGGGGTATACAAAGTAAATCTGAGGAGTTGTAATCCTATCTTTCTAAAAATATAATGCACTGTAAAACAATGATACCTCACAAGGAAAATATAAAAACAACTAAGAGGGAATGTTAACAAACATATTTTATGAGACTAACATTAATCTGATATCAAAAGCAGAAAAGAATATGCTCTTCTGAAAAGGAAAACTACAAACTGATATCTCTGATGAAAACAGATCCAAAAATTCTCAACAAACTCTTAACAGATTCAATACATTAAAGGAACATATATCACATCGAAGTGAAGTTTATTCCAGGATGTAATAATGGTTCAACTTAAGCAAAATAATGCAATGAACTTCAACACATCAACAAAAGATAAAAATCACATGATAATATCAATGGATGATTGAAAGTATTTCACAAGATTCAACATTTATGATAAAAACTAAAAAACGGAGATAGATGGAATGTTTCTTAACATACTAAAGTCCATATTAAAACACACACACACACACATACAGTTAACATCATACTCAACAGGATAAAACTAAACACTTTTTCCTCTAAGGTCAGGATGTCCACTTTCACAATTTTAAGATAGTACTGGAAGTCCCAGCTAGAACATGCAAAGATATAAAAGAAATTCCAACTGGGAAACAGAAAGCAAAACTTCATTATTTGTGGATGACATGATGATATGCACAGAAAAACCTAAAAAGGCCCACTAAAAATTATTAGAAACGATCAGTATATTAAATTGTCAGGTTACAAAATACAAGAATTGGTTGCATTCCCATATGCAAATAATGAAATCAAGAAAATAATTCCATATATGTATTATTGAATCAAAAAGAAATAACTACAAATGAACTTAACAAAGATGGTTCGTTAGCCATTACTAAGAGAAGTAAAAGAAGACATATAAAAATGAAAAGAGGTTCTGATTAATGGATTGGAAGAGATTAAATTTATGATATATTCCTCTTACCCCAAAAAATAAACAGATTCAATTACATTCCTGTCAAATGACATTCTCCAAATAGTACAAAATTGATGAAATCTCAATGGAACCCCCAAAGATTTGACATATCCAAAGTAACAATTAAAATAAGGATGGAGGTGGCCCTCCCTGGTGGCGCAGCGGGTTAAAGCACAGCACTGAGAATCTAAAGCCACTTGCGCATAAGTTCGATTCCCGCCTGCCCCGGAGGTGACCACATGGCGCGGCAGACCTCTCCTGACCCGTCCGCTGCTCCCCTCAGCAGTGTACTTCATCCATCTGCCTGTTCTGCTCCCCACTCTGTCTCTGGTGAAGCCTCTCGCCGCCCCTGAGCCTCTGGCCTGTACCCCAGTTCTGTATGCACAAATAAATAAATCTTTAAAAAATAAAATAAAATAAAATAAAATAAGGATGGAGGTATCATACACCCAGGCTTAAAACTTACTACAAAGCGATGGTAATCAAAACAGTATGGTATTTGAATTAAAGACACCAGAACAATTGAATAGAATGGAAAACTTATTTAGAAATAATCCACACTTTTATGGACAGTTATTCTACACAAAAGAATGGAGAAAGATTTGTCAACAAATGGGGCTGGGAAAAGAAAACATCCATATGCTAAAGAATGAAATTAGATCACTCAGTCACATCACATGCAAAAATTAATTCAACATGGATAGGATTAAAGAGTTGGAAGTAAGAACTGAAACCATAAAATATATGACAAGAAACAGAAAGCATTTCATCACACTGGCTTCATTAATATCTCCAGAGACTCTCCCCTAATAGCAAGGGAAAGAAAAGAAAAATGAACAAATTTGAATACATCAAATTAAAAGTATTCTGCACAGCAAAATAAACTATCATTAAAAAGACAGTTACAGAGTGAAAAAAATACTTGTACATCACACATCTGACAATGATGTGATATCCAAGAATTATTAACTCATAAAACTCAAAGAAGAAAAAACAAATGACCCCAAAAATAGCAGAAAGGCAAAATAGACACTTACTCGTGAAGAATTCTCATGGCCAACAGACATAAAATGTGCTTGTTATTATATTGCCAGGGAAATGCAAAGCAAAACTACAATGAGATACTACTCACAAAGCAAAGCAAAAACACCAGAAAGAACAAGTGTTGATTAGGGTATGAAACAAGCATTGGCTAGATACTGTTGGTAGGAATGTAGATTGGTTCAATGACAATTGAGAACATTATGGATGTTTCTCAAAATATTAAAAATAGATTTCCTAAGTGATTTAGGAATTACAGTTATAGAAGTTATGCAAAGAATATAAAAATACTAACTCAAAGGGATATATGGATGCCTATATCATGGCAGCACCCTTTACAACAGCCAATAGTGAAACAACCCAAGTACCTCCCCACCATGTCAGATGAGTGGATATGATAATACTCAGGTATATAAAACAGGATGAAATCTTGTGATTTGGGAGAACCTGGGAGTAAACAGAGGAGGGTAATGCTAAGCAAAATAAGTCAGAAAGAGAAACACAAACACCATATGATTTTACTTATATGTGGAGTGTATAAAAAAAGGGAACAAAAAAAATAGAAATCTGACTATAAGATTGAGGCTACCACATGAGGAATGAGAGTATGAGCAGTCAAATGTGTAGAGGGACCAATGACTATGGCAGATGTCTATGGGGGTTTTGGTGGTGGATGTAGTAAGGTAACATATATTTGAAGAGGTATAAACCTGTAACTTTGAATCACATATGTGTTATATACCAATGTTAGCTACCCCAATTAAAAATACAATTAAATTTTTCTATGTATTAATATATAGCAGTCAATAATGAATTTAAGTCAGATAATATGAAGTTATCATCACCCTCCCAAAGCATGCAGTATCGTATTATGAAACTGAAGAAAATAAACCATACCCAATCTATTTGCTGGATTCCTTTTGAATAACATTCTTAGCAGACTTTGTGCTTCAGCACTAAGAAACTGAGGCATTCCAAGTTTTGCTCTAGAAAAGAAGGTTTTAGAAAATTTAATTAAAGTATAATCAGAATTCTAAGTTGACAAATTGCAAAAAAAAATAGTTTTAGAAAAGGCTTTCACAAAGTTGAACAATGTTCCTTATATAGTAGAAGGGACTATAAAAGTTCCTAAAATATCCTCTGAATATCAACTTAAAATCACAAGTTTCTCAAAACTGAAAATAAGGAATTTATACTTACTTTAATATCATATTCATTGTCTCATTTCTGTCTTTACCTTGAAATGGCAGAGTACCAGTAAGCATTTCAAACTTTAAATGAACAAGAAATAAGAGAGAGTCAACTTAGCAAAACTTTAGAATAGATAATGAAATTACTTAGGAATGCATTTCATAATCATCAAAGCATGCAGAATCTATGATGGTAGGTTAAAATAGGACCAGAAAATTGGGTCACATAAAGAAACGTATTTCTGGTACCACGCTGCATATGCCCCAAATAGTGGATAATTTTTAACAAACAAAATAAACCACTTTTTACTCCTGATTAACTTAAGTTCCCTAAGTCACAGCAATTTAGAGACAGGCACATTTTCTTTCAAAACAAAGATATGCTTTTAAGCAAACATTTAATAATGCTAGGAGAGTAAATATAACCACAAACCATTTCAATTTATACATGCTCAGGAAAAAATCTAACCTTTCTCATTCCTCTCATCTCCTTAGAAACAAAAACCAAAAAGACATATTTACATGAAATCAAAATCACAAATATATTCAAAAAACAAAAAATTGAGACAGTTAAATACAACATAAAAATACATTATCCCTACAGATTTAATTGCAACGCAGATAACTATAATCTTAAATAATGCTACTAAAAGTGACTAGGTCAGTCTAAAAATGAAGATCAGTATAGCTTATTAAAGAGAAAATTTTGAAACCCCTAATATTTAATTCTCAAAGTTAGAGTCAATAATAACTGACACTAGTCCTTGGCTTATTTATGAGTTCACCACAGTTAGCTTCATCCATTCAACTATCTCTTATACCCTCATGACTCTCAGATCTGTTATTTCAATCTCAACTGTCAGGTCACAGCTTTCCATTCCAAATTTACAGTTATGGCTCTCAATAGGAGACTAAAGATATAGAGGGAAGAACTGAGCCACAGAAAAGGAAAAAAGAAGTCATGTATGATAATCATTTTTCTCAAGTTCTTTTTCACTATTAGATACTTAATGTTAACGTGCTCTACTTGGGACTATAGTACATAAAGAGATGGGAATGACAGGTACAGAAAGAAAAATAGAAGTACAGTATAAAAGAGTAGCATGTATCTCCCATTCAAAGAAACTACATATTGAATAGTTGAATAGTATATTTTAAGGTATCCAGATGATTCTGATGCAATCTCCAAAGACCTCTCCTAATTTATTACAACCAAGTGGCTAATAACTATCTTTCTCAAGCTGTTATAAAAAAACTGAGAAAGAGAAAAGTCTTCCAAACACATTTTATGAGACACCACTACAATTATATCAAAACCAAAGACATCATAAAAATAAAAATTTATAGACAAATTTCCCTGATGTACATACATGAAAAAAATCCATTAAAATTTTAAGCAAACCACACTCATAGCAGGAGTATAATGGACTAGGTGAGAAAATAATAATAATGAACAGTTATATACCAGAGACATTGTATGGGGGTGGAGTGAGGAATGGGATCAAAAACAGTGAGGGGAGGGAAATGCACTGGACTATGGTGATGGCACATGGGTGATTTGGTGATGGGAAGCTCACAGGGATTACAACTGAGATGGAAAAAGGCACAAAATGATGTAAAAATAAACTATTATATTCTTAAAAAATATTAGATGTAATTCTATTTAAACTCTTTGCCTTTAAATTTTATTTAATTGATCTAATAAATTGATGTGGATATCTTTAAGAAATTGTCTATCAGTGATAAAATTTCTGAGTACAACATTTAAAAAAAAATTTAAGCAAACCAAACTCAACAATCCATTAAAATGCTCATAATGTATAACCAGTGGTTTTTATCATAAGGAATCAAACCCATCACTATAATTTATATATCAAAAAAGGAAAGATTAAAGTAGAGCAAGACAAAATGACAATAATCATCAAAATAATAGATTTAGACAGCATATTCATCAACATAATAAAAGTCATATATGAGGGCCCTCCCTGGTGGCGCAGTGGGTTAAAGCACTGCACTGAGAAGATAAAGCCACTTCCGCATGAGTTCGATCCCCGCCAGCCCCAGAGGTGACCACATGGCATGGCAAACCTCTCCTGACCCGCCCGCTGCTCCCCTCAGCATTGTACTTTGTGAATCTGCCTGTTCTGCTCCCCACTCTGTCTCTGGTAAGCCTCTCACCCTCTGAGCCTCTGGCCTGTACCCCAGTTCTGTATGTACAAATAAAATAAATATTTTTTTTAAAAAAGTCATATATGAAAAGTTTATAGCTAACACTATTTTCTACGGTGAAAAACTGAATGCTTTTCCTCTAGATCTGGTTCATGACTTGGAAGAACTAGCATTATTAGACATTAGTAGTTAATCTTGTACACAGATGGTAGGAATATAGACTGGTTCAGCTCCTATGGAAAATATTATGGCAGGTTCTTAAAATATTACAACTTGGATCTGCAGCTTGAATCTACCATATAACCCAGCAATTACACTCTTAGTTATCTACCGTAAGAATGGGGAAAAAAACATTAATTTAAAGAGATATCTATGTCCTAATATTCATTACATCATTTTTTACAATACCCAAGTTCTGGAAACAGTCTAGGTGCCCAAGGACTAATGATTGGATTAAGATATGGTACATATATACTAACGACACTACTCAGCTATAAAAAAGATAAATCTTGCTATATGTGACAACATGAATGGAAATGGAGAAGATAATCCTAAGTCACAAAGGAAAAAGAACTACCTGATGGTGTCACATCTGTGGAATGCAGAGACATGAAACAAAGGAGGAGACAAAACCAAACCAGTAACAAGCTCTCAAATTTGACCACATAATTGAGGCTAGAAGAGAAGGGTGTGGAGTAGAGCAAAGTATAAAAGGTGTCCAGTGGAGTATGATTGTGGATTATGGGTGCTTTGGTGGTCAATACAGTGTGGTCACACACTCCGTAGGGATGTAATTCTGTAATTCGGAATCACATAATGCTTTGTGAACCAAAAAATAAATTACTATTCCATTAAAAACAATATATGTAAAGAACACATGAAACTCAACAACAAAAAACAAGCAACTCTATAAAAAATGGGTAGAAATGGGCCTGAAACAGAGAAGCTCACAAAGGATGAAGTAAGCTATGACTGTTTTTCTTCCATATTCATTATTGAATCAGAATCCATTTCCCCCCATATTTTCTTTTGTGTGTGTGTATTCCAGTTTTCTCAGTAGCAGAGAATTTTTAAAAAAAATATGAGCAACATTGAATCACAATGCTGCATATTAATTAGAATTATAGGATCACATCTTTCAGTTGTATGTTACCACACACCCCTACTAGCAAAGCACCCATAATCTTCCACCATTGGGTCCCAAGCAGTATTCTTTTACCAACTGTATAAGGCTGCATAATCTAGTTAAAGGACAGAATTATCCAGAATATACTGAATTGTATATCCAATGGCAATGCAAAATCTCCAATTGCATTAAATATTGACAATATAGTTGAACTCCCCCACAAAAACAGTGGGTAGAAATGAGTGTTGGTAATGAACAATTCTCCAAAGATATACAGATGGTCAACCAAGCACATGGAGTGATGTTCATCATTTATTATTAGATAAATGCAAATCAAAACAACTATGAAATCTCACCATTATTTATGAGAAGTTATTTGCAAAAGACAAGAAACAGTAAGAGTTGGAGAGGATGTGTAGAGAATGGAACCCTGGAAACTGTTAGTGGGATTGTAAATTGGTGCAACTAATATGGAAAGAAGTATGGTGATTCTTCAAAATTTTACAAAGAGAAATTCCATATAATTCCACTTTGGGGTATTAACCAAAAATGCAAAAACACTAATTTGCAGAGACATATAAAACTTTTCTAATATCCTGAAATTTAGAAGCAAGTGTGATTATATACTTTCATATTTTTTCCATCTTCAACTCTTCATTATCCACTACTGCCTCAAACTGGTTTTCCAGACCTTTGCTAACACAGTGACAATAATATTCTTGACATGTGTTGGGTCCCAGCTGGGATGAGCCTCCCCAACCACCCCCTGAGCTTAAGCACAAGATCATAACAGGAAGAAAAACATCCTGTTTTGTCTGCCACCTGTGTGAGTTGCTCAACCTGTGGGCCTCTGATCAATATCTGCCCTGATCGAAGTGAGGCATGTGAGGGAGACTTCCTCTGCCCCCAGGCCAACACCATGGTACTAAGGGTATAAAAGGGAGGCTGGAGAGAAAAATAAAGACGTTTGCTGCAACCATCTACTGATTCTTCAACCTCGAAGTCCCCGCTCAGACTCTCAGACTCGTATCCCTGCCTCAGATATTTAAATTTTATTCATCCTTCAGGGTTTAAGTTTTGCCTTCTCTGCTTTCCATACATCAACTTAAATGAATTTTTGGCTAAACTCCTAAGGTACTTCAGGGCAGTTATTAGTGCTATTCCAGTTGTTAGTTGTTATTTGGTAGTGTAACCATATTATATACATTCTTGGGTCATCGAAAATGCAAAATATTGTGCTTCTAGTCTTCCTTACCTCAGTTGCCTACCCAAATACCATGCTTATGACAGGCACTTCATATATTGCTGCATCATATAGTGAATCCTCAATGATATAAAGGTAGACTGGATTATTAGGCTTCAAAAACAAATTATATCTGATTCAACAGCTATTTGTTAACCATCATACTTAATAGTACAAATTCTATGTTTAATCTTATACCAAATTAGTACATGCGCCCCATAGTCTAGGTAACATCAGAGTTGAAAATGAGTATAAGGAGCCTTTTGTCCAAGCCCTGCCACAACCCTGGAGATAAACTGAGACAATTCAGCTAGGGAGGGGAAACCAAATCGTGGGAAAAGGCTG
>NW_004567120.1:5068422-5070778 GCF_000260355.1 Condylura cristata
AAGACATGACTGTTCTTAAGAGGTTTACAATCTTTCTATGCTTGAAACAATCTGAAATGAAGGCAGTAGTGTATGGTAAGGTGCTAAATTCTGTGATACCTAATTAAAATACCATATATATCTGCTAAACAAAGTATTTTGAAATATAAAATTTAGTACATCTTTTTCTAAGTTTTAAATGTCAGTGCCTTATAAAAGAATGTTGCCATTTATCTTTTCACCTAGCAACATCAAAATAAATCAGAAACCTAAACCTTAACAAGCTTTATGACGATAATCATGAATTATGAGAACCCTATTCCCACCTGTCACATCAAAAAATTTAAATTAAAATTCTAAATAATGTTAATTATATACTGGCACAATATTAAAAGATAATGCTACTTACCATAAGTACACCATATGACCACCAATCAGCACTCTGGGAATGACCTCTCCTATTTACCACTTCAGGAGCCATATATTCCACTGTCCCACAAAATGAATAGGCCTTCTTTTCTTGATCTACTGACTCCTTGCTGAGTCCAAAATCTGTAATAACATTGTTGTACAAAAATGTATCTGAAGATTTTCCAAAATTAGAAAATACCAAAAGAAACAAAATTATAGGCTAAATCATCCAGGATGACCTGCAATTACATTATGAGAGCTCCGGTTGAGATCAATGATGGAAAACAACCTGTATTTCATAAGGATACCCTTTAAGAACCTTTAAAGATTACTTAGTTAATTCTCATCTTTAAAATACTTGCTTTCATATTTGTACTAGAATATCATTTAACAAGTTTGAGAAAAAAAGAAATCAAATTTTTCAAAGTGATATAAATTTTGAAATAGAATAAACAAAACAGACATTAAGTTAAACCCTTAAAATTATAATGAAGCAAATTTTCATTGGCTTTAGTGAGTTTCTATTTTTGTTTAATGCCTTTTAAGAGCCTCAGATATATGTATATGGGTGTATGTGTGTGTAGATAGATAGCTAGATATTATTTCTATGTGGTAGAAATGAAAAATTGGAAGAAATATTTATAAATTACTATTAGTGCCACCAAAAATATCACCAGTATTCAGGAATGAATATGCAAAGTACAAGCAAAACCTTGCATGCTAAAAACTAGAACAATGAAAGAAGTCAAAGTAAATCTAAATAAATGGAGCGATATACTGTGTTCATGGTTTAGAAGGTTCCATGCTGCTAAAAATGTCAATTATCCCAAAACTAACATACACATAAAATGATACTTTAATGAAAATCCAAGCAAGATTTCTTATAAAGAAATAAAGAAACTAAAGTTAAAATGTACATTAAAAGATGAAATAGATTAGCAAAACAGGTTGTAAAAAGAAAAAAAAATAATACAACCGTAACAACTACTATCTAGTTATAGTAATCAAAAAGTGTATTATTGGAGATAGGCTAGATGTAATTTTATATCAGTGGAACAGCACCAGCTTCCGAGAACACACACACAGCCAATTTTGCTGCAATGTGTATTTTGAAAGCCTGTATCACCAAATTATATGCAGTGTGGTAAACTAATCTTTGAAATTAAAAAAGAACAACTTAAAAGTACAAATTTGTTCCAATATAAGTGGAAACAGTCTGAGCATAACATGAATTTTCAATTTTGGACTTGCTTATGTGCAATTTTGTGCAATCAGCTAGAAATACTAGATGAAACACCAGAAAACTGCACCTAGCTGAAATGAGTTGAGTGAAAATACATACATGCTACATGCACACACTTCAGACATCTACCAGCTATTTCAGCTCATCTGTGTTATGAGGTATTCCTATCTTTTCTCTCAATTTCAGATAATCATTTTTCTTCCACTACTTTACGATGAATTACAAATTATAACCTTACACATGCAATCCTACAAGGAAAGCACATAAAATTTCAAGATGAGGTACAATATTTATTAAAGTATTTACATACTCCTAATCATGAAAAACAATACTATCATTTTCAATTACCTCTTATCTTTCTTTAATGTCACTGTTGCGAATTTTAGTATGAAACCCCAACCCCATTGTCTCAATAATTTCTGTGCTTTTAATTGTGCAGCTATGCATAGTGCGATGATTTTTATATCACATGCTGCATTATAAAAGTGGTATATGAGGACCCTCCCTGGTGGCGCAGCAGGTTAAAACACAGCACTAAGACGCTAAGCCACTTCAGCATGAGTTCGACTCCTGTCCGCCTCGGAGGTGACCCACATGGCACAGCAGACCTCTCCTGACCCACCCGCTGCTCCCCTCAGCAGTGGACTTCGTTGATCTGCCTGTTCTGTTCCCCACTCTGTTTGTGGTGAATCCTCTCACCACCCCTGCACCTCTGGCCTGTAC
>NW_004567120.1:5072618-5073354 GCF_000260355.1 Condylura cristata
AACTGTTTTGGGGCATTTAGATTATTTCCATATCCTGGCTATCATAAATAGTGATTCAATGAACATGTGGGTGCAAATTTCCTGTCAAGTTAAGTGCTTTTGTGTTCTTCAGGTAGTTTCTTAGGAGTGGAATTGCTGGGTTAGATAAAGCAGATCCATCTATTCGTGAACTTTTGAGAAATCTCCATGCTATTTCTCATCAGGGTTGGACCAGTCCACATGCCCACAAAAGTATAGTAGGATGCTTCTTCCTATACATTCTCACCAGCACTTTTTCTTTTATGGACTTTTTGATATGGGATATTCTTACAGTTGTGAGAGGTCATCGTATTGTGGTTTGTATTTCAATCCCAATGTGATGAACATTTTTCATGCGGCTGTTGGCCATTTGAATGTTTTCTTTGGATAAGTGCCTATTAGATCTTCTGCCCATTTTTAATTGGGTTGTTTTCATTTTGTTTAGTATGCGTTCTTTACAAATTTTTAGTATTAGCCTCTTGTCAGATACATGGTGTGCAAATATTCTTTTCCAAACCGGGGTATCTTTTTGTTTTCGAGACAGTTTCTTTTGCTGTACAGAAAATTTACTGTTTCATATAGTTCCTTTTAGTTTTTCATAAATGCTAGAGAAGAATTTTCAAATATGTTCCTGAAACATGTTAAAAAGTGCTTTTAGGGCCCTCCCTGGTGGCGCAGCAGGTTTAAAGCACAGCACAAAGAAGCTTAAGCCAGTTTT
>NW_004567120.1:5073454-5075272 GCF_000260355.1 Condylura cristata
AAAAAAAAGTAGTATATGATATCAATTGATTTCTGATAAAGTTTTAAAAGCAGTTCTCTGGAGAAATTTTTTCAACAAATGGAGTCAGAAAAATTGTACATTGATACATAAAAGTCCATCCTTATATGTTAAATACACACAAAATGAATCATAAACATGAAACCTAAAGCTGTAAAATTTCCAAGTGAAATGTAAAAGAAAATCTTTGTGACCTTGGGTTAGGTGAAAATTTCACAGATTCATTAGAAGTATATTCCATAAAAGGAAAAAAGTGTATAAACCAGATCTTATCCAAATCTAAATTTCTCTAAAAGATACTGTTCAAGGAAAATTAAAAAGAAATGACAGACTGGGCGAAAATATTTGCAAATCACATGGGTGACAAAGGATTGACATGCACAGCAAATTTTTAAAACCTCATAATTTAATAAGAAAACAATCCTAATTTTTTTGAATGGGCAAAAAGATCATCAGATACTTCTCCAAACAAATGAGTACATGAAATGCTGTTCAATATCATTAGCTGTTACAGAAATGAAATTAAAACCATAATCAAATACTGCTTACGTACCTATTAGTACAGGTAGAAAAAAAATTCACAATACAAAGTTAACGGAGAGAACGCGAGAAACTGGAACTCTCAGACATTGCTGATGAATATATAAAATGACACAAGCATTTTAGCAGAGTCTGGAGGTTTCTCATTAAGTTAAATATTCACTTACCGTATGAACAAGTAATCCCAATTGAATATTTATAGTGGCTTCATCTATTACTGCCCAAAACAACCCAAAAGTCCTTTAATCGATAACTAGATAAAGAAATTGTTATGAACTTAAAATGGGAACACTACTCAGCAGTAACAATAGTAAAACAAAACAAAGCAAAAATAAAACACGACAAATTAGTGATATAGACAACAATGTGGATGAATCTCAAAAGTAATATACTACATAAAATGAAGCCAAACTCAAAAGGTTATATACTGCAAGTCGCTATATTTATACATTGTGGAAACAAACTATAGGGCCAAAAGCAAACTGGAGGCCGTCTAGGGGTAAAAAATAACAATGAATTAAAGTAGGGAAATTTTGAGAAATTATGAAACCTTCCTTTGTATTTATAATTGCATGTATAAACCCCCCACAATTTTATAATGTCGTTTAGAGAATAAGATATTGAGAATATATATATATATATATATATATATATATATATATATATATATATATATATATATATATATATTACATATATATATTCATTGAGTATTTTTAACAGAAAAAAATGCATTTTATATTTTTTATTGAGTTATATTGGTTAACATCATTGCTTCCATAACAGAAGTATAGGATCCTCCCTTCAGGCATTACTGCCATAAGTGTGCCCTCCACGAAAGAACCCATGATTCATCACCACAGATAATATTTTTTCTCCCTTCTTTGTTTTGTCCCTCCTTTGGTCCCTCCTCTTAGCCGTTTGGTTAGCCCCATTTCACAGTCAGCTTCCTAGAGTTAGTTTTTAGTTTGGCTAACCCTCTGTTTTTCTATATTCCACATGTAAGTGACACCATCCAGTATTTTTTGTTTTTTCATTATGGTTGATCTAATTATCCCTTCCAACTCCATCCATGTTGCCATAAATGGCAAAAGTTTATCTTTTGACAGCTAAATAGTCCAACACACACACAGACTATCACATCACATCACATTCACATCCATTCAACTGTTTTGGGGCATTTAGATTATTTCCATATCCTGGCTATCATAAATAGTGATTCAATGAACATGTGGGTGCAAATTTCCTGTCAAGTTAAGT
>NW_004567120.1:5078618-5080977 GCF_000260355.1 Condylura cristata
ATATGTGTATATGAATATATATGTACACACATATATTTATATTGTGCCTGTGGTCTAATTCATTAAGGCTGTTGTATCTCTATTTTCTGTCTACCTTGTTTTCCAAAGGTGAGAGTGGGGTGTTAAAGTCCCCTAAAAGAACAATGTTTTTTTTCCCCATTGTCTGTTTTAATAGTTAATAATAGTTGAAAATGTATTTTGGTACTTCTTCACTTGTTAAGGATAGGTTGATGAATGTTATATCTTCCTGATGTAGTGTTCCCTAAGTTACTACAATAATATTAAAAATTTCCAACCATGAAATTGGTAGATCCAGATTTTCTTTATGAATTCCAGCATTTACTCTTGAGCCACCCATATGGCGATCTAGTACTAAAACAACCTATCAAAGATTTTGAACTTAAATAATAAATAAAATACTGTCCATGTTCCAGAATAACAACTGAGTTGAACTTACATTAGAACAATAACCTATAGAATTGCCTTGAAACTTGTCACCTAAACCTAGCAAGGTCAACTACCTGCTAATACTGAAAATATCAACATTGTCCACAAAATTTAAAGAGCCAGAATCTCATAGGTTAAAATTTCAAATGTAAAGAATACAATCTGAAATTATTTGATATATAAAGAACTGCAAGAAGTTCAACCTAGATGGTAAAATATAACAAAAACATGTAATAGATGACAAAGATGTAGTAATTCTATGACAAAGATATTGAGGCAGATATTGTAAAAATGATCACAATTAATAACACTGAAATTAAAATAGAAAGCCTTAGCAAAAAAAAGTTCTAATGAAGATTCAAATAAAATAAAACAAAGTGCAATAATTGAAATTAAAAATCAGGTGAATTTAATTCCAAGGCTAAAAGCGTGACTAATTTCAGAAATCAATCCATATAATCAATAATTATTCTTGTAGGATTTTTTTTCAACCATTTTTTTCTCAGTTTATCTTTGGAGTTCAGGTGCATTTCCTGGAGATAGTGGAAAGCTGGGTTCTGTTTATTAATGCTGCTAGATACTTTGTGCCTTTTAATTGGTAAGTTCTGCCTATACACATTTAGAGTGATTTGATTACTGATAAATGAAAATCTGTTGCTATTATTTGTTCCTTAGCTTTTGTGGTTCTATTTCTTCATTCAGTTACTTGTATATCTTCCTTTCTTTGGGTTAAATACAACAACTTCTTTCAATGTTTCTTGGTGGGGGAAGGTTCTAGTGTTTGCAAACTCCTCCAAATTCTATTTGTCTGCAAAGAATTTAATAACTCCTTTGATTTATAATCTGAAAAATACTTCTGCAGATATCTTTGGCTGGCAGTTTTTAATATTTGGCAAATACTGTTCCATTCACTCATGGGCATAGTATTTCTTCAGAGTAATCTGATTTTAGCCTCAGTGAGGGGTTTTTATAAGTTACTTGATTCTATGCCCTTGCCAGATTCAATATTTTATTTGCCTTGAACTTTTGAATGTTAGACTACTAAATATTTTGTTGTAGGTCTCATTTTGTTTAAATACCCAGGAACTCTTTAAGCTCCCTGGATTTGTACATTTATAAACGTTTCAGGAAGTTTTCCTCTATTTATCTTAAGTCACTTTCTGTCCACCTCCCTTCTCCCTCTGTTGTTCCCATTATTCTTGTTTATAAATTACATGTATGTGTGTGTGTATTTATATTTTTTGTTCATTTTAAAACAATGTATACTTCTCCCCCCTCAGGTGTGTAGCCCATAGAATTTCCTCCCCCAATTTGCCCATACATCATCACACAGTCCCTTGTGTTTTTACCCCTGTCTCTTCTCTGGATCACCTATATCTGCCTAGATGTGAAACAATTCGATATTTTTCTTTTTCTTTCTGACGTGTATCACTGAGCATGATCCCTTCTAGCTCCACCTTTGTCACTCCAAATGGCATGAGTGTATCTTTTTTGATTGCTGTGTAATACTCCTTTGTGTATGGAATACATACACAATGTACTACATATTCTTGATCCAATGGTCTGATTTGGGGCATTTGGATTATTTCCAGTTTTTTTTTTCTATTGTAAATTGTGCTGCAATAAACATAGGGGTGCAGGTATTCTTTTGAATTTATGCTTTTGTGTCCTTTGTGTAGATCCTTAGGAGTGGAAAATGGTCGCTCCATTTTTAGTAGTCTGAGGAATCTCCATACATCTTTCCATAGTGGTTGTACTCCTACCAGTGATGCAGGAAGAGTTCTCTTTCACCACATCCTCACCAACATTTGTTGCTATTTTTTTTTTTTGATATGCACCATTCTTACTGGTATAAGTTGGCATTGCATTGTGGTTTTGATTTGTATTTCTCTGATTATAGGAATGTTGAACA
>NW_004567120.1:5081551-5093003 GCF_000260355.1 Condylura cristata
ACGAAGTACACTGCTGAGGGGAGCAGCGGGCGGGTCAGGAGAGGTCTACCACGCCATGTGGTCACCTCAGGGGCAGGCAGGAATCGAACTCATAAGGGAGTGTCTTTAGCTTCTCAGTGAAGTGCTTTAACCCGCTGCGCCACCAGGGAGGGCCCCAGCACTTTTAATTGAATAAATTTTCCTGTTCTACTGCATATTCTTTGCTCCACTGTCAAAGATTAATTGTCCATATGTGTGTCTGTTTATTTCTAGGCTTTCTATTAGGTTCCATTGGTCTATTGTCTGGTTTTGTTCCAATACTATACTGTTATAATCATTACGGCCATGTAGAATAGTTTGAAGTTTGGAAGTACACTACTGCCATTCTCCTTTCTTTTCATCTGTAACGCTTTGGCTATCTTTGTTTTTTTGTTTTGTTTTGTTTTGTTTTTGTGGTTCCATATGAATTTCATCAATATTCGTTCTATTCCTCTGGAAAAATATGAGATTTTAATTGGGTTTGTGTTGAATCTACAAAAATGTTTTTGGTGTGATGGCCATTTCAATAATGTTAATTCTTCCAGTCCAAGAGCAAGGAAATATTTTCCCATTTCTTTGTGTCTTTTTCTCTTTCTTTTAATAGTGTTCTATAATTTTCTTTGTATAGGTCCTTCACCTATTTTGGTAGGTTTATTCCCAAGTATTTGTATTT
Source organism: Condylura cristata (assembly GCF_000260355.1). Taxonomy (NCBI): domain Eukaryota; kingdom Metazoa; phylum Chordata; class Mammalia; order Eulipotyphla; family Talpidae; genus Condylura; species Condylura cristata. Next base: position 5,082,243 of record NW_004567120.1, read on the forward strand.
TCTGTTTCAATTTAAAAGCGATGGTTCCCTTGATTTCTTCTTCAGATTGATTGTGTATAGAAAGGCTACTGACTTTAGCAAGCTGATTTTGTATCCTGCTACTTCGCTGAACTGGTTGATTATTTTGAGTCATTCTGTGGTGTTTTTCGGTTTCTCTACATATATTATAATATCATCTGCAAATAGTCATAGTTTTTACTTTGTTCTCTATTTGAACACCTTGTATGACTTTCTTTTGACTTATTACTCTGGCAAGGACTTCCAGTATTATATTGAAGAGGAGTGGTGAGAGTGAGCATACTTGTCTTATTCTTGATCTTTAGGAAAGGCTTTTAGCTTTTCACCATTGAGAACTACATATTGGCTGTGGTCTGTTGTATATGGCTTTTGATACATTGATGAATTTTTGTATATTGAACCATCCTTGTGTCCCTGGGATATATCCCACTTGATTGTGGTGTATTATCCCTTTGATGCATTGCTGGATTCTGTTGGCAACAATTTTATTGAGGATTTTTGTATCAGTGTTCATTAGGGAAATTGGCCTGCAATTTTCTTTTTTTATGTTGTCTTTGCTTCATATTAGGGTAATGTTAGCTTTGTTAAACATATTTGGCAGTATTCCTTCTTTTTCAATTTTTTGAAAGTGCTTCTGTAGGACTGGAAGTAATTCATTTCTGGACACTTGGTAGATTCATTTGTAAAGCCATAGTACTGGGCTTTTGTTTTGGGGGGAGTGATTTGATTACTGCTTCAATTGTGCTGTTTGTAATTGGTCTGTTTATGTGTTCTATTTCATCTTTATCTAGCTTTGGATGATTATATCATCCTATGATTTTTTTCTATCTTTTAGATTGTTGAATTTGTTTGCATACAGATGTTCATAGCAATCTCTGATTATTCTTTTTATTTCAATGGAGTCTGGTGTGATTTCTCCTCTTTCATTTATGATTCTATTTATATGTATTTTCTCCTGTTTTTTCTTTGTGAGCCTGGCTAGAGTTTTGTCTATTTTGTTTATTTTTTTCAAAGAACCAACTTGTGGTTTCACTGATCTTTTGGATTGCTTTTTCTAATTTCTAGTTTGTTTATTTATCCTTTGATTTTTATTATTTCCTTTCGTCTACTGCTTTCAGGTTTCCTTTGTTGTTCTTTTTCTAGTTAAGTGAGGAGTGAGATAAGGAATACATTCTGGAATTGGTGTCCTCATTGTCATTCTTCTCAAAGAGTTGTTTTTTTTTTTTTAATTTCATCTTTGATCTCCTCATTAGTCCAGTGGTCTTCCATAAGAGTGGATTTTAGTATCCTAGATGTGGGTTGGTTCCTTGTTTTCTTCTCATGATTTATTTCTAGTTATATGCCTTATATGATTTATTTCTAGTTATAGTCAGAGAGGACAGTTGGAATTGTTTTGAAATTAGTGTGTCTGTTGATGTTTATCCTGTGGCTCAGTATGTGACTGATTCTGGAGAATGATCTGTGTGTAAGATATGTGTACTCAGATTTTTATTTCTTTTTTTGATGGAGTGACCTAAAGATGTCTATTAAGTCCATGAATTCTGTTTGTTTTTTTTTTTATCTAGGGCTCTAGTATCTTTATTTTTGCTTGTTGATCTGTCCATTGGTGAGATGGGGGTGTCGAAGTCTCCTTTTAATATCTGTTATCAGAGCTGATAGTAATTGTCTAATATATTTTGGTGCTTCTTCATTTGATGAGTATATGTTGTGTGTGTTATATCTTCTTGACATATTGTCCCCTTAATCATAGTGTTGTGGCCATATGTGTCTCTTTTTCTTTTTTTAATTTCAAGTCTATTTCAACTGATATAAGTATTGGTGTTCCTGCCTTCTGTTTTGGTCCATTTACTTGAAGGATTGCTTTCCAACCTTTCATTTTCAGTCTATACTTATCTTTTGTGGTTACATGTGTTCTTGGAAACACTAGCTAGATGGATTATGTTTTTTAATACAGCCTACTACTCTGTGTTTTTTATTGATGACTTTAGACCATTTACCCTTAGAGTTAATATTGATATGTCTATGACGCTTACATTTCCTTTCCACATGTTGTCTGTTAACTGTCTAAGTGTGTCCTCACTCCTTTTCATTGTCACTTCTCTTCCCTTCCCTCTCTCTCTCTCTCTCTCTCTCTCTCTTTTTTTTTTTTTGTCTTTTTACTTCTGTATCTTCAACAGTACTGATCCATTCTTCCATTTCATCGATTCTGTTTCCATTGCTTTGGGTTGATCCTCAGTGGTTAGTAGGTAGGGATGCTGAGGCTTCCTCCTCCTGTGTGTTGATGGGGCACATTCACCTCATACCTTAGGGAGTAGTACTGGGCCATCTTCAATGGCAGCAGTGGAAGGGGGATGCTGGAGTTGCCTTCATCTATGAGACCACGCGTGTCATGCTCACCTGTTGTCTTGGGAAATGGCAGGGACCTAGCTACATTGACAGCAGTAGTTGGTGGATATTTATGCTTTCTATTCCTCAGAAACTGGGCAGGGAGCATTAATCTGGTACCTTGTAGAGTATCAGAAGTACTGGTTGCAGCTGTAGTAATGATGTGAGGGTGTGCAGAGGTTTCCTTCCTCTCTTTTTGAGGCCCAGAACTGTTTCATAGATTGATTTCAGTTGTGTTTACAAGACTATGCATTTAACACAGTTTAGAGAATTATACATGGAAAGTGATGTTTTTTAAAGAAATAATGAACTTATATTGAAATAACTAAAGATTCACATGTATCTGTATGAAATGCTACACAGATTCTGTTAATTCTTTCCCCAATTTCCCCCAGGTAACATTTTTCAGTTACCATACAATAGCACAACCATAATCATGACAATGATGTAGACCAAGGTCAGAAAAATTCTATAACCACAAGAATCTAGAAAAACTATTTTTATTCTATGTAAATTATACTTTAATTCTATAGGGGAAAAATGTATGTATTATTTTAAATAAAATACCAAAATTGATACTTAATTTTAGAACCCATTTGTATAACGATGTTAAATATTTTCACTTAAAAATCACTTATCGGGCCCTCCCTGGTGGTGCAGTGAGTTAAAGCACAGCACTGAGAAGCTAAAGCCACTTCAGCATGAGTTTGATCCCCAGCCCCGGATGTGATCCACATGGCACAGCAGAGCTCTCCTGACCCACCCACTGCTCCCCTCAGCAGCATACTTCATTGATCTTCCTGTTCTGTTCCCCATTCTGTCTCTGGTGAATCCTCTCACACCCCTGCACCTCTGGCCGGTACCCCAGCTCTGTATGCATAAACAAATAAATCTTTAAAAAAAATCATGTATCATTATATAATATCTGATATATTTTGACTTCAGCTATATTTTTTAAAATCTTGACATGCATCGCAATGTCCTTCCTCTGTATTTTGAGGTTTTTAACCTCTGAATACTCCTTGTTAAAAACTAAAATAAGGACTGGTCTTCAAGTTGAAATAAGCTGAATGTAGCAACATGCTTCTTTGGCCATTTCAGAAAGGAGGAAGAAGGGAAGAAAATTTTCTTATCCTCTGTTACCTTTCAGCACACCACAGAAGTCTTTTGCTGTGTACAATTTATGAAAAAAACAGATTAGAATTTGCTCATAGCCAATTTTTTAAATTTTATAATCATGGCCCTCCATGATGGCACAAAGGGGTTAAAGTGAAGCACTATGAAGCTATCACAAGCCACTGTGGCATAAATTTGATCCCTGGCCAGGCTGGTGACCCACATGGTGTAGCAGACCTCTCCTGCCTGCTGCTCCCCTCATAAGTGTATTTCAGTCAATTTGCCTGTTCTGCTTCTTCCCATTCTGTCTCTGGTGAATCCTCTCATCCCTACCCCCACCTCTCTAGCCTGTACTCCAGTTATTATATGCATAAGCAAATTAATCTTTTAAAAAATTTACAATTGGGCCCTCCCTGGTGGTGCAGCAGGTTAAAGCACAGCACTAAGAAGCTAAAGCCACTTCTGCATGAGTTCGATCCCTGCTTCTCCCGGAGGTGACCCACATGGCGTGGCAGACCTCTCCTGACCCGCTCGCTGCTCCCCACGGAAGTGTTATTTCGTCATCTGCCTGTTCTGCTCCCCACTCTGTCTCTGGTGAATCCTCTCACTGCCCCTGCACCTCTTGCCTGTACCCCAGTTCTGTATGCATAAATAAATCTTAATAAATAAATAAGTAAATAAATTACAATCATAAGAGTTAGCTACAAGACTAAATAAGACATAACTTAATCAGTGTTTTTTTTTTTTTTCAAACCACTACTTTGAATAGAAATTAGTTACATAAAGGAGTCTTTTGTTTGGAGAGGGGATTAGTATTTGTTACTTTATTTGACCCCTTTATATGACTTTATTTTAAAAGAATGCCCTGGAAACGATAATCTGACTAGTATTTACTATATGTAATCCTAGTTTCTATTTTGATAAGGATAAAAATTACTTATAATTACTTCAAGTACCCATTTTCTCATAAACACTCAGGTCAAGTATTATGTGATTTAAATCTCTGACAGTGTATATTTATTTTCTTCCCTCCCTATAGAAATTATCCCTGAATTATGTCCCTCAGAAAATACATCATAAAAATCACAGCTTTACAAAAAGCAACTGTGTTTTCAATTTAACAGATTAGTAAACATTTTTTTTTCAACGTGGATACCCACATAGTGTGTGTGTGTGTGTGTGTGTGTGTATGAGTATATCCCAGAAAAAATAAGACATGATGACAATATAAATAACATATTAACAAGTGCACTGCTCTCTAGGAGGGTACCCATTATTCTACTGAACTGTTATATAATCATCATCTTATTATGAAATCTATCAGACTCAAAGCAGTCATACCAAAGAACCTTTCTATAGTCCACTGACATTCCTGAGTAATCGAATAACCATTAGGGACATTCTTCACAAGTAGAAAATTTTTTTATAGTACAGAGACAAAAAGAAGGGTATTGTCCCTCTTTATTCTGGGGAAATTTAGAATGCTGAGACAAGACGTTGTTAAATCTTTACATGCACAGCCCACTGATATCAATAACAAATTATCAACTGGTGACTTCTGACTACAGTATTTAAGTGGAGGGAAGAAGACAAACAGGAAAAGAGGGAGAAAAAGAGGAAAGATGCTCAAGACAGAAACACAGAAGGAAGAAAATAGGAACAAAACAAAAAGAAAAGGCAAGAAGGAATAAAAATGAAAGTTGAAAAATGAAAAGTCTTAAAATACTTGTGAATGATCACACTTTAACCAAACTTATTGGAAAGTTTTGAGGTTAAATATATAAATATATCATACAGCAGAAAATGCTGAATTCAACTATAAACATAAAACATTGTAAATTACCTATTATTTGTAATTGTTCATTTTATTTAAAGAAATATCAATGTTATATTAAGAACAGATTGAACTGTGAAATGATATATCACATTTTCTTCCTGTCACATACCTTGTGTGTCTTGTTTATAAATTAACATTGATTCTAACTACTCTCACCTTCAGAGTCAAAGTAAAAAAGTGTATTTAATTCATATAAGAATCCATATAAAAATGCATGTAAGACTAAATATAAGTGTCTGACACATTACCAATTAACCTTGATGTAGAAGAGAAATATGAGTAGGATTTATGTTACTCTTTCCACTTCCCTACCTCACCCCTGATGAAACAAATAAAATTTATTAACCAAAATGAAAGTAATTAAAATTTCTAGTTTTCTTTACAACAAAAGTTTGATTGCTATAAAATACAAGTATATATTATATAAAAACTCAAAACTCCACAGATCTTGCTTTATTTTTCTTCCCTTTTCTTCTTTTAATTTCCTTACATTTTTGTTTCCTTTATATATTAAAGAAAATCAAGTTATAAAACAATAAGATCAATAAACCTGAATTTGAATTTTGCCATATTTGTTTGCATTGTCAAGTTAATAACTTCAGCTTTATCTTTACATTTAAGTAGTATACTTAGAAATTTAAAGCAACTTACCTTTAAACTGTACAGGTCCAACATTCTCTGTAAAGACCACATCTTCATTTTATCTCTGTTTTAAAATTCTGATAATTAAATACAAAGTTTACTATCTATTTAAAATATTAGTAACCTTTTGAGATTGGCTTATTCAGTAATGACCTTGAGTTCATCCAAGTTGTTGCATTTGTCATGAGTTATTTCCTCTTTAATGCTAAGTAGTATTCCAGTGTGTGTGTGTGTATGTGTGGTGTGTGTTTAATTTATACATTCAACTTCTCTGAAGGACAACTGAGACATCTATTACAGAGTTGTGAAATTTCCTATAAGTTTTGTGTGCACATAAATTTTCATCTCCCACTGACTGTGCTCAGGAATGTGACTACTATATGATCCTATTTATACAGTATTCTAAAAATTAAAAGAAACTTCATGATGTAGAACAGAGAAGTGATTGTTTGGAGTTAGAAAAAGATGATGAAGCATGTAACTATATATGGGCAGCACAACAAAGCTATATTTTGTCCATAGAACAGTTTTGCATATTGACTGTAGTGCTGGTATTCAAATCTATTTATGTAATAAAATGTCAAACAAAAACATATACAGAAAGAGAAACAAAAAATCAAATGCATGAAAAACTGATGAATTCAAGTAAAGTTTATAGTTCAATTAGCCATACCGTACCAATCAAGTTTTGGATTTGATAGTGTACTACAGGTTTGTAAAATGTCACCATTGAGGGAAGCTGGGTGACAGGTAAATAGGATTTTGATATTATTTTGACAACTTATTATTGCCAATTTATTGCCTATAATCATTTCCAAAAAAAACAAAAAAACTGTGGATGTTGTAAGAACACTTTATGCCTAAGAGTTCTGTGAGGATTAGCAGTGTGTAATACAAGTAAAACCTCAATAGTAAAAAATAGGGTAAAAAAAGTTTTATGCAAATAAAGAACAAAATAAACTTTTGATTTGATTATGGAATACTTAATTTAAAAGTCTATAAAAAGTTATCCCTGTATTTCAAATACAATTGCTCCCCATGATAAACTCCCTAGTATAGTGTTAAAACAAGATGATGTTCGTTTAGCTAGAAAATGAAATGTCATTTATTAATAAGGGTAGCTATTACTCTCTTGTATTTTCCATTTTAAATATTATAATTAGAACATATTAAAAATCCTTTCTACCATTTAATTGTGGTTCATTAAAGAGGTGAATAAAATGCAAATCAAATCACTAAGATGATAAAAAGAAAACAGGCTTGTACATATATTAAAGTAACAAAAAATATCAGTGGGCTAAGGGTAGAATAAAAATATTGGCATACCTGTTAACTTGATATGTCCTATTTCATCTAGCAAAATGCTGTAAATCAAAATTCAGATTCAATGAAATGAAATAAAATATTTTATATAAAACATTTTCATAAATATAAATTTTCAAAAAGTCAGTTTTGATGAACTGGCAAATTTTTAAATGATTAACTTCTATCAAGTGGTATGCTACTAAGATTAAGTTTTATAATAAGTCTTATATAATGGTATCATTCATATATATTTTCAAATAATCTTTAAAATATTTAATGAATAAGGCCAAAAAATTAGCTAGAAAGTACTAATTACAGGGATATATAAGAAAAACATAGCTTTACTTTTCTGGTTTCAAGTCTCTATAAACAATTCCTAATTGGTGCAGATGATCCAAAGCAAGGGCCAGTTCAGCAAGGTAGAATTTCACATCCTCCTCCGTAAATAGAACCTAGAATAAAATGATAATTTACCATTTGACTTTTTTCTATGTTAATTTTTACAACATTCTTCATTTTGTACATTTTTCCATCTCAGTTGTAGTCCCTGTGGGCTTCCCACCACCAATTCACCTGAATGTCATATCAATGTTGATATTTTTAAGTTACTTCACTAAAAACTTTTAAGCAGATAAATTTGAGCAAATAATAAGAACATAAGGTAAACAGATGAAACTAACTTTCTTGAGAATTCTTCTCTTAAATTTTAATGTAATTTTTCTAAAGTATACTATAATATGACTTATATATCTTCTTTCACTGAATGTACTACACTGGATTTATTTTTTAAATGACTTAAATTATAAAACAATTAATTTGAATACACTTAAAATATACTGAGTGATATCCTCAGGGTCTTATACACACACAGACACACACACACATACATACATACATACACATACATACATACATGCATACACATATATACATATATATGATGTTGTATATAGAATATAATATATATTAAATATAGGATATTTTGTTTCAATATTGGTAAAAGGCAAAATAGTTATACAAGCTGAAGAGAAACCAAAGTATCATTTTAGCATTGGTAGTTTCAGTATTCCTACAGCTTTTTTTTTTTTTTTAAAGATTTATTTATTTGTGCATACAGAACTGGGGTATAGGCCAGAGGTTCAGGAGCGGCGAGAGGCTTCACCAGAGACAGAGTGGGGAACAGAACAGGCAGATCGACGAAGTACACTGCTGAGGGGAGCAGCGGGCGGGTCAGGAGAGGTCTGCCACGCCATGTGGTCCCTTCCGGGGCAGGCGGGAATCGAACTCATGCGGAAGCGGCTTTAGATTCTCAGTGCTGTGCTTTAACCCGCTGCGCCACCAGGGAGGGCCCCCTACAGCTCTTTTTGACTGCCTATCACCAATTTTCAGGAATTTTGTTTTTAGCCACTCTATTAAATCAAAGCTTCTAGTTTACCAATACAAGTTATTAAATTAGTAGCTTTATATTAAAGTTCTACATTTTTATTTTATCAATTATTTCAATTGAGGAAGCATTAGGATCCTCCCCATAAAGTGTTGTGACCATAGTGCACTCAACCCAAATCACCCATAGTCCACCAACATGCTCCGTTTTGTTTCCTTCCCTCTAAACAAAGTTTAAAATCTAATCTCTGACATAAGAAGTAGCTCCAGAACTCTGTTCTCCTACTAAATTATGGGAGTTAAACGGCACTGAATTTCTCAATACTTTTGTATCTATGAATATATCTACTATAACGAAGTACAAAGAGTACTGGAATTGGAGTCAGAATTATCATCGTAAGTTTGACATGTAACTTTTAGCCCTCTGGTATTCAGTTTCCAACATGAAAATTTAGATAATATCTCTCGTATCTATCCAACAAGATCGTTGTTAAAAGTGAAATTAGTTTATGTGAGGAAACAAAGCTTTGTAAATTGTGAAGTGCTATGTGTGCAATCATGAGACTTTTCTATTATAGATAATTTTTCGTTCATGTGTGTTAAGTTGCTCATAAAATAGAATATCACTCAATCAATAGACATAATTTTTCTGACTTCTGAAGGTATTTAGATTAGCAAAACAATTTGTAAAAAAAGTGGTTATGTTCACCAAGAACTTTATGAATAATTATTTTATGATTACTTTACCCATTTAGAATTATGAGTACTGAATTACATAGCATAGATTTTTTGTTTACAAGTAAAATTTCAGTTAATGAACAAGAAAAACACAAGTTTTGGTGCTTCTCTTGCATTCAAAAATAATCTTTAAAAAAAAGTACTGAATGTGGCCCTCCCTAGTGGCACAGCGTGTTAAAGCACAGCACTAAGAAGCTTAAGCCACTTCCGCATGAGTTCGATTTGCGCCTGCCCCGGAGGTGAACACATGGCGTGACAGACCTCTCCTGGTCCGCCCGCTGCTCCCCTCAGCAGTGTACTTCGTCTATCTGCCTGTTTTGCTCCCTGCTCTGTCTCTCACCCTCCACATCTCTGGCCTGTACCCCAGTTCTATATGAATAAATAAATAAATCTTTAAAAAAAAAAAAAAGTACTGAATGTTCATTATCTAAATTTAGGAGAGTTCATTTGAATATTATGATGGTAAATTATATCATTTTTACATATTTTATTAAGAATAAAAATACTGGACCCTCCCTGGTGGCACAACAGTTTAAAGCACAGCACTATGAGCCAGCCACAGCTGCCTCATCTCGGGTTCGATCCCCAGCCAGGGAGGTGACCCAAAGGTGCAGCAGACCCCTCCTATCTCACTCACTGCTCCTCTTAGTAGTGTATTTCATCAATCTGCCTGTTCTGCTCTCCACTCTGTCTCTGGTGAATCCTCTCACCACCCCTGTACCCTATCTTCTGGCCTGTACCCCAGGTCTGTATGCATAAAATAAAATAAATCTTTGAAAAATAAAAAAAATACTTATTAACTTCTGAGGAAGGATAATCAAAATAGTCAAGAAATCTGATACAGATGAAAACCCTAAACAAAAATCCTTTAAGTTCTAAGTTAAAGAGGAAACTTTGCATAGATTCTGGCTCATGTCATAAAGCGGTCACTGTGGAAAGTCTCTTGATGGATTAAAATACTAAACTTACTAAGTAGCAATTATGTGCCAGACTTATAATCTTTCAAGCCCTATAGTATAGGTATTACTATGAACTTACATATGGAGAAAGAAATTCCACTTGATATGGTGATTTTATCCAGAACAACCTAGGAAGAAGCAGGTCTAGGATTTGAACATAGGGATATTTTTCCTTAAGTTAACCTATTCCCCATAAACTGCTTCTGCCATATAGTGCAACCATTTATTTTTAAGTTTTAAGCACAAATGCTTTCCTATTCACTAATCATACTATCATAAATCGCCCCTAAATGAAAATCACTAAAATCCTAGTATCTTGAAGTAATAAGCACTGCTAGCCTTTTGTGGTTTGCTGTTTAAATTGTTCATATATATATA
>NW_004567120.1:5093103-5129050 GCF_000260355.1 Condylura cristata
AAACAAACTCATGTGTGTATATGCACACACATACATACATACATACATATACAAATGAATTTTTAATATAGTTGAAATTATATTGTATGTGCTATTTAGTAGGATCTTTTACCTCAATACCGTATTTTCCTGTATCTTTATTTATTTTTATATTTTCCAAAATTATGATTTTTCACTTGAAACCTCATATTTACCATTAGGAAAAATGCTATCAATTATTATCCTTTAATTTATAAGTTCACTTAGAACATTTTCTTTTTTTTCTATTGTGACATCGCTTTACAATATGGTATATGATTCAGAATTACAGGGTCACATTTCTTCAGATGTATGTTACCACACCAAAACTACCACATGCTAAGGCATCCATAGTACTCCACTACAACCCATTCCTCCCATATAATACTTATACAATTTCAATAGCTGTATATTATCAACATAGCAATTTACTATAATGTACCTAAATGTTCATTTGGGTTACTTACAGTTTTTCACTATTTAAAAATTATATATATACACTATTAATATATGATCTTTATTCTTTCTCCAAAATGGAGTCCTAAGAAATAAGAAATACTGAGTAAAGGAGAATAAATACTCTAAGATTCTTGACATACACAACAAAAGTATTCTCCAAAATGGTTACAATAATTTCTATTCCCATCAGCAGATTATGAAAACATTTGTCTTACTACATCCATAATAGAACAGAATAGTACCTTTATAAAAATCGTTTCTGGGCCATTCTGGTGGCACAAAGGGTTAAAGCACAACACTATGAAGCTGGTGTAAGCAGCTTTCAGCACAGATTCCATCCTCAGCCAGGGAGGTGACCCACATGGTACAGCAGACTTCTGTCCAACCCTCTGCTCCCTTCAGCAGTGTACTTTGTCAATCTGCATATTCTGGCCCCCACTCTATCTCTGGTGAATACTCTCGCCACCCCTTCACCTCTGGACTGTACCCCAGTTCTGTATGGATAAGTAAACTCTTTAAAAAATAAATAAGAATAAAATATTTTTTAATTTGGCGTATAAAATAGCATCTATTTTGTTTTAATTTAAATTTTAAATTTTAGGTTGAATATTTTTCCATGTCTAGTGGCTTTTCTATTATTTTCAGTGAGTTATAACATCTTGTCTATTTTCTATTATTGACTATCTTTAAATTCATACAAGCACTTTAAATTTTGAAAAAGTCAGTTCTCCATCATATTATTTGTTAAGTATTTTTCCAACTCTGTGCTGCTTCTTGATTTTAATTAACTACTCAAAATACATATTATTTCTGTATGATTTCACTTCATTGTTGTAATGATTAAAGAGAAGTTCATTAGTCATGAAACATATTCAGTTAGATTTTCTTTTTTTTTAAGATTTATTTATTTATACATACAGAACTGGGGTACAGACCGGAGGTGCAGGGGCAGTGAGAGGATTCACCAGAGACAGAGTGGGGAGCAGAACAGGCGGACTGATGAAGTACACTGCTGAAGGGAGCAACTGGCAGGTCAGGAGAGGTTTGCAGCACCATGTGAATCACCTCTGGAGTGGTCAGTGAACTCATTCTAAATGAAGTAGCTTTAGCTTCTTGGTGCTGTGCTTTAACCCTTTGCACCACTAGGGAGGGCCCAACATTTTCTTTTTAAAGTATATTTTTATATGTGTTGAAGACTTTTAAAACTAAGTCCATGTATTTTAAAGTTAACAATACTTTCTCAAATTTTTGTGTTCTCAAGTATACACATACATTCTTGGACAGTGCTCTACTTTGCTAATATCATTTAATATAGCAGGATAAATGACTGCAAATTAATTATAAAGTGGCCAGCTTTAAAAGAATTAATTTATGGGTTTAACAAAATTTCAAATGAAGTCCCAGTAGGAATTTTTGTTTGTTTGAAATTGACAGAATGCTTTTACCACCTTCTCTGAAAAATTAAGCAAATGAAAGAAATAAACCATTTCATAAGTAAGAATACCTTTTTCTTGCAACAAAGTTAATCATTATATGCTGCTCTTGTCAATATAACTTAACAATCTGAAAGAATCAAAATAGTTCCATATTTCATTGTTCTTCTCAAACAGCCAACCAGCTTTTAGTACACCAATTTTCTTTATTTTTCTTTTCTATTTATTTTAAACTTAAAAAAAAAAAAAAGGAAAATCGGCCCTCCTTGGTGGCGCAGCGGGTTAGGGCGCAGCACTGGGAGGCTGAAGCCGCTTCCGCATGGGCTCAATTCCCGCCTGCCCCGGAGGTGACCACATGGCGTGGCAGACCTCTCCTGACCCGCCCGCTGCTCCCCTCAGCAGTGTACTTCGTCGGTCTGCCTGTTCTGCTCCCCACTCTGTCTCTGGTGAAGTCTTTCACCACCCCTGAGTCTCTGGCCTGTACCCCAGTTCTGTATGCACAAATAAATAAATCTTAAAAAAAAAGGAAAATATTTATAAGAATAAGACACATATATCACCTAACACAACCAAAAAAGAAAAGGAAAGAGAGATACACGGGAAAAATAATGAAGAAACACTTCAGGAATTATCTGACACTATGAGGAAAGGAAATATAAGTCATAGGAATCCCAGAACAAGAAGAGAAGCAAAGGAACTGAAAACCACTCAAGGAAATAAATGAAAATAACTTCCCAAACTTGAAGAAGGAAATGAAAATAAACTCATAAGATAGAAGGATGCCAACCTATCACAATGCAAGGAAAACTACAGCAAGACATATAATAGCAAAGCTTCCAAAAGTCCAACACAAAACGTAATGAAGCTGATGAGGGGGAAAAAACAGATAACCTATAAAGGATGATGCAGCTGAGACCAGACAACTCTGAACAAACACTATGGGCAAGAAGAAAGTGGAGTAACATATTTAAGAAACACCAAGACAGAAAATGCCAGGTAAGAATACTTTATCCTGCAATCTCTTTCCAATATGAGGAAAAAATAAAGACCTTCTCAAAAAGAAGTCGTCTTTAGAAATTTGCTACAACTAAACCCCCACTGCAAGAAATTTATAAGAAGCTTTGCAATCTAAACCAACAGAAAAAAGAACAGGAAGACCTGAACAAACGTGAGCATAATAGACATCTATAAGTCAAGGCATTCCCAAACCAAATACACATTTTTCTAAAGAGCACACGGGTAATTCTCCAGGATCGCCTAAGTGCTGGGCCACAAGACAAACACCAGCAAGTACATGAAGACTAACATCAGACCAAACATCTTCTGTGCTCATAAAGGCACCAAACTACAAGTCATCTATGAAAAAAGAAAGCAAGGAGTTCTCCCATCACACGAAGACTGAATAACTAATGAAAGACTATGGGGTAAAGAGTAAAGCAAAGAAAAAACTAAAAAATACCTTTAAAAAAATGAAAGCAAGAACACAACTTTCTAGAACATATGGGACAAAACAAAAGCATCATTAAGAGTAATGTATAGCAATCTAGGCTCTCATCAAGAAACAAGAAAAACCTAAAGAAATAAACTAATTTTCTATCTCAAAGAACTGGAAAAAGAACAAAAATATTCAAAAGCCATTAGAGGAAAGGAAATAAATGAAATTGAAAAAGAAAACTAATGAAACCAAAAGTTGGTTCTTTGGAAAAAAAAAAATAAACAACATAGACAAAATTTCTGAATTCACAAACAAAATAAAGGGAAAAAACTCAAATCAAAAGTATAACAAATAAAAGGGAAGGAACTACAACAGACAAATAATTAGAAATTACTATGAACATTTATATGCAACCCAATTCAAAAATCTAGAAAAGATAAACAAATTCTTAGAATTATACAAATTCCCAAAGCTGACCAAAGAACACAAGGTGGCCTTCCCTGGTGGTGTAACAGGTTAAAGTGTGGCACTGCAAGATAGCCACAACCTATTCAATGTGAGTTCAATCCCCAGCTGCGGAGGTGATCCACATGGTTCTGTAGACCTCTCCTGTTCCTGCTGCTCCCCACCACAGTGTACTTCATTCATCTGCCTGTTCTGCTCCCCGCTCTGACTCTGGTGAATCCTCCCACCACTCCTGCACCTCTGGCCTGTACATACCCCAGTTCTGTATACATAAATAAATCTTTTTTAAAAATCCCATTTAAAACTATATCCCCAAAAACTAAATACCAGGGAATAAAAATAACAAAGGAAGTGAAAGATACATACAAGAGATATAACAAAAAGAAAACTGTTAAAAGAAATAGAAGACACAAGGAAATGGAAAGAGATTCCCTGTTCATTAATGAGAAGAATTAACATTCTCAAATGGCCATTCTACCAAAAGCAATTAATAAATTCAATCCAATTCCAATAAAAACCTCAAGGTTTTCTTTAAGAAATGGAACAAATACTGCTGATATTCATATAGAATCTACAAATTAAAACCCCAATAGTCAAAGTTCTCCTCACTAAAACAGAATGAGTAGGAGATTGCACCCCAGACTTGAAACAATACTGCAAAGCCATAATAATAAAAATAACAGCATAGGACTAAAATAAAACTGACACACAGACCAATGGAATTGAATAGCAAGCCCAGAAATAAAAACACATATATAAGGTCAACAAATCTATGACAAAGGAGCAAAGAAAATATACTGGAACATGACAATCTTCAATAAATGGCGTGGAGAAAACTGGACTGTCACATACAAAAGAATGAAACTAGATTAGTATCTCAAACCATACACAAAAATCAAATAAAAATGGATAAAAACTTGAAGGTAAAACTTTACACTATAAAATATATAGAACAGAATATAGGCTTAACACTCCATTACATAAAGCTCAGGAATATCTTTGAGGAATCATCTCCAAAAGCAAAAAAAAAAACTTAGTTCCACATTATAGGAAAAGTGTCAGTCCCAGTACTCTGTCTCTGGTGAATATTCTTACCCCCTACACTCTGGCCTACTGCCCAATTCTTGTATTCATAAATAAATCTAAAAAAAAAAAAAAAAGGATAAATAAAAAGCTGGAACTTCATCAAACTAAAAAGCTTCTGTACAGCAAAAGAGACCATAACCAAAATGAAGAAAAACCACACTAAATGGGAGAAAATATTTTCATGACATACAACTGATAAGGGACTGATATCAAAGTTCTATAAAGAGTTTATACAACTCAGCAAAAGCAAATAACCCAGTGGAAAAAAATGAGCATAAGGGCTAAAAAGAAGAAATACAAATGGCCAACATGTATCTGAACAAAAATGTTCAACATCACTTAGAATCAGGGAAATGAAAGTCAAAACCACAATTAAGATACCACCTAACACCAGTGAGAATGGCCCATACGAAAAATGAGCAATGACAAATGCTCATTGTCATTGCTCATAAGGTTGGGAAAAAAAGGAAACTTTTACGCTGCTGGTGAGAATGTGAACTCATCCGGCCACTATGAACAGCTGTATAGAGATGCCTCAAAACACTAAAAGCAGATCTAGTATATGAGTCAGTGTTTCTACTTCTAAGAATCTACCCAAAGAATACAAAATCACTAATTTGGAGTTGAAAGCTGCACTTCTAGCTTTATTGCAGCACTATTTACAGTAGCCAAGATATAGAAACAACATAAATGCCCCAAAACAAATGAATTGATCATGATGATGAGGTAGATATGGTGTGTGTGTGTCCGTATTTTTTATATATGTAATGATATACTACTCACTAATTAAAAAAGATAGTCATAACATAGATGGAGCTGAATAACATAAGTGAAGCTGAAAGAGATAACGCTAAGTGAAATAAGTCAGAAAAAAAATATAAATATTGGATGGTTTCACTTATATGTGTAATATAGAATAACAACAGAAAGTCAAAGAAAAGACATAAACTTGCAAGCTGACTATAGATCTGCAGCATACAGCAAAGTAGTAGAAGGCAGTGTGTGAAAAATAGGGGAATAAAGAAAGCAAGTTACTATAGTGATGGTTCATGTGTGATATTGTGGTTGAAAAACTATGGGGATTACACCTGAAGGGAGAAACCAGTTACTACACAAAAATGAACAATGATGTAAATATATAAATAAAATTATATACACACACACACACACACACACACAGATTGAAGTAAAAATATTAAAAATAATATGGCAAGCCAATAGTTAATTTTG
Organism: Condylura cristata; assembly: GCF_000260355.1. Taxonomy (NCBI): domain Eukaryota; kingdom Metazoa; phylum Chordata; class Mammalia; order Eulipotyphla; family Talpidae; genus Condylura; species Condylura cristata. The sequence goes on from NW_004567120.1 coordinate 5,099,230, forward strand.
TAAAAGCCGTGAAATTAATATGCTGTGATTGTAAATTAAAGAACATTAAAGAGATAAAATCCTTTAAAAATGACAGAAGTCAATTCATCCAGAGGAAATGACAATCATTAAGATTTAGGCACTTAATAACAGAACTTTGAAATACATAAACTGAAAATTCAAGAAAAGATAAATCCACAATATAGTCAAAGTTTTCAATCCTTTGATCTCTCAAAAATTTGTGGAACATGTAGATTAAAGATTAGGAAGAATAGAGTAACAATATAAATATTGATCTAACTGATATTTATAGAACTTATACTACCCAACCACGGAAGAACAAATGTTCTTCTTAAGCACACTTGGAACACTTAACAAGCAAAAACATATACTGAAGCATAAAACAATTATAAATCAATTTTTAAAAATTCACATCACACAAAGTATACTTTTTGACCACAATTAAGTTAGAAACCAATAATAAATGTGGAAACTAACCATATATTTATTAATAAAATAACATACTTCAAAATATACTATGATACAAAGAAGAACAAAAGAGGGATTTGAAATTATGTTGAATTAAAAGAAGAAAAAACTACAATTTTTCCATTACATGGAAAATTTGGGGTTAAAGCTAAAGCAGTATTAAACAAAAATAACACTATATACCTATAATAAGAAAAAGCAGAAAGTTCTAAATCAGTAATGTCAGCTTCCATTTTAAAAACCACAAATCTTCTAAAAAACAAAGTAGAAAAAAATGAAGTAATAAATATAAAAGTCGAAAGCAATGAAATGAATAAGAAAAAATACAATAACGAAAATCAGTACACTGAATGTTGGTCAGTTCTTTCAGAAGGAAACCAAATTAAAATGCTAGCAAAGCTAAGCAGGACAAGAAAAAAAGAAGACACAAAACACTAACATCAGGAATGAAAGCAGTGATATCACTAATAATCCTACAACTATGAAAAAGAAAATAATATGAACAATTTTATATCAATTAACTTAAAATCTGTGATGAAGTGGACAAATCCTTAAAAACACACATAATTTCAAAGCTCACACAAAAAGAAACATTAACTGAGTTGTTTATTTAAATAAATTGAACCTATGAATTCACAACTATTTAATAACAATTTAACATTATTACACGAAATTAAAGAAGAAAATACTACTTAACACATGCTGTGAAATCACTCTTGCTCTGGCATCAAAAGGAGACAAACATTAGAATAAAACTAGACTCATACATCCTTCATGAAAACAGACACACAAAATATTTTGAGTCTTTTTTTTTTAAAGTGGGGTAAGTTCATACCACCTCAGATGTACTGCTTAATTTTCTCAGATACTGTTGAGGATTTTTGCATCTGTATTTATTAGGAATATTGGCCTAGTTTTATTTCTTTGTAATGTGCTCGTCTTCTGCTTTCAGTGTAATGTTGGGCTTAATGTGTCTGGGAACATTCAATCTTCTTCAATTTGGGGGAACAGTGTGTAAATATCTCCATATATATCATTTTGTACATTTTTTCATCTCAGTTGTAATCCCTGTGGAATTCCCACCACTTCACCCATGTGCCATCACCATAGTACCATGTACTCTTCCTGCCCTAGTTTTGAACGTGTTCCCCTCTCCTCCCCTGTAGAATGTCTCTGGTTTATAGTTGTTAAAGTTGTTAGTTGATGTTCGTTTTTACTTTATTACAAGTACTACATATACTACATATATATATATTTTTTCCTGAGCACTTACACTCCTGCTAAGTGAAACCATCTGGTATTTTTCTTTTTCTTTCTGGTTTATTTCAGTAGGCATGATCTTTTCTCGTTCCATCCATGTTGCCGCAAATGATATGAGATTGATGAAAGAGGGGTATTGGAAGTCCTCCACTATTACTGTGTTGTAACTTTGAACTTTTTCATATTTTTTATTGTGTCTTATAAATTTTGATTCTCCTTCATTTGATACATACATACTGATGAGTGTATGTCATCCTAATTTCATCATTGCGTTTACTTATATAGTGTCCATCCTTGCCTCATACCTGAAATAAGCAGGTATGTCCCTACCTTTCTTTCAGTATCATGTTTGTAGGACTGTTTCCCAATCATTCACTTTGAATCTGTGTTTATCTTTAAAGCTCAGATGGGTCTGCTGGGGGCAATAGAAAGATGGGTTCTGTCTTTACATTTTGTCTTTTCTTATTTAATTCTTTCGCCTTTTTTTCAATTTGATTTAAGCAGGAGTTCTTTCAACATTTCTTGTAAGGGAGGTCTGGTATTTACAATTTCCTTTTGTTTATCCAAAAGGCTTCATATTTGAAGATCTTACAGGATATAATATTCTTGGCTAGAATATTATCTTTAAACATTTTGAATATATCACAAAATTCTCTCCTTGTCCATAGGGTTTCCTCTAAGACATCAAAATTTAAGCCATATAGGACTACCTTTATAGGTTATCTGCTTTTCCCTTTTTGTTGCCTTCTATATTTTTTTGTGTGTGTGTCTTGAACACTGGGTAACTTTAATATTGTGTGTCTCTGTGTTGGTTTAATTGTATTTAGGTAATACGGTATTCTTTTGGCTTCTTCTTAGATTTGAAGGTTTGATTTATCTCATTAGTGAGGGAAGTTAACCACTATTATTTCCTTGAACAGGCACTCTTTTCTACTTTTCCCCTTCTGGGATAACCATTATTCCTTTGCTAGCTTTCTTAATGGTGTCAGTTCTCAAACTGCCTCTTCATTTTGTTTTTTCTCTCTTCTTTCACCTGGCTCCTTAGTGTATTACTATCTTCAAGGTCACTAATTCCAGCCTCCATTTGATCTATTTTTCTCCCACAGCTTTCTCTAGTGTACTTGATATCATTTATTGGGCTCACTGCCTCCTGAATTTCTGTTATTTCCATATTTAACATTCTAATTTCTATCTTATGTTCATTGATTTTATTTCTGATCATACTGTTTTCCTAAATTTTGTTGTAATTCATTGATTAGCTTACCTGAATATTCCTGTATTTCTTTATTTGTTTGTCACAGTTTTCTTCTATCTCCTTGAGTGTCATTATTATACTAGTTCGGGATCATATGTTTGATGGGGAATAACAGTATTCCATATGTTTGTGTTTGGATTCTGGAGACTGGTTTTCACCTTGTAAAGTTATGCTCTCTTGACATCTTAAATTTTCATGTGTCTTATCTTTTTTTGTTGTTATGTGAGGTTTATTTTATTACTATTTTTACTATTTTCACTAGTAGCTTAAGGGATTACTTTATTTGTTTCTTATAGGTGTTGATGCATATTTGTTTTGATTTTATTTTAGCTTTTGCTGGCATATATGTGCTGAGACCTGCTTTGTAGTTACTGAGTTAATAGGGTGGGTCAGAGGTTTAGAAGGGCTCAGATATTAAATGGATATTATATCCTCACTCTTTGAGGTTTCGGATAAAAGACTCAGTAGTCTCTGTGCCCTAAATATGCCTGTCAAAGAAAGCCTCCTCACAAGAGGTGGGAGATGGAGGGCAGATCATAATGCTTGCTCTGCTATTATCTCTAGCAAAAACTCATCATGTGTGGTGTAGTGCAGCCCCTGCATAAAGCTTTCCCCTCTTTCAAAGGTGTGTACCTCTACACAATCTTTAAATGCAAAATTTCCTAACAAATTTTAGCAAATATCATTGAAAATATGCAATAGGATAACACACCATGACTTACTTGGTGCTCACTCACAGATACAAGATTTCTTCATCTTTTAATAATCAATCCTTACAACTCTCTGATTAAAGATACACAGGATATTTCAACAACTTAAGAAAGAGTATCGGAAAAAATCTTAACATATAATTTTCATAAAAACAATCAACAAACTACTAACAAATGATAACTTTAACAATATGATGAAGACCATGTAGGAAGACATATTTCACTTTGAAATTTATGGCAAAATTATTCTGCTTGCTTTTGCCAAATGGATGCTCTCACCAATCCTATCCAATAATTAACTGGAGGATGAGTCAATACAGCAAAAATAAGGGAAATAAACAAACAATGTCCATATTGGAATAGAACTATTAAAACCCTTTATTTACAAATACATATAGAAAATCCTAAGAAACCACCCCCCAAACAAAGTTACTAATTACCATCAGCAAGTTTAGAGTATTAGATAGCAGTTAATAGATTAATTTTTAAAAGCATTAAAAAGTGGCCCTCCCTGGTGGCGCAGCAGGTTAAAGCACTGCACTGAGAAGCTAAAGCCACTTCCACATGAGTTCAAATCCTGCCTGTCCCGGAGGAGACCACATGGCGTGGCAGACCTCTCCTGACCCGCCCGCTGCTCCCCTCAGCAGTGTACCTCAAGGATCTGCCTGTTCTGTACCACACTCTGTCTCTGGTGAAGCCTCTCACCACCCCTGAGCCTCTGGCCTGTACCCCAGTTCATGTACAAATAAATAAATCTTTAAAAAAAAAGCATTAAAAAGTAAATACAGAGAGAAATCTGACAAAAAATATGTGCATTGAAAATTAAAAGACATTGTTGAATGTAATTCAGTGAAATTCAAATAGTGAGATATACAATATTCATAACTTAGAAGAATCAATAATGTTGAAGGTGTCAATTATCTACAAAGGCTGTACAGATTCAATACAATTCCGACAAACTCTTAGGAGGTTTTTTTTTTTTTTTCCTGTAGAAATGAAAATCTGTCCTAAAAATCCATATTAAAATACAAAGGACCTAGAAGAATCAAAATAATATTGAAAAACTGAGCAGACATTAAGTGTACACTAACTCCAAGATATATTATAAAGATATAGTAATCAAGAAAGTATGGTAGTGGCAGAAAAATAACAACTGATCAGTAGAATATATTAGCATCCAGAAATAGACCTTCTGTGAGTTCTGAATTGATTTTCAATAAAAATATAAGGCAATTGAGTGGAGAAAGCACAGTCTTTTCCATAGATGATGTTAGAACACTGGAGTGTGTGTGTATATATATATTTAAAACTTTGACTTTAACATATACCTATTGCCTTCATCTAAAATGTATTCAACATAGATTAAACTTAAATGTAAAACCTAAAACCACAAAATTTCTAGAAAACATATGAGAAAATTTTTGTGATCTGGAACTTAGTAAATATTCACTAGATAGGACACTAAAACATAATTCATAAAAATAAATAAATTATAAATAAATTTCATCAAACTAAGAACTTTTTTGAAAGATATTATTAAAGAAAACAAAGATAAGCCATAAAACAGAAGAAATAGCAGTGAGCAACTATTTAAAAGTACTTTAATAAAGGGAAACATCTAAAATACATGAAGACTCAAAGCTCTATAAGAAAACAATCCAATAAAAAGGCCAATGATAATAAAAACTGCCATTGCTTGGCATAGCTACTAAATATCATGCATTATTATTAACTAACAGAATCATTATTTAAAACTTGATAAGAAAAAAGGTAATTATCAAAATATAAAACATTTTATTTTTTTCAATATATTAAAAACACACACACAGGACTTACCTCTTTGGATAATCTTGTGAAGACATCTCCTCCTCTGAGAAAATCCAATATTAAATACAGTTTCCCTTCAGTCTGAAAAGCTAATTAGAATTTATAATTTAGTAAAAGAACAACATAAAAGGCTTAAAAAGTTTAGTTTGCTTTGTAACTGATATATATGTTTGAAATCTTATTACTAAACACATAACAATTAACCTTTCTTAGCTAAATTATCTCAAAATTAAATAGTGCTGAAAATTGCTATAAATCCTTACCATAACATAATCAACTTTTCATGTGGATTTACACAGAAATTTCTACCATTATTTTTCTGATTTATAAATAAAATTATGTTCTACTGCAACTGCCTGAACTGTGCATTCTCAACAACTATTGAAAATTGAATAATTATTTCAAGCTAAACACCTCCTTGATAATCAAAGCAGCCCTGAGAAAGGAACAAACCAGGAGTCATTATTAGCACTTATTTCAAGCTATATTATGGGCCTATAATTATCAAGACTATAGGATTGGCATAAAAACTAAAACACAGTAAAAAAGACACATTAGTCATCTTTACAGAGGAGATACTGGTTCATGCCAATTTCTTCTATGGGGTGTTAGCTGTACCTTTTCTTCGTATTTCTATATGTTAATGTTTGTTTGAGGACAACTATTCCATTCTTAGAATATAACTACACATACCTAAGTAAAACTATTTCATAACATCTTTTTAAAAATGTATTTCCCAAATATTTATTTTAGTTTTTTTAATTTATTTTACAACTTTGTATATATATTTTACATTATTGTTCATCTCTTTTATAATGTTTGTTTTCTTTTTCCAGGTGTAGTCCTCATAGAATTTTCACCAGTAGTTCACCCACATACCATCACATAGTCCCTGTGCTCTTCTCTCCCTCATTTTCATCCCTCTCCTGCAGAATATCTCTGATTTATAGTTGTCTGTATATTTTTGTTTTGTTTTATTAGGTTGACATCCTTTATTAACTTGAACACTTGCCTCAGTGTTACTCTAAACACCTGCATTTAATTTAAATTGTTCATATATTTTATCTCTGGAGTTCTTAGCTAAACATAAAATGAAAAACAGTGTTTTTTTACATATTGTTTCATTAACTAGTTAGAAAATCATGTGACACATAATTTTGGTTCCCTTAACTATAAATGAGGTAGTAAGGGCACACATATTATCTGGGAAGATGGACTATATATCTGTTAACATTTTTTTTTTAAAAAACAAGAGCAGTGGAATGAGACAAGGATTCCACAAACAATTATAGTTAATTAATTTACAAGAAAGGAACCAAGAATATACATAGATGAGTAAAGGAGAGTCTGCAATACAAAGTGTTGGACAAATTGGAGGCTCACATGCAAAGGAATGAAAGTGGAATAATCTCATACCACATTAAAAAAAAAAATAAACTCAAAATGAAACTAAAATGTGTGACCAGAAACAATAAAACTCGTAGATGCAAATTTTAGGCAGGTAGTAGGCTACTTGATGTCAGCATTGGCAATTATTTTTTAGACCAACAACAAAGCATTAGCAATACAAAACAAAATAAAAAAGTGGGACTACGTGACAGTCAAATACTTCTGAACAACAAAGGACATTATCAACAAAATGAAAAGACATCATACTGAATGTGAGAAAATAATGGTCAATCATGAAATTAATATAGGGTTAATATCTGAAATACATAAATAAGTCATATAATTCAAAAGCAAAAGGCAATCAAACAATTCAATAAAAATGGGGAAGATCTGAAAAATATATTTTTCCAGAAAACATACAGATGGGCATGTGTCTAAAAAGATGCTAAATATCACTAATCACCGAGGAAATGCAAGTCACAAGCACCACAGTAGGCTATCACCTACAACCTTCTAGAATTATTATTATCAAAAAGATAATGAGAAATACTAGCAATGATAAGGAGTAAGGGAACCTGATATACTGCTGATAGGAATGTGAATAGGAATGTGAATGGCAGTCATTGTGAAAACAGTAATTTTGGTTTCTTCAAAAATTAAAAATAGAACTTCCACATGATCCAAAAGTTCCATTTCTGAAATGAAGTGAAAAATTAAAATACTAACTCAAAAATTATGTACACCCCTGTATTCACAGCATTATTATTTGCAATAGTCAACATACAGAATCCTCATTGTCCATCTGGGGATGAACAGATAAAGAAATTGTGGTATACTCACACATATATATATACATACATAAAAAACACAACACACTCAGGAGGAGGGAAGGAGGGAGAACTATTATTTAACCATTAAAAATGAGGAAATCTTGTCATTTACAATAATTTGGCTGGACCTTGAAGGCATTATGTTACGTAAAATAAGTCAGATAACATGATCTCATTTATTTGTGAAAAACAGATAACGTGATCTCATTTATTTGTAAACTCCAAAAAAATTTTGTAATATAGAGAACAGATTGGAGATTGCCAATGGCAGAATTGGGGGTTGAGCAAAAGAGGTGAAGAAGATTAAAAAGTATGAACTTCTAGTTATAAAATAAATAAATCATGGGGGGAAATGGAGTTACTGTAATTAATACTGTATTCAAATTCGAAAACTGTTAAGTGATCTTGAAAGTTCTTATCAAGAGGGAGCAGTGAGAAAGCAAAGTATAGAGGGGTCATAACACACCATGGTGGAGGACTCTGAATGCCTTGGTCATAGGTGTGGTGTGGTAACATATATCTTAAGAGTGTGATTCTATACCTCTAAATTACACATGTAAATTGATGTCACCTCAACAAAAGTTAATATTTAAATAAATAAATAAAAGCCATCGCCAAAACAAAAAATATTGCACCTATATATGGAGACAGATGTGAAGTAGACTTAATATATGATTATTTCACAAAATATATAAATATTGATGTATTATGCACCTGAATGAAAATAATATTAATCTCAATTATGACTCAATAAGTATCTTCTATTAAACTTTCCCATAGCCCTCTTTTCACATTGCCCTACAGCATCCTTACTTTCTTCTCTATCAAGTCACTTGCTATTAATATTGATATCTTTTTGTACTTTGTCTACCTTATTATACTTTACTTTTACTTGTACAATTGATTTGTTTACATATCTGTGGTCCCCATTGATTATAAACTACTTGAGATCAGATACAATTTTACCCTGCAGTTCATACATCACTGAATACAATTTTTTTCAATACAATTTACTGATTAATGATATTATGGAGACTCAAGGATGGATTTCTTTAGGATACTGCTGCTTTTATTCCACTAGGGCATCGGGGGAAAAAAAATTAGTAGGACTTTCCTGTGCATATTTATAGCAATAATTTGGTACATATTTTAAAGTTTTGTCAAAATAACAAAAAATAAATAGCTGCTACTCTTTTAAATCTTGATAATTGAAAGTGACATAGTAGACTTTCAATGATTTAATATACAAATCTTTGAAATTCTCAATGAAGTCAAAGTCTACAGATCTCATGAATATACTAAGTTAACAATGGAGACATGATTCAAATTCAGAACTATCTGACTCCAAACCCATATTCCTTCCATTATACCTACTGCTCTCTTACTCCCCTCAAATATAAGAATAACTCCAATCAACTGAAAATACAAAGTCCTCATCAACAGAAGCAGAAACGATTACTAATAGTTACTATGAATTCATAAAGAGGAGAACAACCAATCATCAGCAAAGTTTTACATAAATTATCACAGTAGTTTATAGTCTTAGACCACTGGAAGTATAGTCAAGGAAATAAGTACTAGAGACAAGTAATCAGAAGACAATATCTTGTTGTCTTAACACAAGTTAACCATAAGTACAGAAAATACAACAAAAAACTGTTTAGTGATGCTTATTTTAGAAAAGTTAATTTTTCATAACAGAATGTAGTTTGAAGTGTTTCTTTCCAGCTAAGTACTATCTAAAAGGAAATCTTAACCATAATTCCCTAAATTTATAAATAAATATATTACATACCATAGTGCAATTTGACAATAAATGGATGATTTACTTCCACTAGTATATCCCTCTCCATCTTTGTCCGAACTCTGTCTCGAACTGAAAATTACAGAAGTGTAGGATATTATTCTTGTAATATTACTCTTGTAATATTTCAGTAAAAGTTCCACCAGTAAGTTACCAACCAAAATCACGAAAACTGTATTTAAAGTAGCCTAAATTGGCAGTCTATGTATTCCTATGTAGTAATTACTGAATTTTCGAAAAGCCAACAAATTTAGTTTAGATGTACACATTAATTTAAGTGACATATATTTGGCTAATACACATTAATTATGAATGAGTCACAAATTGTTCAAATAAGTTCACAGATTAAAACTGAGCACAATGTTATTATTATCAAAGTCTAGATGATTAGGTATATAAGAGTATGCAGGCAGTTGTGCTTTCTCAACAAGGAATATCAACATGGAACAGAAAAAAATAATCTTGACATGAAAGTATATAGCTTAATAAAATAAGTTCACTTCAATTTTAATTTGTTCCATCTTATACCATTAAAGTTTTATAAGATTACACTCTCATTAAACCATGTTTTTTTCTGTTTTGTTGAAAAGTTTGTTATGAAAGGTGTAAGCTTACCCTGATTATGTCCAATTACATGGGTTATACTGTAATTGTTTGATTATGTGTAATGTTAAATACAAAACTCTCACAAAAGTTATTGGTAACATAAATTGCTGAGAAAAAAATGATCAAATTTGCATTTGATTTTGATACCATGTCTCAATTAATTTATTTTTCTGTTCATCATAATGAACAAAACATCACAATCTAGAAAACTGTATTAAGAATCTTAAAACAGAAACCAACTATACTTACCTTAAATACAAACAATATATATTTATTAAAATTAGCTTTACCAAATTCCAATTTAATCCATTTTCAAATTTTCTACCTTTTAAAGATGCTTTCTTTAACACCTTCATTGCATAGAGCTGCCCAGCATCAGGACCAGTCTTCTTTCTAACAAGAAATACCTAATAGGGAGATTAAAAATCAGTAAAATTTGTAATTCACGTCATTCTTGCTATACACACATATTAACACACAAATGTTCTTGCATTTTCTCTAATTTATAAAGTCATGTCACCCCTATAAATTATACTCTAAATTATAATTGTAATGTTTTCTTACTTTCAGTTAGAAATTCCTGCTCTCCTATATACTATTGAAAAGACAATTTTAAAAATAGATGACATGATCACAGTCATTAAGAACTTTGTGACATAAAAGAGAACTAACACAATGAAATACAATTTAAGCTAAGAAAACTACTTTTAGAACCCTACCTACTGTTTGTTACCTTCATAAAAAGCAGACAAATGCAAATGGCCCATTTTTAGATGAGACCAGTTATTTTATTTTCTAGTAAGACATTCGAAGCAATACTTACCTGTATTCCAGGTGAAGCAATCAAGTTAACAAATTATCTTAATATATAAATGAAAGTTAAATTCCTTAAAGAGTCACTAAGTAAGCTTAAGTAATAATGTCTTCTATTTTCAAATGAAGAAAATGCACATTAAAAACTATATCATGGCCCTCCCTGGTGGCGCAGCGGGTTAAAGCACAACACTAAGAAGCTAAAGCCACTTCAGCATGAGTTCAAACCCCGCTAGCCCCAGAGGTGACCACACGGCACAGCAGACCTCTCTGACAAGCCCGCTGCTCCCCTCAGCAGTGTACTTCATCTATCTGCCTGTTCTGCTCCCCACTCTGTCTCTGGTGAATCCTCTCACTGCCCCTGCACCTCTGGCCTTTATCCAGTTCTGTGTGCACAATAAATAAATCTTAAAAAAAAAAAAAAAACGATATCCTAATAAAGTCTTTGTTATGAAGACGTATGAATAGATTTGTAGTTACATACATTATTTATTATTAAATGGCTCTTTTCTTTTTGAAAATTAGTGAAAATTTGTTCACCGCTTGAACTTGCCATGCGCAACTCAAACAAGTTTTATTAAAGTACTGCTTATATTAAAAATGTGCTCAAGTGATTAGTAAGTTAAGATAAAATTACAGATGGAAAAAAATATTGAGTAATTTTTATCACTATCCGAAAATACAGCTTAATATCTGTTATTCTATATATTTTATGCAATAATTATATATCTGTCAAATGGGAGAAGTGGCAGTATTTATTTCAAGAAATTTATGCTTTCTGCTATCCTGAATATAAAGTTGTAGATCAGATGTAAAGTCAAAAATCATCGGGCCTATCCTGATAGCACAGTGATTTAGGACGTAGCACTGTAATCTAGCCGCAGCTACTTCAGTGCAAGTTTGATCTCCCACCCACGAGGTGTTCCACATGGCGCAGCACACCTCTCCTGACCAGCCACTGCTCCTCTCAGCAGTATACTTCATCTGTCTACTTGTTCTGCTCCCTACTCTGTCTCTGGTGCAGCCTCTCACCACTCCTACACCTCTGGTTTGTATTCCAGTTCTGTATGAATAAATAAATCTTTAAAAAAAGAAGTCAAAAATTATCTTAGTTTTCTCACTCATTTAGAGCAGTCCTTCTCATAGTTCCATCTAGTCAAAGTACTCTCCTACACCCCACCCCAGCTTGTCTCTAGTAGATTATAAAACATATTTTTATAGAACTGTCATTCTGTAACAGGGTGGTTCCCAGGAAAAGGGGAAGTTCCAGGTTTCCTGACCCACCCAGAAGAAGGGTGGAGCTGAGCAAAGAGAGGAGTCTGGAGAAGGAAGCAGGATGGAGAGCCAGAAGGAGACCTGAGGAAGCCACCTGGAGCAGAAGGAGACATGTGAAGAAACTGTGTTTGTTTCTTGGTCCAGCTCTGGTTGAAACAGATGTGGGTGAGAGACCCATGGGGATGTTCACTATGGCAGCATTTATCTTGATTTTGATTTTGCTCTTTTCCTCCCAGACATGTCTGGCCATTTCTGACCCTTTTCTATGGGTCCTGGCCAGAAAGTGCTTTAGTTTTGTGGCGGGCTTTCAGGCCTTGCTTTGGACCAATCTCTTTTGGGTTGACTTTTGCCCATGAGGGGATGGGTAACTTCAGGTGTTTGATTTAGAAATTATATTCTTTGTCTTTTCTGTATTATATACTCATTGTATTAAAGTTCCTTTTCATTAAAGGTCTTATGTCTTGATATGGCGGATGGCAGAACCTATTAGAGCAGGCAGGTTTGGGGGTTCGGGGTGCCCTCTCTCCCGGCCTGGTAGCAATGCAATGCGTTATTTAGAAAACTTAATTTTAAAGTCAAACAACATATAATTGTTTTATAAAATAATATATACCATGAATAAAATTACTATGTAAAATTTCTATGAATATTTCAAATGTTTATACTCGTTTCTAAACATATCTTAGAATGAAACAGCAACAAAAACTATACTACATTTGAAATAAATTGAGAACACACAAAATAACAAATAGTTGATTTCTATAAGAACTAAACTATCTTTGAGAAAATAAACTTCAGAAAAAAATAAATTGTAAATTTGGTAGCTGACCATAAATATTTCTGTATCGATCACAAATATATATGTATGTTAAAGATTTACTTTAAACTCAAAGATTTCCCACAATGAGATTCCTAGAAAATGTTAGTCCTCACACCTATGCCCCAGTTCTTGTATGCATGAATAAATAAATTGTTAAAAAGAAAGAATTAGTCCTGCCATGGAAGACTGGAAAAGCTTCATTCTAAAGTGTTACTTTTATTGGAGTTGGAGTTGAAAAGGATATTCCATATTCCCAAAAGCCCATGTTTTTTCACTAACCAAAACAGCAAGCATTTGAGCAAAAAGTGTCAAATTTATAGCTTACCCTCAGTTTCATTTACAAAATAGAAGGACCTAAGCAGCTAGAGGTTTGCCAGACTCACAAAGAATAAAAATAAGAGAAAACACAAATAAATAGTATCATAAAAGAGGAGAAATTACAACAGGTTCACTAGAAAACAAAAGAATAAACAGAAGTTACTATGAACATTTATATGCCAACAACTTCAACAATGTAGAAAAGATGGATGAGTTCCTTGAACAATATAATCAACCTAAAGCTAAATAAAGAAGAAGCAGAACACCTAAACAGACCAATTACAAGCAGTGAAATTGAAACAGGAATCAAAATGTTCCCCCAAAAGCAAATCCTAAGGCCAGAAGTTTTCACAAATGAATTCTATCAAATGTTTAGAAATGAAATGCTAATTACCCTACTCAAACTCTTTCAAAAAATTGAGAGAAAAAAGGCCCTCCTTGGTGGCACAACAGATTTAAGTACAGCACTATGAAGCTATATCCGCAGCCAATGCAGCACTAGTTCCATCCCTGACAGGAACCCACATATTGTGGGAGATCTCTCCTGACCCACCCACTGCTCTCCTCAGCAGTGTATTTCTGTACATCTTCCGTTCTGCTCCCCACTCTGTCTCTGGTGAATCTTCTCAATCCCTGCACCTCTGGCTTGTACCCCAGTTCTGTATGCATAAATATTTTTTTTAATTTTGAGAAAAAAAACAATACTATTAAATATGTTTTATGGAGCCAACTTTATACTAATAACAAAAGCTAACAAAGAAAACAGAAAAAATAAAATACAAGCCATCGCCCTAATAAACATTGATGCAAAAATCCTCCCTCACAAAAGTCCTAGCCAAAATAACCCAACATATGTCAAAAGGATAATATACCATGACTAAGTGGGATTTATTATGGGGCACAAGGGTGGTTCATTATCAGAAAATCAATTAATGTAATCCAACACATCAAAAAAAGAAAAAGAAAAACGGTATGATCATAGCAATAGATATTGAGAAAGTATTTGTCAAAAGTTCAACATCTGTTTATGATGAAGGGCCTTAAAGTTTTTGGTATAAAAGGAACACACTTTAATATAATAAAAGCTGTATAGGACAAACTCACAGACAATAACATTCTCAGTGGCAAAAAGCTAAAAGCATTTCCTTTAAGATCAGGAACAAGACAAGGATGTCCATTCTTGCAACTGCTTTTCAGTATAATACTACTGGAAGTCCTGGCCAGAGCAATAAGTAAAGAAAAACACAAAATAAGCCATTTACAGATTCAACAAAATTTTTAAAAAATGTAATTCTTCAAAGAAATAGAATAAATATTGATGAAATATATGGAATCACATCACCCCTCAAATAGCCAAAGCTTTCCAAAGTAAAAAGAAGGTGTCCAGAGGTATTACACTCCCAGACTCCAAGCTACACTCAAAGCCATAATAATTAAAACAGCATGGCGCTGGAACAAAAACACAGACAAACCATGGAGTCTAATAGAAAACCCAGAAATAAAGTCACATTTATATGGATAACTAATCTTTGACAGAGAAACAAAGAGTATGCAATGGAAAAAGGGCAGTTAGTTCAATAAATGGTGCTGGGAAAACTGGACCACCACATAGAAAAGAAAGAAATTTAACTACTACCTCACACCATGCACAAAAACCAACTCAAAATGGATACAACAATTGAATGTAAGAGCTGAAACCATAAAATATAGGCAAAACATTGCATGACATACTTCTCTACAACATTTTTAAAGACACATAGCCCAAAGCAAAGAAAGTGAAGGAAAAGGTAAACAGCTGGGATTGCATTGAACTACAAAGCTTCTGTAATGCAAAAGAAACATTAACCAAAACAAAGAGACATTCTGCTGATTGGGAGAATATTTTTGCACTCCACAAATAATAAGGGACTGATCACATGATTTACAGATAATTCACAGGTCTCAACAAAAACAAAGAAAACAATACAGTCCAAAAATGGGCAGAAGAGCTAAAAAGACACCTCCAAAGAAGAAATGCAAATGGACAATAAGTATATGAAAAAATGTTCAACATCATTTATAATAATAAAAATGAAAATCCAAAACCACACTGAGATATCACCTTGCTCTAGTGAGAATGACACATATTAAAAAAATAATAATAAACTAGCAATAAGGACCATTGGTGAGAATATGGAGAAAAAGGAAGTTGCCTCCACTACTGGTGGGAATGCAAGCTGGTCCAATCACTATTTTGAAGGCAGCCAGGGTAAAAATAAATAAATAAATAAATAATAACAACAGGCAACAGATAACATATAAAGGTAATCCTGACAGGCTGATGTCAGGCTTCTTATAAGAACCCCTATCAGAAATTTAAAAAAGAAGAATGACATATTTAAAAAGACTCAAAGACAGACTTCAAGTTAAAAAAGATGTCAAGAGATATATATGGACACTATATAATGATCAAGGGGACAATATTTCAGGAACATATAATACTCACCAATAAATACTCACCAAATGAGGGAGCACCAAAATACACTAGACAATTATTATGCTCTCTGAAGACACACTGGAGAAAAAACAAATATGATAGTAGACTTTGACACCCCAAATCAACCACTTATAGATCATCAAGATAGAAAATAAACAAAGACACAATGGCACTAAACAAAGATCTAGTTAGACCACATAGGTCTAACAGAACTATAGGACACTACAACCCAAGAAAATCAAGAACAAATTTTTTATATGTGCGCACTGATCATTCTCCAAATCAACCACAAACTGGATCATGGAACAAATATCAACAATACATGAAGACTGAAATCATACTATCTTCTCTGACAATAAATGTATCAAACTAGAAATCAATTACAAAAAAGGAGCAAAGAGATGCTCCCCTCCCATTATGTAGAAACTAAACATCATGCTACTGAAAGGATATTGGTTTAATAAGCATACCAAATAAATAAAAAAATCCTTGAAGCAATGATAGCAGGGACACAACCTTTCAGTACATACAGGAAACTAAAAAAGCAGTATTAAGAGCAAATTAATTAACAATACAAGCCCAATTAAGAAATAAGAAAGAATCCAAAGAAACAACTAAATTGTCCACCTTGAGGAATTAGAAAATATAGAATAAACAAACCTAAGAGCAGTAGAAGAATGGAAATCATAAAAACTAAAGCAGAAATAAATGGACTAGAAATAAAATGAGAACCCAAAATATCTACAGCCCAAAAATTAGTTCTTTGAAAAAATACACAAACAACCCTCTCATAAAACAAAAGGCCAGAACTTGGTTTTACAGCCAACCAATTTCCACCAAAAGTTTAAGGATGAACTAATACCTGTTTTTCTAAAACTTAAAAAAGAGAAAAATGAGAGGAAATACTAACAAATATACTCTATGAGGCAAATAACATACTAATACTAAAACCAAACAAAGAAAATAGAAAACACCAAAAAGGGAAACTACAGACCAATTACTCTAATGAGCCCGGATATAAAAATCCTCAATAAAATCTTTGCAAACCAAATCCAACAATACATCAAATAGATTATATACCATGACCAGGTGGGATTTATTCGAAGGACACAAGGACAGTTCAATATCTGAAAATAAAATAATATAATTAACCACATCAACATAAAGAAAACCGAAAACAGGACCATAATAATGCATGCTGAGAAAGCACTCTATCAAGTTCAACATTCATTTATAATGAAAGCCCTTGAAAAACTTGGAATAAAAGGAACATATGTTAACATAAAAGGGGAGGAACAGAGGTATGATACTTCTAGATGTTAAATTCTATTATAAAGCCATAATAATAAAAACAGCATGGTACTGGTCAATAAACAGACACATAAGCCAATGGAACCTAGTAGAAAGCCCAGAAATAAAACCACACAGATATAGTCAACTTATATATAACAAAGGAGAAAAAAATATATATACTGGAATGAGGAAAGTCTCTTCAATAAATGGTACTGGGAAAAGTGGACTGCCACTTGCAAAAGAATGAAACTAGACTACTATCTCATATTACACACAAAACTCAACTCAAATGGATAAAAAATTTGGATGTAAGACCAGAAACTATAAAATGCACATAAGAAAATACAGGCAAAATACTCTAAGACATAAACTTCAGAAAAATCATTAAGAATTCATCTCCAGAAGTAAGGAAAACAATAAAGAATATGAACAGCTGGGACGACATCTAACTACAAAGTTTCTGTACAGCAAAAGAGACCTTAACCATAATGAGGAGGCACAATGCTGAATAGGAGAAAATATTTAGCACCAAATATATGACAAGTGACTGATACCAAAGATCTACAAAGAACCTACTTAACTAAACAATGGAAAACAAATTTCCCAATCACAAACTATGCAGAGGAACTAAACAGGTACCTCTCCAAAATGATATACAGATGTCCAATAGGCACATGAAAAAATGCTAATCATTGTTTATCATTAGGGAAATGCAAAACTTCAATGTGATACTGCCTCACACCAATGAGAATGGCCCGTATTAAAAGGTCACAGACATCAAATCCTGGGAAAAGGTATGGAGAAAAGGAAGCCCTCTTGCACTGTTGGTAGACATGTAGACAGGATGAAACACTATAGAATGCTGTTTGGAGGTTCCTCAAAACACTAAAAATGGATCTTCTATAATACCCAGTGATTCGCCAAAAGAACATAAAAACAATAATTCAAAAGGAAACCTGCACTTGTGTGGTTATTGCAGCACTATTTACAATAGTCAAGATATGGAGACAATTTCAATGCCCCAAAGCAGATGAATTTATCAAGAAGATATGGTATATATACACCATGGGATACTATTCAGTGATCAAAAATGATAAAATAATGCCATTTCTACCAACATAGATGAAGCTGAGATGGATTATGTAAGTAAAATAAGCTAGAAGAAAGATAAATACCAGATATTGACACTTACATGTAGAATATAGAGAAAACAAACAGACATTCCAAGATAAATATTAGAAGTAAACCTTGAAAGATAACCATAGATATGAGGCATCCAAAAGGTGAAGGGGAAGGATGAGGATGGGGTGCAAAAAAGTGCTCAATGGACTATGGAGGATAATTATGGGGGCTTTGTTGATTGGAATGCTATAGGTGACCACATATGAGGAGAGAAATTCTATATTGGCAGAATATTAACTAGGAGGTGAAACAATGACAGTTCATAAAATAAAAGTTGAAGTTCAGATAACAAAAGTAAATAATGTTTTTTCTTATTACAAAAAAAGATAATCTCTTGTAATGTAAGACAACTTGCATAGAACTGGAAAGTGGGGATTATATACTAAATAAGCAAAATAAATCAGAAGGAGTAAAACAAATACTAAATGGTATCTCCAATACGTGGAATATACAGAAACAAAACAATGGTCAGATAAAGCCAACCCAACAACAAACACTTGATATCTCACTGTAAGAAATTGAGGCTACCATATGGGGAGGGTGAAGCAAGAGTATAAAGTAGGGTCATAAAAGGGTGTAAGATAGAAGACTTTGGGTACTTCTGTGGTCAATGTAGTTTGGTAACAGCACCTGAAAAGGGAGATCCTATACCTCTAAATTACAAGCAACGTTGTAAACCAATATTACCTCAATTTTTAAAAGTCTATTGAATGTAAAAATATATTTGTATATCATAAAACCAAATGGTGTTTAAAAGGTACAAAAATATATGCAACCCAATTATAAAACTGGAGGAATATCTTAACAGGCACTTTTCCAAAAAGGATATACTGATGGCCAACAAACACGAAAAAAAATGCTTATTGTCACTTCTAATGAGAAAAATGAAAATCAAAACCACAATATCATCTCACAGCTTTGAGAATGGCATACTTCATAAAAGACTCCCAACACAAGTGTTGGCAAGTATGTGGAGAAAGAGGAGCCCTGATACTCTTGGAAGAATTGTAAATTGATTCAGACATTTTGGAAAGCTGTCTAGATCATTCTTTAAAACCTAAAAACAAAAATGTTGATCTAACAATTCCACATCCATGTATGTACTTGAAGAATATAAAATAAATTCAAAAAACTGTATGTTCCACAATGCTGTATTTACTGCAGCATTATTTATAATTAGTATCATACAGAAGCAACCTAACTGCCTACTGCTAAATAATGTGTATAAAGAAATGTGGTAGTATGTACAATGAAATATTCTTCAGCTATGAGCAAAGAATAATGTTAAGTATAGCAAAATGGAAGGAACTTGAGGGGATTATGCAAAGTGAAGCTATATAAAAAGATAAAGACAATGGGTAAATGATTTCACCTATACAGGTAATATAAGGAAACAAAGTAGATGAAGTGGCAAATTAAAATTAAAATAAAGTAGTACACATCAGTAATCAAACTAAAGTTACCAGAGGTGAAGAGAATAGTAGGTAGAAAGAGGTAAAGAGGACAAAAGTGATAATGGTGGGTGTTCTGCTTTTGCTTTTTTCTTCAAAATTAATAAATCTCAACCACTTTAAAAAGAACTGCCTTCATAGTCAACCAAATATGTAAGAAAGAACTGATTTAATATTTTTCAGAAAATCATTTTCATCTTCTATAGTTAAAGGTTTTGCTATCACAAAAGCAAAAATGCTTTTTAAACCTATGAATATTAAAATGTGTGCTTTGTAGAAATATGACTTAACATGACATATGAAGATGACTAATCTGATAATTTCAAGCATATTGTTTATGTTTTTAATTTGTGCTTTAAAAGAATGAATATACTTTTTTGTTCTAGCACATTTCAATCTATGCTTTGATAATCACTATTATTCTTGGTTTGCTTAGTTCAGAAGTTTATATGTATCTATCATGATAACAATGCACACTTTTTTAATGTTAAATTTTACAATTGAACTTAATAGTTGTTTTTTCTTCAATTAAATAGACTACAAGGATGTTTAATGTGCCAAGATTTTATATAGGCAAAAATTCAATTCATGGCATTTTATCAACAAGACTTTCACAGAAAAACTTAAGATTGTAGCTCAAAGTTTCTTGGACTTGCCCCTACATTTGTCTGATTAGAAATCATGGCCAAATTCCTGAATAGTTTCAGCATATGATATGGCACATCCAGTCAATTCCTATGCAAAAGATGTAATAAGGAAAAGCAAGTATGTTCACATGGTAGAAGCAAGAAAATAAAAATCCACCTTCTTAGTATTTCTTGCATAGATGAACTGCATTGAGATCACTATTTTCTATTTTAATATTAGAAATTTTAAAAAGGCTTCTATGATATCTATGTTAAAACAAAGTTCCTTCCCAAAGCTGAGTATTCTCTGACTTTAAGGACTACACTGATAATTTATCAATTTGTTGCTGAACATGAAGATGTTACTGAAGACATTTCATTGTTATTATGAATTATCTTTATGAAGTTCCATTAGAAAAAGTTCTCTAATCTGCTTGACCTATCCCTGCCTTAAAGTAATTATCAGTAATCATACAATTACTTACATTAAGTTCTTTATAATATCTGGCAGAAATTTTAAGTCTTTATCTGTGTATCATTTCTAGAACACCTATAGACCCATAGGCAATGCATTTGTGAACAGAGTGTATTCCTCTTTTCAGCTAATCTTTCCTGCTCTAACTTTTCAGGCTCCATCAAATTCTCGACCTGTCTTTATTTTATTAGTTTCTTTTCTATGAAATCTTTAAATTCCTTATGGGGAAATAATGTGGACATACATACATACATATGTGTGTGTGTATGTCCATATATATGAATAATAATATGAACAAGACAAATTTAGTGGTTGGAAATATTTGCCTGGTGACATTGAATTTTTCAGTATTTAAGCACTTATACATTTATACATTTTGGACATAAAATAACTTTATGTCCTTGTAAAGTTAATATAATAAAAATATATTTCAAAATACTTAAAACAATATAAGTTTCAGAAATCTTACAAAATAAAGATGTGCATAATGCACACAGCTACTGTATAGTCGGTATTCCTCCCACTACAATCTATTAACATGCACCATCACCAGAATCTATTAAAAGTTCTTTCTCGTTTTACTATTGCCAGTAGAATTATACAAGTCCTATCTCCTTGTTTTCTTATATATCCTGTAAAAATTCACTACCAAACTACAATCTATTTTGGTTTATTCTTTTAGTGTTATGAAAACATTTCTCTATATTTTATATGCTATATTCTATATAACATAGACATTAATTTAATTTAAGATAATTGAAATTTATATTCATTGATAAAATCTTACTGTCTTACAAGCACCAGATATTCAATAATTGTCTTTCTTTTACAATTTTCCTGAGCTTAATAGTCACTACTCAATTGCCTATTTTCCCTCATCAACCCAGAAATTAGTATTTTCTCCTTATATTTGCTCCTCTTAAAATGCTGTTGCTGTTTTTCTAAAAGCCATTACTGTGTAAAACAATAATTTTCAGATTTTAGATATTCGGTATACAAAACTTAAGAACCAGGGGTAGGTACTTCTTTTTTAGAACCATATTCATTAAGAACTTGATAAACATTTCTAATAATGAATGTAAGAATCATTTTTTCTTGTTGTTTTCTCCCTTAAAGTATAAGCTCCTTGAAGGCAGCAGTTTTACATAAGCCATATATAACCCAGTACTTATACTTGCTCCAATTTAAATACATAAATAATACTTTAACAGATAATAGAGAAACTCATATATCCATATGTGAATTCATATATAAATACTGACTTCTCTGAAAGAGTTAAAAAATACAGACAAGATAGCAAGAGAGAACAAGCATGCTAGCATGTGAACAGGGATATATGGATAACCATTCTTAACCAATATTAAACTACTTTGGTATTGGTAGCTAATAAATAGCATGCTATATTTACTCCTACAGAAATCTGTGAGACCAGGGGATTAGATAACTTTCATTATTATAAAAAAGTATAAAGAAATATGATAAAAAAATTTAATCACCATAAAAGGAATAAAACTAAAGTTACTTTCTTATAAATATTTTGACAAGTTTAGAATGCACATTTATCAGATTTCTAAGGATGTATACAACTTTTTGTTAAATGTTTAAAATAAAAACACATATGGAAAAAAGCATTCATTACTTTTCCAAACGATCCCTGACCAAGAACCTTGAGCAATTCAAACTGCGCAGGATCTGCTTTCTCATATCCTTCCTTAACGTGATGAGTTATAGGGATTTCTTTAACAACTTCTTCATCCTATAAAAAAAAGAATACACAAATGGAGTTGTAACATTTTATGATTAGTTTCAATTAAAACTTAATCATATGGAATAATTGATAAACTCCTTCAATCTAGCACAGTTTTATCAGATATTATTATCCTCATTTACCTGTTTTTAACACATGAAGACACACCACCACTACCCCTAGGATATTTCTGCATGTAAAAGCCATAATTCAGTTTTCCTTCCCAATTAAGTGGAGATAGAAAAAAAAACATCAATTACTAATAAAAAGTCTTAAGATCCTCACTAGAATATGATTCCTGAGGTGGAAGTAGAAAAAGAAAAGAGATAATTAAGTCTTGTACGTTATAGGGCATGACCAAAAAAAAAAAATGTAAACCTCAAGAGCTATTTTAAATAGTACCATTTTAAGTACTCAGTTATATACAACTATTTCAAGGCCCAGTAGGCCACACAACTGAAAAAGAAACTAGCAAAGACAAAGCATGAAAAGCCCAAATAAATATTTCCATACATAGCTCTACTTTTACTGAAACTGTATAAATTAGAGAGAGGGTGGGCTCCACAAATAAAGATGCACAGGATAGCACATGTGCACGCCAAGCAAGACTGCTATAGTCCTCACACTCACGTTTTGGAACTGAATCAAAACAGGGAAGGATCTGACATCAAGGTGGATTGCGGGCACTGGGAAAATGCAGTCCTTTTGTCACCATGGGAATCCAAGGAATGACAAGAATCCCTCTTGGGAACTGACAGAGGGAGGTCTCCACAAATGAAGGTGAAAGAGAGAGTGCATGTGTCAAGCAAGGCTGCTACAGGCACCACACCCACATTTTGGAACTCAATAGAAACAGGTGAGGATCTACCATCAAGGTGAACTGCAGGCACTGGAAAAAGTGTTACCCCTGCAACATTGCTGGAAGCCAGGCACACAATGATCCAATTCTAGAAATGAGTGAATACAGGAGAAAGTAATTTTCAGGGACAGTGACCATCAACATAAGCACAGAATCACTACCCTTGTGGAGTCTGGCATAAAAGTGCTGGACTTGGTCTAGCCACCAGTTACCAATACTCTAAAAGGAGCACCACAAAGAGATGCCTGCAGTACCAATGGCACAGTGTCACAATGGATAGGACAAATTGTAAACCACACAACAGGAAGAAGGAAAATACAAATAACCAAGCAAGCCCAGAAGGAAGGACACACCAAAAAATGAAAATCAGAAAACATAACTCAACAACAATGACATGAAAGAACTTCTCTAACTGTCAGATAGAGAATGTAAACTCATTGTGTTCAAAAAACATAAGAAGACAAAAGGGGAAAGAATGATACAAGAAATATAATTAATGAACTGAAGAATGAAATAGAATCCTTGAAGGAAATGAAGGAAACACAGGAGATTAAATGATTAAAGGAGGGGCTAAAGAACTCTGAGGAAAGCAACAGAAACAATTGATGAAATGGAAGAACAAGTCAATACTCTAGAAGGTACAGAAACAAAAAGAACTGAAAATGTAAACTGAAATGTAAAAAAAATGTAAGGAGGGAAAAGAATGAGGAAATACTGCAAGAACTATCTGATACAATGAGGAAAGGAAATATAAGAATTGTAGGAACACAAGAAGCTGAGAGAGAAACCAAGGAACAGAGAAACTATTCAAGGAGAAAATCCAAGAGAACTTTTATTTTTATGTCTATAAAAATAGACATAAAAGAAGTGAGAGGAACACCAAATGACCACAATGAAAGGAAAACTACAGCAAGACACATAACAGTAAAGCTTCCAAGACTCCAAGACAAAAACAATGAAGTTGATGAAGGAGAGTATCAATCAGACTGAGATCAGACTTCAATGAAGAAATACTATGGGCAAGGAGAGAATGGAGAGACATATTCAACAAAATCCAAGTCAGCATTGCCAACAGGATATACCCCATAAATTTCTCCTTCTGCTATAAAGAAAAATAAGGACCTCTCAAGCAAACAGAATCTCCAGAAATTGATCACTACTGAACTGTCACTCCAAAATATAAGATGTCATAAAACCAAAACCAACAGAGGAATGAATAAGAACAGAATAAGGCAAAGACTAAAACCACAAAAATGCAGACAATGGATCAATATTAACTCTAAATGTAAATGGACTAAACTCCACAATAATAAGATACATAGTAGTGTACTGGATTAAAAAACAAAGTCCTGGCCCTCCCTGGTGGCACAGCGGGTTAAAGCACAGCATTAAGAAGCGAAAGCCACTTCTGCATGAGTTCGATCTCCGCCTGCCCTGGAGGCGCGGCAGACCTCTCCTGACCTGCCCACTGCTCTGTTCCCTGCTCTGTCTCTGGTGAATCCTATCACCCTCCACATCTCTGGCCTGTACCCCTGTTCTGTATGAATAAATAAATCTTAAAAAAAAAAGTCCAACATTCTGCTATCTCCAACAAACACATTTAACTACAAATGAAATCCAAAGACTGAAAGTAAAAGGTTGGAAAACAATCCTACAAGCAAATGGACCAAAACAGAAGTCATGAACAGCTATAATTTTATCAGAAGAAATAGACTTCAATTTAAAAAAGATAAAAAGAGACATAGATGGAGACTACATTATGATTAAAGGGATAATACATCTGGAAGATATAACACTCAACATGTGGTCACCAAATGAAGGAACACCAAAATGTATAAGACAATTATTACTATCTCTGAAAACATATATTAGAGAAAATACATATAGTAGGAGAATTCAACACTACATTCTGACCAATGGACAGATCAAAAGAGACAAATAATAAACAAAGTCACTAGAACCCTAAATAAAGACATAGACCTCATGGGTGTGTGAAGAAAAACATCAACAGATTAATTAAGATCAAGATTTTTCCAAGTATCTTCTCTGATCTTAAGGTATCAAGCTAAAATTAAATCACAAATAGAAAACAAGGAACCTTCCCACTTTGTGGAGATTGAAATCCACACTAATGGAAGACCATTGGATTAAAGAGAAGGCCAAAGAAGAAATTAAATATAAATTAAAAATTAAACTAAAAATAAATTAAATATAAATACTTTGTCAAACACACATGAGGACCCCATTTTCCAGGATGTCTGGGATACTGCAAAAGCAGTAATAAGAGGAAGTATATAGGCTCACATTAAAGAACAAGAAAGAACTCAAAGAAACACCTAGCCTCCTATCTCAAAGAACTATAATAAAGAACAACAAAGTCAGCAGAAGAAAGAAAATAATAACCAAACTGGAAAAAAAAAACAGAATAAAAAAAAATCCAAAATATCAACAAGCTCAAAATTTGGTTATTTAAAAAAATTAACAAATTAGACAAACATCTAGCCACGCTCACAAAATAAAAATGGGAGTAAACACACATAAATAGGATCACAAAAGAAAGAGAAGACATTACAACATACTCAGTAGAAAACAAAAGAACACTCAGACTACTCTGAACATTTATTTACAAAAAAAGTTCAACAAACTAGAAGAGATGAAAAAATTCCTAGAAATATATAATCATTCAAAGCCAGATAATGAAGAAACAGAATACCTAAACAGACCATTTACAAGCAGTAAAATAGAAGCAGTAATAAAAACTCTCCATAAAAACAAAAGCCCAGACCAGACAGCTTCACAAATAAATTCTACCAAATGTTCAGAAATGAACTAGTACCTAGACTACACATATTCTCAAAAATTGAGAAAGAAGGAATACTACTAACAAATACATTATATGAAGACAACATTACACTAATACCAAAACCAGAGAAAACTACAGGCCAATTGCCCTAATGCACATGATATAAAAATCCTCCATAAAATCCTTGCCAACAGAATCTAGCAATGTATCAAAAGGATAACACAGCACAGATAAGTAGGATTTATTCCTGGAGCAAAAGTATTGTTCAACATATGAAAATTAATTAGTGTAATCCAATATAACACAGATAAAAATAAAAACCAAATGATCATAACAGTAGATCCTGAGAAAGCATTGGACAAAGTTGAACATCAATTTAGGATGAAGACCCTTGAAATTCTCGGGATATAAGGAACATACCTTAACATGATAAAAGCTTATATGACAAACCCAGAGCCAATATTATTCTCAATTGTGAAAAGCTGAAAGCCTTTTCTTTAAGATCAAGAACAAGACAAGGATTCCATTCTCGCCACTACTATTTTTAATATAATACTGGAAGTCCTAGCCACAGTAATACAACGAGAAAGACAATGAATCAAAATAAGGAAAGAAGTACAACTATTCACTATTTGCAGATGATATGATAATATACATAGAGAACACCAAAATCTCCACAGAAAATCAAATCAAAACAATCAGCCAGCTTAGTAAAGTAGTAGGATACAAAATCAACACAAAAATCAGTAGCCTTTCTATATACAAACAATCCATTGAAGAAGAATTCAAGATAACCATGCCTTTTATAATTAAAACAAAAAATAAAAGTAAACGCTTGGGAATAAACCTAACAAAAGAATTGAAGGACCGCTACAAAGAAAATTATGAAACGTTATTAAAAGAAATAGAAAACACAGAGAAATAGAAAGACAACCCCGACTTACCCACTAGAAGAATTAACATTATCAAAACGGCCATCCTACCAAGAGCAATTTACAAATTCGATGCTATTCCAATAAAAATATCAATCATACTCTTCGAAGAAATAGAACAAATATTAGTGAAATTCATATGGAGCCACAAAATCCTTGAATATCTAAAGCTCTTCTGACCAGAAGGAAGTAGAATGGAAGTATCACACTCTCAGACTTCAAACTATACTACAAAGCCATAATAATTAAAACATGGTACTTGAACAACAGACACACAGACCAATCAAGTCAAACAGAAAACCCAGAAATAAATCCATGGATTTATGGACAACTAATCTTTGACAAAGGAACAAAGAATATACAATGGAACAATGACAGTTTGTTCAAAAAGTTGTTATGGGAAAACTGGACCACTACAAGCCAAAGAATGAAACTAGACCACTATGCACAAAAGTCAACTCAAAATGGATAAAACAATTGAACATAAGACCCAAGACCATAAAGTATATGTAACACACTACATGACATGCACCTCAGTAACATCTTTGAAGACTCATCCACCAAAGCAAAGAAAGTGAAGGAAAAGATAAACAGCTGGGATTACATCAAACTAAAAAGCTTCTGTACAGCAAAGGAGACATTAACCAAAAAAAAAGAGATACCACACTGATATAAAGAAAAGCTCTGCTCCATGCAACTAACAAGGGACTGATCACAACAATCTACAGATATTTCATAGGACTCACCAAAAACAAAGTAAACAATACAGTCAAAAAATGGACAGAAGAAATTAAAGGACACTCCTCCAAAGAAGAAATACCAATGGCCAAGAGGCATACTTAAAAAAAGTTTCGGGCCCTCACTGGTGGCACAGCAGGTTAAAGCACAGTACAAAGAAGTATAAACCACTTCCGCATGAGTTCCATGAGTTCGATTCCCGCCTGCCCCAGAGGTGATCCACATGGCGAGGCAGAGCTCTCCTGATCCGCCCGCTGCTCCCCTCAGCAGTGTACTTCATCGATCTGCCTGTTCTGTACCCCACTCTGTCTCTGGTGAATCCTCTCACCCTCCGCATCTCTGGCTTGTACCCCAGTTCTGTACAAATAAATAAATCTTTAAAAAAAAAAAAAGTTTCAAAATCCCTCACAATCAGGAAAATCCAAATCAAAAAACACAATGAGAAACCATCTATATGCCAGTAAGAATGCCACATATTAAACAACTATCAACAACAAATGTTGGTGAGGATGTGGAGAAAAAGTAAGTCTCCTACACTACTGGTGGGAATGCAAATTGGTCCAACCACTATGTAAAGCTGTATGAATGTTTCTCAGTCTACTAAAAATGGAGCTACCATATGTCTCAGCAATTCTACTCCTACAAATCTACCCAAAGAACACAAAAACATCAACAAAAAAGATACCTGCCCTCTTATGTTTATCACAGAACTATTTATAATAAGTGAGACTTAGAAACAACCAAAATGCCCAAAAATGGGTGACTGGATAAAGAAGATGTGGTATATGTACACAGTGAAGTACTATTTAGACATCAGAAAATATAAACCATTCACAGCAACATGGATGGTGCTAGAAGTCCTTAAGCTTAGTGAAAGGTGAGAAGGAAAAAGAAAAATATCAGATAGTTTCACTAATAGGTGAAATGTAGGGGAACCAAATAAGCGATAAGGGAAAAAAAAACAGTAATAATTAAAAAAAATACAACAAAACAAAAATAAACAGGCAGCTGTAAATCAGAGACATTCTGAAGGCAGGGGCAAAGAGGGAACAAAATGTGGGTGGGAAGAGCACAAGAGATTATGGTGTGGGTGCACAGGTAAATTGGTGGTGGAACTTCTATGGGGACTACACCTGAGAAAAGAAAAGAAGCACAATAGCTAGTAGCTTTTAGATGTATTACATATCACAAAGATGTATTACATATAACAAAATAACAAGTTCTGGGACATCTTGTCCAAACTTCTGACTGGATAGAGAAAACAAACTCACAGTTTAAGTTCAAATGACTTCTTAGAAAAAATGTCTAGAAGTCTTGGTAGCTTTCTATTATGCCATATTAATTCTGGTTTGGATGACAAAGATATCCTTAATCAAATCACCCTTGTGGCTTTTGCCGAAACTGAATCTAAAGGTCCCTGGTTCGAACCCGGGTTT
Organism: Condylura cristata; assembly: GCF_000260355.1. Classification (NCBI taxonomy): domain Eukaryota; kingdom Metazoa; phylum Chordata; class Mammalia; order Eulipotyphla; family Talpidae; genus Condylura; species Condylura cristata. Next base: position 5,128,623 of record NW_004567120.1, read on the forward strand.
CGGCACTTGTGGCGCACTCTCTGCCAACAGAGAGACACCATGATATATCTTCTTCTGGACCCTTTATTCTTCACCTTCGTGCCTCTCTCTCTCTAGCTTTCCTCCTCCCTGCTGCCTCCCCCCCTGCTCCTCCTGCTTGCTTCCTTCCCTTGCTCTAGCTTGCCTCCTCTCTGCTGCGCCCCCGCCCCCCCTCCGTTATGGCAATTGCTTAAATAGCATTCATTGACCAATCAGAGCACTGCTCACGTGTACATTGGCCAATCAGAGCACTGCTCACGTGTACATTGGCCAATCAGAGCACTGCTCACGTGTACAACAGGCGGGTTTGGCTGCTGAATCATGGGGCTGGGGTCCCCGGCACCCCGACAGCTCCTCCTTTGTTTAATTATAAATGGCAAGGGACCGTGTCTGTCTTAGGTTGAGCTGTG
>NW_004567120.1:5129831-5132714 GCF_000260355.1 Condylura cristata
TCAATCAGAGCACTGCTCACAAAGGCCAGGCGCCATTTTGGCTGCTGAATCATGGGGCTGGGGTTCCGGGCACCCCGACAACCCTTTCAAAATTGTCGATCAACGGTAACTGTGGTAAAAGTTGGAATGATCATAGTTAAAAATAAACTAGGCTTCATGATAACTAAAGTAACTTGCTATGTAGTACAGGAAGTTATTCACTCTCAAAAGAGGTAATATAGGCAGAGGAATTTTAGCATAGGTTTAGGAACCACTAATTAGAAATGAAGAATAAAGGCTCCGACCCTGGCTATTTCCTATGCATGAAAACAGCATTTCACCAAACACTTGAAATAGTTATGAGGATGAGTTTCCCACTCAAAGAATTTTTTTATTATTATTTTTTGTTACTGAAGCAACATTATTTAATAACAGAGCATATGCCTCAGACATACAGGATCACACCATTCAGTGTATGATACCACACTACACTCAACCCCAAAGTACCTGTAGTCACCCACCACAGTCCACTAGATTCCATCGACCCACTGTTTTCCAAAAGGGCTATTTTTTCAAGTCAAGAACCTTTTTTAATTCAAGTACATATGTTTTGTAGCTTTCATCTTGAGATAACATTAAAGTATGGCATTTTGGGGTATACTTTCGTAATATTATTCACATATGTTATGGCTAATCTTGGACAAAGGGCAAAGAATATGCAATGGAACAAAGGCGGTTGTTCAATTAAGGTTCTGGGAAAAACTGGGCTACCACATGCTAAATAATGAAGCTAGTCTACTCCCTCACACTATTCACAAAAAAAAAAAAATAACTCAAAATTAATCAAAGAACAAGACATGAGACCCAAAGGCATAAAATATGTACAAGAAAATATAGACAAAACACTACATGACATACACCTCAGGAACATCTTTAATGACACATCACCCAAAGTACAGATAGTAAAGAAAAAGATAAACAACTGGAACTATATCAAATTAAAAATCTGCTGTATAGCAAAAGAGACATTATACAAAATAGACACACCACTGATATGGAAAAAATTATTGCACACAATACTAATGATAAAGGGAGAATCACAGAGATCTACAAAGAGCTGTCAAAACTCATTAAAACAAAGTAAACAACCCATTCCAAAAATGGGCAGAGGTTGGAAAGGTCTACCTTACCATAAACCCTTGTTGTTTCTATGCTTTTAAATCTGAGCTATTTTCACTGGTGTGAAGTGATATCCCATTGTGGTTTTGACTTCTGTTTCCCTAATTATAAACGATGGTGAACAATTTTTCATGTGCCTACTACACATCTGTATGCCTTTTTGGAGAAGTGCCTATTTAGCATTTCTGCCCATTTCTTGACTGCATTATTTGTTTTCATTTGATGAGTTGTATGAGCTCTTTATAGATCTTATATACCAGTCCTTTGTCAGATGGCCTGTGTGCATGAAATGGTATGTATGCAAATTGTATGGTATCCAAGTATTTTCTCCCATTCCATATGGTATCTCTCTGCTTTAGTCACAGCCTCCTCACTGTGCAGCTTTTTTACTTAATGTAGTCCCAGTTGTTTATATTCTGTTTTGTTTTCTTGTTGATGGGGATGAATCTGAAAAAGTATTGCTGAAATTTATGTCATGGAGTGTTTTACCTGTGTTTTCTTCTGTTTCTTAGTGTTTTTGGCCCTACATTGAAATCTTTTATTCATTTATAGTTGATTTTTTTGTGAGAGACTAGTCTAGTGTCATTTTTTTCATATTATGTCACTCCAATTTTCCCAGCACCATTTACTGAAAATAGTTCCATTGTTCCACTGTTCATGCTTCACGCTTTTGCTGTCACAGACTAGGTATCCATGAATGTGTGGGTTTATGTCTGGGCTCTATATTCTATTCTATTGGCTTCTGTGGACTAAACAATTCAGTCATTGAACACCAAGTCAATTATCAGCAGACTTTGAAAGAAGACTAGCAGTAATAATAATGCAAATGTCAAAATATCAATAGGATGAACTACACTTATCAATGTGATGTAAACATTGATAAGTTATTAAAAAATATTCAGGTTTCCAAAATGTGTCAACTTGTATTAATGACTAAAAACCAAACTAGCTTTCATCTGGGTTATTTCATTCTACTTATTAGTTTAAGATGTTTCATTCCCCTCATATATAAAATGGAAATAAAGCCTGTCCTACTTATTTCAGATCCTGGTTATGAAAGTAAACTGAGGATTTTAAAAACCATAGTGTCTATAAAAATGATGTTACTGAATTTATTTATACTATTTATCTTTATATCCTTCATGGTATAACATATAGTTACTCTACCTTATATAGTAGCTACCCATTCGTATTTAACTGAGCAATAGATAGTTGTCTGAGAGTTTTACATATATGTAGTATGTATAGTATAAGGGTTCCAAATATTTTTAAGTCAAATTAATAAAAAACAGAAAAAGCATCAGCTTTGCAAGGGAAGAAAAATATTGAAGGACAACATGAATAAATATCAGAATAGAAAGATAGAGGAAAGAAAATGCAACCACACACAAAGCAGGTCCTCCATCTTAAAATATTCCTTACTTATGGCAATACACAAATTAAACTAAGTAAAGCACATATTAGTGACAGTACTTCTAAAGGATTCTTATGAAAGGCCTATGTCAAGAACAGTTTCTAAAATTAGAAATTTAGGACATAATATGACGGGAAGTAAATCTTGTGGTTTTAAATGTACATTTTAGTTAAATGTAGCATTTACACACCTGGGTAATAAAATTCACTGAAATAAAGACTGATCCTGTGGTAATGGAATCCACAAAAAAAATTAACTGTTGGCCCTCCCTGGTGGCTCAGTGAGTTAAAGCACAGCACTGAGAAGCTAAA
>NW_004567120.1:5132814-5134132 GCF_000260355.1 Condylura cristata
TGGCAGACCTCTCCTGACCCGCCCGCTGCTACCCTCAGCAGTGTACTTTGTCGATCTGCCTGTTCTGCTCCCCACTCTGTCTCTGGTGAAACCTCTCGCCCGCCCCTGAGCCTCTGGCCTGTACCCCAGTTCTGTATGCACAAATAAATAAATCTTTAAAAAAAATTAACTGTTAAGTGAATCTTCTTTGGAAATTCCTAAAATATTTGTGGAAATAACATTTCATTTTAAGAAGTAACAATCATTTTCTACAAAACATAAAAGTAAATGAATCCTAAACTACAAAATGTAAGATACCTATGCTTATTTTGACAATAAAAATTTAATGCCCATCACCTACTAAAGAAGAATCATAACTTTTCTTTTAATCTAGACATTGTTCAGTATTTCTTACTCTCCCATGTAGTCTGGTTAACACAAAATGAATGCCTGAATCACCATATAGTAGAAATACATTGTTTTCAGTCCAGATAAGTCAGACCACAAACTGTAAATCTTAGAAGTGATTTCGGGTCTTTTAGTGTCCAAACAGTCACACTCCCTTCTAAGTCACTGAAGTTAACAAACTAATGTAAGTTGTATTAGTATCTAGCACTGTATTTTTATTCTTTTTTTGAGGTAACATTTTCAAATACACAGCACTGTATAGGTTTCAGATATAAATTTCTCACCTCTGCAACTGCATATTCTATACCACACCTACACTAAATATGCAATCACCTATATATTTTTAATGTCTTTCCATTAAAACTGTACTTCCTAGTCCACTCTTCATTAAAATTATAAAGGTAAATATCTGACAATCACTATCTATACATCTGTGCATTTATGTTGGATACAAACCATATATATACACATACACGAAACTCACCCACACAGCCATGGGTGCACACACATAGATCTTTTGTTAGTCCTCTGGTGTGGGTCATGGGATTTCCCTGCTAATTTCTTAACATTGAAATACACCCTTCCACACTGCTTTTTGTATTTCCTTCATTCTATCATTCATAAATTAACAACATAAATATTAATATATTTCTTAGTCTACATGATCTGTAGATAAAACTCTAAATTAATTTGATAGTTTATAGTTAATTATGCTCAAGATTAAAATGTAGATTACTAATATTAAGTAAACTGATAAAATTAAAATTACATTTTACCTTTAATATTGTTATTCAGAACCATTCACATCACAAATATCAGCAGAGAGAGTTGCTTTTTAAGGGGAGAGTTCTGGACAAACCCAATTTAAATCTCTCATCTGGCTCCAATCGGATTACTGTATGTATAAATCTTTAAATTTTTCCTATTTTTT
>NW_004567120.1:5134503-5140468 GCF_000260355.1 Condylura cristata
ATGTGGTCACCTCCAGGGCAGGCGGGAATTGAACTCATGTGGAAGTGGCTTTAGCTTCTCAGTGTTGTGCTTTAACCCACTGCGCCACCAGGGAGGGCCAGATTTATGTATTTTAACTGATGTGAACATATTTCACTAATTGGCAGAATATTTTCTCCATTTCCATTATACCTTCCCTTAAATCTTAAAAATATGAGTAAATAAATTATCATGAGTACTTACATGACATGAGTCTGTTTCTCCCTCTTCCATTGGTTCATCAACCATTTTAAGACCATTCACCTGAAAAATATTATTCAAAAACTAAAGTTCAGGAGTAATAGAGCAACAGTAATAACAAAAATCAAAATAACTCCCCTACCTAAATGATACACAAATTAATGTATTTTAGGCTTTGCAGACATAGCATCTCTATTAACTGCTCAACACCGCTGCTGCTGTGAGAAAGCAGCCATATATAATACAAAAACAAATATCATTAGGGAGATACAAATCAAGACCACAATGAGATGCCACCTCAACCTATGAGAATGACTCATGTCAAAAAAGATCAGAAACAAGTATAGTTCAGGATGAAGAAAAAAGAGAACTCTCCTACACTGCCGGTGGCAATGCAAACTGGTCCAGCCCTTATGGAAATCAGTACAGAGGTGTCTCAAAACATTAAAAATTGATCTACCATTTGACCCAGAATTTCCCTGTACACATCTACCCAAAATTTCAAAACACTGATTTGAAAGGAATCTTGTATTTCAATGTTTAATGCAGCACTATTTCCTATAGCTCAATTATGGGAACAACCTAAATTCTCTTGAACGGATGAGTAGATCAAAAGATATGGTTTATATACATAACAGAAAATTACTCAGTGATCAATATTAATAGAAGCTCATGCAATTTATGGTAACATGGATGGAGTTGGATTTGATAAATGTCAAGCAAATTAAGCCAGGTGATAGAAAATTACTGGATGGTGTCTCTTACTCATATAACAAATTGTAACTAAACTAGAGTCAGGTAATGGCAAATTTAAAAACAATCACTTGAAATCTAACTACAAAACTGAAGCACAAAAATTATGGAGGATAAGAACAAAAAAGTAATGAAGCACAATGGACTGTGATGGTGATCTGGTGGTGGGTGCACTACTGTGTTAATACTTGATGGGCTCCTTTTTTATATTCTCTACATTCCTCCTATAAGTGAGACCATTTGATATTTTTCTTTTTCTTTCTAGCTTATTTTCTTTCTTTCTTTTTTTTTAGATTTATATATTTGTTCATACAGAACTGGGGTACAGGTCAGAGGTTCAGGGGTGGTGAGAGACTTCACCAAGGACAGAGGAGAGAGCAGAACAGGCTGATCAATGAGATACACTGTTGAGAGAAGAAGTGGGAGGGTCAGGAGAAGTCTGCCATGGGTCAGGAGAGGTCTGCCACGCCATGTGGATCACCTCTGGGGCCGGGAATAGAACTAGCACTAAGGTGACTGTGGCTCTCTCTCTCAGTGAGTGCTGTGTCCTAACCTGTTGCGCCATCGGGGAGGGCCCTTTTTTCTGACTTATTTTGCTGAATATAATCTCTTCCAGCTCTGTCCATGTTGCTGCAAAGGGCACAGGAGGAATGTAGAGAAAACAAAAAAGAAATCAGGAAAAAAAAATAACTATAATAAAGTAAAAATCAAAATCATCAGATAACAACATATGAGAAACATTCTGAGAGGAGGAGGAGGGAGAAAGACCAGGACAGGGGTGGAAAGAGTACAAGGAACTATGGAAATGGTGAACGGGTGAATGGATGGTGGGAATTTCATGGGGAAATCATACATTGTACAAAAATGAAGGATTATGTAATGAATGTATTAAAAAACTCAAAAAAAATGCCATCATAATACAAGAGAAGTCATATCAATATAGGCCTATGTTAAAACACACACACACACACACACACACAAGAAATTTAAAACAAACAATCCAACTCTACAGCTGGAGGAAGTAAGGAAAAAACAAAGGTAGCCAAAAATCAATTAAGAGAAATAAATAAAAATGATATCATAATTAAATGAAATAGAAAACAAAAATACAGTCCAATGTGTCAGTGAAACAGAGTTCTTGGATATAAAAACAAAATGAACAAGTCATTAGCTAGGCGCCTGAAGAAGAGAGAAAACACAAATATATAGTATCAGGAAAGAATAGATAAAATTACCACAGATGCCATTGAAAATCATAGGATAATAAGAACCCAATATGAACATTTCTATGCAACCAAACTAGACAACATATAGGAAATGAACAGATTTTCAGATTCATACAACCTCCCAAGATGGAATTAGGATGAAACAGACAGCTTAATCAATCCAATTTATAAAGGCAGGTGTTGAAAGAGTAATAAAATGTCTCCCTGAGAACAAAGAGCCCAGGATTATATGAATTCTCCAGTGAATTCTAGCAAACAAAGAGGACCTAGCAGCTACACAACTCAAGCAACTAAAACCAAAAAATCAGACTGTGGAAAAGCCCCCAGCACATTCTATGAGGCTAATATTACCCTAAACTCAAAACCATACAAGGAATATAAACAACAAAAGCAAAATTAAAAATTACAGATCAGGGCTCTCCCTGGTGGTGCAATGGGTTAAAGAACCGCCTTATGAAGCTCTCCAAAGCTACTGCAACACGAATTCAATCCCTGGCCAGGGAACTAACCCACACAGCATGGCATATCTCTCCTGACCCAACTGCTGTTCCCCTCAGCAGCGTATTTCAGCAGATCTGCCCGATCTGCTCCCCAGTCTGTCTCTGGTGAATCTTCTCACCCATCACACCTCTAGCCTGTATCCCAGTTCTTTCAGCATAAATAAATAAATTTTTAAACAATTATAGACCAATTTAGAATATATATGCAATAATTGTCAACAAATTCCTAGCAAACCAAATACAGCATTTTATTGAGAGAACCATGCATGCACCATGATCAAGTTAGAACTATTCCAGGTATACAAGTCTGAAAAAACATTGGCAAACCAATCAATGTCATTGACCAGATCAATAAAATAAAAAAAAAATCAAATGACCATTTCAATAGGTGGCTCAAGAAGCACTCAACAAGATCAACACTTATTTATGACAAAAACACTCAGTAACATGGGAATAAATAGAATTTTATCTAAAATCATAAAGTCATATATGGCAAGCTTACAGTCAACATCACACTCAATGGTGAATACCTGAAAGCACGTCCATTAATATCATGAACTGATACAAGGTATCAAGGGGCACTAAAATCGGGCCAAGTTCACCACCCAAATAGATTACAGGTCACTGTCTGAGATCTTTACATATACAAATGCAAGACTACTCAGGCTCAAAGAACAACAATAGGATTCATTTAACAAACCGGGGGGAGGGGTGGGAAGAATCACTATATATATAATCCCACCAAAAAAAAAAAAAAAGCAATAGACCTAAATAGATATTTTTCTAAAGAGATTCAGATGTCCTTTAGGCATTAAAAACTGGTCAACATTGTTCTTATGCAAATCCAAACTACAATGTATTCTTACCTCACCCCTTTGAGCATGGGACATAGGAAAAAAACACAAACAACAAATGTCGTCAAGAATGTATAGAAAAAAGAACCCACACACAGTGTTTGTGAGAATGGAAGATGGAGCAGCCCCTACAAAAAAACTGTGTGGCGATTTCTTAAGAAAATAAAAGTAGATCCCATATGACCACACATCCCTCCCTCTGCTAGGTATTTATGAAAAAATATGAAAACTCTAAATGTAAAAATATTTAATTTTGCCTCAGTTCACAGCAGTACTTTCCAATTGCCAAATCAATGAACCAATCAAAGTTCCAATCAACAGAAGATTAAAGAAAAAAGTTATGGAATATATACTGAATGGAATAATACTACACACAAATTAATAGTATCTTAGGAAAAATTAAGGACCCCAAGGAGATTATGTTATGTGAAATAAGTCAGAAAGTGAAAAACAGATTTTAAAGAAAATTAATAAATCAAGTTACCTCTTACTTTCCAAACAACAGGAAACCCATACCATGAAATGCTGTTTTCTACCATTTGTACATCCGGTAAACACAGTAGATGGTCCTTGCATTTTCATCAATGTATCAGTTGTGTGGCTATGGATACTTAACAGTGTAAAGGGGGTGAGACAGAGAGTCCTGTTCTGCCTCCCTCAGTACTGGAGTCTGTCTTTCTATATCTTCCTGCCTGTATATGGTTTCCTGTCTCAGCATTAAAAGACTGTGAAATCCACCAAAGGCTCCATATTCTCACAGACAGTGAGAACTGACAATGAACCTATACTGCCTGGGATGGCTGAGAACATATATCAGATGGTCTGAAAAGTCTCTTCAAGAAATAGTATTAAGAAAACTGGACAGCCACATGTATAAGAGTGAACCTACTATATACTACTCACTGACATCAAACAAAATATGATTCAGACTGGATTAGAAACTTGGGCATAAAAAGCTGGAAAAATAAAATACATAGAAGAAAATATAGACAAAACACTGCAATACTGGCCTCATTGATTTATTTGGGGATTCAACAACAATGGCAAGACAAACAAAAGCAAAACTAAACAAACAGGGCTATATCAAACTAGTAAACTGTATAATGGAAGTAAACAAACAGGACTACATCAAACTAGTAAATTGTATAATGGAAGTAGCTATAACTTAAAGGAAAAGACACCATACTGAACGGGAAAAATTACCTGCACATCATATATTTGATAAGGAGTTAATATCTAAGATGTACAAAGAATTTATCTATCTAAAAAAAAAAAAAGCAAACAACCTAATAAAAAATGGACAGATGTTCTAAATAGAAAATTAAACAAAAACAGTAAAAAGATGGCCAACAGGCACATAAAACAAAGTTCAACACTTGTCAGGAAAAAGCAAATCAAATCCTCAATTATATGCCATCTAAAACCTGAGGGAATGGCCCATCAAAAAGTCCAGAAACAACAAGTTTTGAGGAGGATGGAAAGAAAAAAGAATCTTCATATACTTTTCGTGAGAAAGTAGACTAGTCTATTTCCCCTACAGAAAACAGAATGGAGGTCTCTCTAAATATTAAAAATAGATCAATGTTCCAACAATTCCACTTATATATCAAAGAATGCAAAAACACTAATTCCTTGTATATTCACTATATTACTACTTAACAACCAGGTCATAAAAGTAGCATAATTTTTCAGGGACAGGTAAGTCCCTGAAGAAGTGATAAGTATTATATATACACAATACAACACTGAGTCATTTTCTACAACTTTGATAGAACTTATCAGAAGTGTGCTAAAGGAAATAAAGACAAACACCAGATGATAATGCTCATATGTGTTATATAGAGAAAGAAAACAAATATTCAGACAAAACCAAACCAAAATGAAACCCCAGAAACCTGGCCATAAAAACTGATGCTAACAGTAGAGGAGAGGGTGGCCAGAGGGTATACAACTGAACTATTCTAGAGGCCTACTCCTGCTTTGGTGGTAGTTGTGGTATGTTATAATACATCTGAAGAAGTGGGATCCTATATGTCTGAACCACACACAAAGGTATAAACCAATATTATCTTAATAAAAACTTATAAAAAATAGCCTCAAAAAACTGTTTGGTCCCATTTATATGATATTCTGAAAACCTGAGCAGATTAACACTTGGGGTAAAGTGGACTAAAATGCAGCAGCAAAGGGAATTTGGGAGAGAAGAATGATCGGACTATTATCTGTATCTTGATTGTGATTTTAGTTTTACAACTTTAAGTCCAAAATTATATAGGAAAAATAGTAACTTTACATAAGTTTTAAAGTTAACTTAAGAAGTACTGCTATTGAACTTCCGGAAGATGGCGGCAGAGTAAAGACGCCGAGATCACCGCGTCCAAGCCGGCATAGGAATTGAGGACTGAAAACAGAC
>NW_004567120.1:5146963-5160158 GCF_000260355.1 Condylura cristata
AAAATTTTAAATAAACTTAAGAAGTAAATTGCCCTGCATTATTTAACTAGCATTTTTCTCCTCAAAAAAAAAAAAAAAAAAAAAAGAGAACCAAGTGAGGTCACCAATAATGTCTACTTTAATAGTAGTTCCATTTGACCTTTTCTTACTTGGTATCTCACTACATCATGTGATAACTGACTACTATCTCCTCTTTGGATTCTCCTGTTTCACACTTTTATTTCCTTTTATTACAATTCATTTGTTCTTAGTATCCTTGACACAACTTCTTAGGAAATGGAAATGGACTACCTAATCTCACTTCACCTATTTTTACAGATAATTCACTGACATTACTTATATAAATGCAAAGACTTCCTCCTGAGATCTGGGCAAATATCCAATTGCCTTTTTGACATTTCTTATCTCACATCTCAAAAATAACCAACACAAAAAGGACAGTGTTTCACCTGCCACACACAAATCTGCTCTTCCTCCAAGATTCCTAACTTCTATAAATAGGATCACCATATATCATTTTACTTCAAAAACACAGATGGACTATGGACATCATCAACAAATTAAGGAAAATGTGCATCCAGCAGAACAATACACAAAACAATACTAAGATAGTATCAAATTTTACTACAAAATGACTGTCAAGATTATCCACAAATAAGATAACACTACTTTCCTGTTATTCATGCTTACTTCCTACATATACCACCTTATAACTAACTTACAATGAAGCAGTGGGTCAGAAAGAACTAGAAGTAAAATAGATGTAGGTAAATGAAAGAGAACAATGTATCTGAAAATCATTTTGTTCTACTGTAGTGGATTTTATAAAACACTCCATTAATTCTACCTCATCTGCCCTTAACAAGATACCAGGTTTTCAATATGAGAATATTCATAAAGAAGACATCAATAATCACCTAAATTTACTAAAATATATGTTAATTTTTACCTGTGTAAAAACAAAAATATGTTCAGAATCCTCTGGGACAGTAAACTTTTATTTCAAAAATAAAATGTATAATTTGAAAAGACAGACAGACATGCTATTTACTTCTATTAACTCCCAAATAGATGAGAAATTATTTTCTACAGATTTCAGAAAGCTTATCAACAAATGTTAATGTAGTAATTTACTCAGATACTCCAAACCCCATGTGAGCAAATCCTCGTATCAGTCTAGTAAATAATTTTTTAATTATTTCCATTTTCTCAAACAGTAATTAAATGACATTAAAAGATTGTGGGATGACAGAAATATACTAAACTCTGAGTTCCTGTATGCACCTGATCTCAAAAAATTGCAATGATTTTGCTAAAACTATCTTTTTCTTAATACTAATGGCAAAAAGAGCTCATTACAGAACACTAAATGGAGGAAAAAAACTATTTTCCCTTCATATCATTAGAATTGGAGATAGTTTGGGAAAATAAAAATATCAATACACAAGTTTTATAAAAGGGTTTAGTCGGGCCCTCCCTGGTGGCGCAGCGGGTTAAAAGCACAGCACTGAGAATCTAAACCCACTTCCGCATGAGTTCGATTCCTGCCTGCCCTGGAGGAGATCCACATGGCGTGGCAGACCTCTCCTGACCCGCCCGCTGCTCCCCTCAGCAGTGTACTTCCTCGATCTGTCTGTTCTGCTCCCCACTCTGTCTCTGGTGAATCCTCTCACCCTCCGCATCTCTGGCCTGTACCCCAGTTCTGTATAAATAAATAAATAAATCTTTTTTGAAAAAAAAGGGTTTAGTCATAATAACTATTACAATAATGTAGTTATATCCCAGTTTTAAACTCAAAACAGACCCAAAAATTCCATAGATGGTGCTGAAAGATATAAAGCAAATCCCCAATAACATTTAAAAAATGTCTTTTTCTTTTGACATTAATGAGGAAAAAAGCAAAATTAATGTTGAATGGCATGATGCTATTTGAAGATATGATTTATATACTTTTTTTTAATTTAGACCTTTTTATTCAAGGCATACAAGAACCTATCAATTATGTTAAGTGAAGACTTACTTTGCTAAATAAAAGAGAAGAGAGATTATAAGGACTTAACCACAAATTTTGTGCTTTTATCAAAAGGTCCAGTTACAAGGGGGGTGGTACAGATAGGATTTTTAGGTCAATGCTGACGCTATGCTTCCACAAGACTATCTATGAGAAAGCCCACAACAGGCACTTTCCACACACTCAGGTCCTACAAACAAAACAGAGCATCAAAAACGTGGACAAAAATACTACCTATTGGTAAAACAGCAAATGCCAAATAAAGCAAAACTGTGGCAGAATAAACAAGAAAGATAAATTCAGAATGCATTGTTGAAACCAAGATGGTGATGGGAACCATTTAACAGTTAATCAAAGGAATACCACCACACTGAAGAGTCCCAGGAACTGAGGTGCAACTAAAATATATCTCTGACATCAGAGACCAACAAAGACAGCAAAGAAAATGAAGACAAGAGTGTCATGCTTCATTAAACAAAAGAAATGCTGGAGGCTGTGGTCTGGGATGGAGAGCTACATACCCATACAACTTCCAGCACATCTAGGAGCCCAGGGGAGGGGGAAGTTAAACAGTATGAACACACATTATCTTTATTTTTTATTTTTTTCAATATATTCATTATACTATCCTTCAATTTTTTACAATGTATGATTTACCCATGAAATTCCCAATATCAATTCATCCATGCACCATCACCATCGTCCTTTGTGATCTTTCCACACCTGTCCTGGTCCTTCTCCCTCTTCCTACCCTATAGAATATCTCTGAACTATAGTTGCATGATTATTTAGTTACATAGTTGCTAGTTTATTTCTCTGAGCATAACCCCTTCACAGCTCCATCCATGTTGCTGTGAAGAACATGAGCTTATTCTTGTAGATATTCCATTGTGTAAATATACCACATCTTCTTGATCCAGTCATCTATTTTGGGGCATCTGGGTTGCTTCCATAGCTTAACTATTGTAAATTGTGCTGCAATAAATATAGAAGTGTGGGTGTACTTCTGAATTAATCTTTCATGTCCTTTGGATAGCTTCCTAGAAGTAGAATTGCTGGATCATATGGAAGCTCCATTTTTTAATATTGTGAGGAAACTCCACACACCCCTCCATAGTGGTCAGACTAGTTTGCATTCCTGCCAGCAGTGCAGGCGATTGAGAAGGAAAGGATACTACCAAATGTTTTATGAAGCCAACATTACACTAATACCAAAACTAAGCACATACCCTTTAATAAAGGGAAATACTTGTAGAGGGCTGGGTAGTCCTCACAGCCTGGGTTCCCACTAAAAAGAATAAAGATAATATACAGACTTTACACTCCCTGACCTGACTCTTAGGGTGGGTGAAGTGAATTGAAAGCACACAGAGGGTAGAGTTTCAGATTATGAACCACAGAGAAGAGAGATATAAGTAGTCCCACAAGCATGGCCAACCCTGTATCTTAGACATTCACTCCAGCATCCAAATCTTTCCAAGACCCTCCATCAACAAGAACAGACATACTGACAAGTGGATTCGGATACAAAGCCTAGATATAAACCCACAGGTTTATAGGCAGCTAATCTTTGACAAAGAAGCAAAGAAGATACAATGGAACAAAGAAAGTTTGTTCAGCAAGTGGTACAGGGAAAACTGGGAAGCTACATGCAAAAAAAAAAAAAAATGAAACTAGATCACTACCTAGCACCATACACAAAAATCAACTCGAAGTGGATTAAAGACTTACACATAAAAATGGAAACCATAAAATATCTGGAAGAAAGACAGGCCAAACACTACACAACATACACTTCAGCGACATCTTTGAAGATACAGCACCCAATGCAACAATAGTAAAGGCAAGGATAAATAGTTGGGGCTACATCCAGTTAAAGACCTTCTGTACAGCAAAAGAGACATTACAAAATAACAAACTGACAGCCCACTGATTGGGAAAAAATTTTCTCACACATAACTAGTGATAAAGGATTGATCACAAAGATATACAGAGAAATGATGAAACTCAACAAAAATAAACAACCCCATCAAAAACATGGGCAGAAGAGCTAAAAAGACACTTCTCCAAAGAGGAAATGCAGATGGCCAACAAGCATATGAGAAAATGTTCAACTTGTAATAAGGGAGATGCAAATTAAAACCCCAATGAGTTACCATCTCACGCCAGTGAGAATGGCACATTTTCAAACAACTAGCAGCAACAAATGTTGCCGAGGATGTGGAGAAAAAGAAACTCTCCCTACACTGCTGGTGGGAATGCAAACTAGTACCACCACCATGGAAAACTGTGTGGAGGTTCCTCAAACTGCTAAACATGGAGCTCCCATATGACCCAGCAATCCCACTCCAAAAAGATTCAAAAAGATACCTGCACCCCCATGTTCATTGCTGCTTTATTTAAAATTGGAAAGACATGGAAACAGCCCAAATGCCCAAAACTGGATGACTGGATTAAAAAAAAGATATGGCACATATACACAATGGAATATTACTCAGCAACCAAAAAAAAAAAAGACATGCCTTTTACAGCAACATTGATGGAAGTGGAAAAGATCATGTTTAGTGAAGTAAGCCAGAAAAAAAAGGAAAAATACTGGATGGTTTCACTCATAGCAGGAGTCTAACGGACCAGGAGAGAAAATAATAATAATAATGAACAGCTATATACCAGAGACATTTTATGGGGGTAGAATGGTATCAAAAACAGTGGGGGGAGAGAAATAAACTGGGCTATGGTGATGGCACATGGGTGGTTTGGTGATGGGAATTCCATGGGGATTACGACTGAGATGTAAATGGGCACAAAATGATGTAAAGATAAACGATTATATTGGTTTTTTTTTTAAAAAAAAATAAGAATAACTAGAACTAACTGAGCAGTGGGAAAGGGGAAAGGATAAAGTGGGAAGGGAGCATAATGGAAGAGGACAATGGGTGTTTTTGTGGTGGCAGCTATGGTGTGGTAACAACACCTGAATGAAGAAATCATATACCCCTAAATCACAAGCAACATTATAAATCAATGTTACCTCAATAAAATAAAACAAAAATTGAATAACAAGAACTATAAGTAATGGACAGCAACTGGAAATTAGGTTATAAATACAACAGACCTTAAAGATCTAAACATATCAAGAAATCTATTAAAAACTATAAAAGCAAAAAGAACAGGTGGAAGATCAAATTAGTGACATTAAATACAATAATGCACAAAGGATTCAAGTGGCAAAGAGAGAAATGTAATAAGTAAACATTTTGAGAATTAGCTGACTCCATTAGGAAAAGCAACATTAGGATTATAAGTATTGCAGATGGGAAAAAGAGAAAAAGAAATGTAGCATTTAGTCAAGGAAATAATAGAGCAAATTTTCCCAAACCAGGGATGGAACTAAATACACAATTCCATTAAGCTAAAAGAACATACAATGAATCCTACATTGATAACACACAGCAGTGAAATTGTTACCAGGATCCAGCCATCACAGAGGTGGGAGCCATCAGGAACAGTGGTGTTCTTTCTACTTGCTGCTCTACCACAAATTAGTTGGGGCACTTGCTCCTCAGAGCTCAGTAATTGTCCTTTTTGTCAATTGTAACAGTTTCTCTTCAGCTCAAAAACTGTCATTTTGTAATGGACCTATCAGGTTTGAGCTACGAGCTGACTAGTGCTAAATGGTCCAATCATACTTGTAGGTGGAAGAGTATCTAAGCCACAGTCAGAAGGAACTAAAGAGAAGCAAGCCCCTGAAAAAAAATTGAAGGGAGCCCCCAAAGAGAAGGGAACCCCCAAAGAAAGACCAAGGAAGGAGAAGAGGGCCCCCAAGGAGAAACAATGCCAGCTCCAGAAGAAGAAAAGGATGCCTCCCTCCTGCCCTCCTAAGAAGAAAGAAAATAAGCATCCAGCAGCTGACATCCAAGGAGGGAAGAGAAACCAAAAGACTCTTGGACATTGGGACTTGGTCTTGCAATACAGGCCCTGGAGTCTCAAAGAGGTGCTTGCTGTTAGTATAAACCAACAACTCCCAAAAGAGCTGTTAACACTGGGTCTCTCTGACACGATCTCTGAGGGATCAATAGTGACCATCACTAGTGGCCAGGGCTGTTCAGCAATCCTGGTGACCACTGGCAACCAATAACTGATGCTATCAGGGTAAGATAGCTTGTCACTGTGGCTACAGTAAGCTCATTGTTTTCCCTGTTTGTAAAATAAATCCCATGGTTATTGTTCCTGGATCCCAGGGTCTCTTGCAATTATGCACGTGGCTGAGAAACAATAGACAATGACCTGGCCTCTTATTGGGCAATGTCCTTTAGTTTTGGTTTTTGGACTTTTGGGTCTTTTTGGTGGCTCACTTATCTCAGAGCCTGGGCAGGTAAGTGGCCATTCCACCCATCCCACATCCTGCCTTGTCAACTTTTTGTGACCCTCTCCACCCTGTTTCAAATCTATTAAGAGATTCAGCCAAATAAAGAATACTGAAGACATCTAGAAGTAAAGAACAGGTAATCTGTGAAGGCCTCCCATCAGACAGACCTCAGACTTCAGGGAAGAAATCCTAAAGATCAGAATGATGTATTCAAAATACTCAATGAAAAGAACTGCCAGTCAAGAATACTATATACTGTAAGAATCTTTCCCAAATATAACAAATGTCTTCCCAGATAAACAGAATCTGAAGGACTTTGCAAAGAATAGAACTCCTCTAAAGAAATGTTCAACGGAATACTGCAATCAGAGAGAACAACAATATCCGCCAAAAAAAAAAAAAAAATTCAGTTGTCTCCAGTAGTTACAAATATAAACACAAGTTCCAAATAGATAACTGGAAAACAACTTTATAAAAAAAAAAAAAAAAAAAATTCAGTTGTCTCCAGTAGTTACAAATATAAACACAAGTTCCAAATAGATAACTGGAAAACAACTTTATAAAAAATAAACCCTTGTAAAAATAAACTGTTATAAAATAAAAAGATAAATAAAATAAAGTCAATCACCTTTTAAGTATAAAAAATAAATAAATAAATAAAAAATAAATAAACCCTTGAGCCCTCCCTGGTGGCACAGCAGGTTAAAGCACTAAGAAGCTAAAGTCACCTCAGCATGAGTTTGATCCCTGCCCTGGAGGTGATCTACATGGCTCAGACAAAACTCTCCTGACCTGCCCGCTGCTACCCTCAGCAGTATACTTCATTGATCTGCCTGTTCAGCTCCCCACTCTGTCTCTGGTGGATCCTCTCACTGTCCCTATACCTCTGGCCTGTACCCCAGTTCTGTATGCACAAATAAATAAATCTTTATAAAGAAAGAAAACCTTTAAAGGACAAAGACAGCCGATACTTAGGTTAAATAGACTTCCAGCTTAAAAAGGTTAACAAGAAAGAGGAATGGACTTTAAATGATGCTAAAGTACTCATTTCATCAGATAGATATCACATACATAAATACATAAGCATCAATGAATGAACATCAAAATATATAAAGAAACTATAAATACATACTAAAAACAGGTATTAGCAGAGAGATAATAGTAGTAAGGAACTTCTACACACCCACTGTATCAATAAGCATATCAACAAGGCAGAAAATCAACAAGAAAACAAAAGGCTAACACAGGAATTAGATCAGATGGGCATAATAGATATTTATGGGGCACATACTCAAAAAAAGTTGACTATGCATTCTTATCAAGTGGATTTATAACATACTGAAGGATGTGATCCACATGTTAAGACAATAAATTGCTGAATTAAAATGATCAAGTATCTTCTCTGATCACAATGGCATCAAACAAATATCAAACACAAAAAGTAAAAAAAAAAACTTTTAATATGTGGAGACTGAACAATATACTACTAAATTATTATTAGCTTAACCACCACATCAAAATATAAAGTAGGGCCCTTCCTGGTGATGCAAAGAGTTAAAGCTCAGCACTGTGAAGGTATCCACAGCCCCTGCAGCACAAGTTCGATCCCTGGCCAGGGAGGTGATCCATATTGTAAAGCAGACCTCTCCTATCTCAACCACTGCTCCCCTCAGGAGTGTATTTCAGTAGATCCACCTGTTGTATTTGCTATTCTGTCTCTGTTGAATCCTCTCACCCTCCACACCTCCAGCCTGTATCCCAGTTCTTGTATGCATAAATAAATAAATCTTAAAATAAATAAAGTAAAAACAAAATAAAAACTGGAGGAAAATGAACATAAAGACATGAGTTATCAGAACTTATGGGACACAACAAGTGTAGTACTAGGAGGGAAGTATAAAACAATGACAACTCATATCAAGGAAAAAGAAAGATCTCAAATAATGTAACTTGCATTTGAAGAAACCAGAAAAAAATAAATAAATAAAATCAGGGAGGAAGGAAAGAGATAAAACAATGGAACTACATGCAAGAGAAAAAAGAATAAAGATCAATGAAACCAAAAGTAGGTTCTTTGGGAGAAAAAGAAGAGCATCCTTTAAATAAAAATAGATGGGGGAAGAGGGGGGGGAGCGCATATAGAATAATAAACAAAAGAGGAAAAATTACAATACACTCTCAGAAATACAGGCTTAGGAGAAACTTAACTATGATGTAATTATGCTTGTAAGTTGAGCAATGTAAGACAATATGGACAAATTTTTGGAATTTGAGGCACAGGATAGTTACAGGATAGTTGAATGCAGTGGGGGATGAGCTATGCCCTATTCTAAGAGATGTGTTAGGCCACCAGCCCAAGGTCTTCCTGACCTGGGTAGAAAAATCAACAAGTGGGCAAGAATCACAAGTAAAAACAAATAAGCACCTCTAAGAGTCCATCTTAAATAAAGATGAAACAGAGACTGCAAAGCCATGTGCAAAGCAAGCCAGGCAGGACACAAGGGCAGTCCCTTCCTTCTTTTCGTTAGCAGGAACATCAGCTTGCATGGGAGAGTTTGTCACTGTCTACACTGACGCTGCTATTCCAGAAATGGGTGCAGGCGGGCACCAGCAGAATGGGTGTTTACTGGGAGTCTAGCCATCCTTTAAACATAGGCATTAGACTTCCTGCATGTTCACTATGGATGGTGTCATTCATATATTGGGTTGAAAATTAGAAGAGAAATGGACAGAAAACAAGTTCAAGGAAAGAGGTGATCAATAAGGACTTTGTACGCCTAGAAGGCTCACAGAGGGCATGAACATCCAGTGGGTGCACATTCCTGATCATTCAGAGTTTATAGGCAGCAAAGAAGCTAACAGATTAGTCAGAGAAGGAGCTCAACAATCTAAGACTGAACACAGTCATTTTCCATTCTTAGAAAAGCTTGAGCCCTGGTTATTTTGTACCAGTCAGTATTGGTATGAAGATGCTCCTGCAGGATGGACCTTAGTTCCAGAAGGACTGACAAGTTTCAGACTAACCCAGAAAGGACAGTGGCCATCTGAGCTCATGGTATAAAATGGCTTAAATGTATAATAAGTAGAGCATACTTTGAGATCTTAGTATTATTTGAGAATTCAGCGTTATGCTTTGTTAGGCTTAATTCCACACTCAGTTTTGCTACAGTCTAGACACATATTTTAAGGCTTTGCTTTGATAGGGAATGAATAAAAAATTGATTTAGAAATATTCTGAAAAAGTTTATTTAACGTCTGCTTGAAGGATTAAGTTTCACAGGCCCAGGCTGCCTGTGCAATTATAGAAATGCACTGAGGTTGGGGGCAGCCTTGGCATAGGCCCAAGCCATAGGGCATGGTGCAGCAGAGAAACTGGCCTCAATGAACCTGCATAGGTAATGCTGATTCCTTCACCATTCTATAGTAAGTTACAACTCTCAGAGAAAAATGCATAAATAAATATTTTCAGGTTTTCCTTGGTTGTCTTTTTATAAGCACTGTGCAAACTAAAAATTAATTGGACTTGTTTAGTTTTACATTTTGTTTTTAGTACCTGTTTATCATGAAAAGATAGATATAAAAATTAAAATATTTTTTAGAATCTTACAACCTATTGAGAATGACTAATGAAGAAACTGAAAACTTTAACAGACTATTTAGAACAAGGAAACTGAAGAGGTAATCAAGTCTCCAAAAAAATAAAAAACTAGTTTTACTAGTGAGCTCAACAAATCCTTCAACTAACATATACCCTTCTCAAACTCTTCCAAAAATCAGAGGAAGAGAGAATGCTTGCAAACGCATTTTATGAAATTGCAAAAGCAGACAAGAACATCACATCAAAAGAAAACTGCAGAGCAGTATCTCAAATAAAACACACATGCAAAAATCCTCAACAACAACAAAATTCAGCAATACATTAAAAGAATCATACCTCATTACCAAGTGGGATTTATTCCAGGGATGCAAGGATAGTTCAACATCCCCACATCGATCAAGTAATCCACCACCTCAACAAAAGGAAAGATAAAAATCATATAGATGCAAAGAAAGCATTTGATAGATTCAACATCTATTTAGATTAAAACTCATTTTAGATTAAATATCTATTTAGGTTAAAACTCTCAAAAATGGGTATAAAAGGAACATACCTTAACATAAAAGAGTTAGCATCATATTGATTGAATGGTGAGAAACTGAAAGATTTCCCTCAATCAGGTACAAGACAGGATGTCCAATACTATTAAACATAGTATGAAAAGTTCTAACTAGAACAATTAGAAAAGAGAAATATATAAAATGAAGTCAAAATTGGAAAAGAATTAAAACAATTACTATTTGCAGATGAGCTAATATACATGGAAAATCTTAAATTCCATTAAAAACTACCAAAAACAGTAAATTACTATAGTAATATGGAGGCTACAAAATCAGTATTAAAAAAAAATACCATATTCCTAAACTCAAACAGTAAGAAATGTAGAAAACTGGCCCTCCCTGGTAGTGTAATGGGTTAAAGAGCAGCACTATGAAGCTACCTGCTGCTTCAAGAAGAGTTCTATCCCCATTCGAGGGAGCTGACCCACATGGCCTGGCAGATATCCTATCTTGCCTGCTGCTCCCCTCAGCAGTGTAAGCAGTGTACTTCGTAGATCTGCCGGTTCTGCTCCCCTCTCTCTCTGGTGAATTCTCTCACCATCCCTAAACCTCTTGCATGTACCCCAGTTCTATAGGCGTAAATAAATAAATAAATATATATATATAAAACAATCCCATTTACAATTACATAAAAAAGGATTAACAGGAGAAATTTAACAAACTTCATGAAAGAACTGCACAATGAAGACTCTATCCACAACATGACAAATTTGGTTCCCCTAAAAGTAAAGACTAAAAGTAAAGACTAAAATAAAATATGCTAAGAGGAATTTTCAAAATGTCATTACCACAAACAGGGGACATTCTCACAGTGATACAATAATGAAGTTAGTAGCTTGATATGGAGGTAAGATAGGAAGAGTTAAGGGAAGCACAGCCATGGCAGCAACCATTCAAGTCAGAGAAGCATTCTGAAAGCCTAATAGTAGTGGAACAATGCACAGTCTACCTTTGCAGTAAAAGCTTTTCATTGAGGAGATTATGTGTACTGCAGGTTCACATGTAGAAATGATTAGCTTGGTTTCAGAGCACTGCTGTGTTTCGTACAAGTGGCTGAGACCCCTCCCCCACATCCCCCAAAAAAGCCTTTCCCAGTTGGGAGCACCAAAAGAATAACCTGCTGTTCACTGAAGGCCAACAATAGTGAGGAAGGCTAACATTACCATTCCCCAAGCCAGACAAATAGAAAAATCCACCCTGAGATCTTCCAGATCTTCCCTCCTAGCAAGGCGAAGGATGAGAGATCTGTGGAAAGACTTACCATAGCAAGAGCAGCTGGACCCTGGACCCTGTTCCTAAGCCTGGCACGGAGGAAAAAGGGATCCCAACACATGGCACAAAGAGATGTACATGCAATTAGATTCCCATAGCAGCAAGAGCACCAAGGTTTGTCACTCCACAAGCCAGGAAAGTAAAGAGGAAATTTCCATGGTGGTACCCTGCACTTAGAGTCCCTGTCACAGCAAGTTAAATGGAGAAAAAAGTGCTGTGAAGCCAGCCTATAGCTAAGATGCTAGGTTTGAACCACACCTTCACTCCAGTCAGAAGAGAGAAAAGAGATCCTCAGTGCTCTGAGTGGGCCCATAAGAAACCTTCCTGGCCTACAGAGTGTCTCAGGCCAGTAGTAATAGGATAACAGAGGCTTTGCCTACCTCACAGACACCAAATCCAAGGGGGTGCTTCTGAACTACCCAGGAAGACACCTGATACTGAGCAGCTATTGTCTGGCAGGTTGTGCCCAAGGCACACAACTCATGTGCTGAAAGCAGGTGAAAGAAGATAACTCTGACATCTAATATCCATGAAATAGTCAACAGACCATAATCTGAAGAAACTGGCAAGGATGCACAGATAATTGTTTTTTGGTCTAGGGCAGCCCTCAGTTTCCAAAAGAACTTATACTGAGTCTGTGGTAATGGGTCCCCCTTACTTCCACACCAGCCAGCAAACTAAAGACAGAAGAAAAATTAAGTAAACTAAACATACCACATACCAACTACTTAAAAGAAAATAGGCAATACACATGATAGGAAGCAAGGAGATACAGCTTCTAAGCGTAAGTAGAAAAGCAGAAGGAAAAGACCAGATACATGTTAAATAACTAGAGAAAGTAACACAGTTTTCAGAGTAACAATTCTTAACATGCTAAATGAGGTATTGGAAGGATAATCAAACACATAAAAGCAGGCACAGGATCTTAGGGAGAAAAATATGGAAGAACAAAAACGTATTCATGTTTTTGTTGGATTGGCGATATATTAAAAGAACACAAAAAGAGATGCTGAACAAAATAAGCACAAATATGAAAAGCATTTTAAATTGAATTAAGCTGACAGAAGACAGAAACTCAGAAATGGAAGATACAAATGTACAGAAAACCAAAGTAGAAAGGGGCAAAAAGCAATAAAGGAAATATGAAGAAATTCTATGAGAAATATCAGACTCAATTAAAACAAGAAACATGGCCCTCTCTGGTGGCACAACAGGTTAGGACACAGCACTGCAAGCTTACCACAGCCACTTAAGTGCAAGTTCGATCCCTAGCCCTGGAGGTAATACACATGGCTTAGCAGACCTCTCCTGACCCGCCTGCTGCTCCCCTCAGCAGTGTACTTCGTCCATCAGCCTTTTCTGCTCCCCACTCTGTCTCTGGTGAA
>NW_004567120.1:5160858-5210884 GCF_000260355.1 Condylura cristata
AGAGACGAAATAAAAGCTATCTGAAAATCAAAGTAGTAACATTACAACAGGTACAGCAGTAACACAAATAAGAACCTACCATGAACATTTCTATACAAACAAACTTGACAACCTAGAAGAAATGAGAAAAAAAAAAAGATTTGTTTTATTTATGCACATAAGAGCTGGGGTGTAAGTCAGAAGTGGGGAAGGTGGGGAGCTGTGTGAGAGGATTCACCAGAACAAGTGGACTGACTGAAATATACTGCTGAGGGGAGTAGTGGGTGAGCTAGGAGAGGTCTGCTGTGCTATGTGGGTTAGCTTCTTGGCCAGGGATAGAACTCGTGCTGCAGTGGCTGCTGACAGCTTCATAGTGCTGAAACTTAACACCTTGTGCTATCAGGGAGGCCCAGAAATGGTCAAATTTTAATCATAGACTCTTCCAAGACTGATCCAGGAAAAATGAAACCGTTTAAAAAAACAAATACAACTGCTGAACCTGAAAGGAACAATCTAGTCTTTCTGGGCCCTCCCTGGTAGTGCATTAGGTTAGAGCACAGTACTATAAAGCTATCCACAGGCATAAAAGCACAAAATCAATTTCTGGCCAAAGAGGTGATCCATATGGCACAGCAGACCTTTCCTGTCTTACCTGCTGTTTCTCTTAGCAGTATATTTCAGAAAAATACACCTATTTTTATATATACCCCATCTCCTGTGAATCCTCACCCTCCCCGCCCCCGCCATACCTCTGACCGGTACCCTAGTTCTTATATGTATAAATAAATAAAGCATTAAAAAATAAGTCTTTCTAGGAGCCAACTCCACGATCCAATGGCTTCTTTAATAAAGTTTAGCAAAATTTCATGGAGGACCCCACTGATACTAAACCTACCTAAACATTTGCAAAAATACTGAAGAGGGTACAAGCCCTTACCACATTTTATGAGAACAGCACACATACATACACACACAAAATACTATAGCCTGGTATTGCTGATGTACATAGACACAAAACTACTCAATAAAATCTTAGTAAATGAAATCCCTCAATATTTGAGAATCAAATGTTATTATTAATAAAACATATCTGAAAATAATTAAAGGCTATATGTGATAAAACTATAGTCATCATCATACTCAATGGCAAAACATTTAAAGCATTTGTTCTAAGATCAGAAACAAGGCAGCATGTTCACTTTCACAACTCTTCAACATAGTACTGGAAGACCAATCATAGCCATTAAGAAAAAGGCATAAAAAGAATCCAAGTTGGAAAAGCAAAAGTGAAACTATCACTATTCACAGATTAAATGACAATACATATGGATAATCTAAGGAATTAACAAAAATATACTAGAAATAATAAAAATAGTAAGGTGATAGGATATAGAAAAAAATGAGTTGTATTTTTATATGCAAACAATGAATCTAAAGAGAAACTAAAAAATCCCACTTACAGTGAAACCAAAAATGATAAAATACCTCTTCATGAAGGAGATAAAGGATCTATAATGAAAACTATAAAACTCTGTAAATGGAAATAAAGAAAACCCAAAGAAATAAGAAGCTTTGCCATGTTCATGGACTGGAAGAATAAACATTGTTACAATGGCCTTAATACCTAAAGCAATGTATAGTCCCAACATAATATCTATCAAATCCCAAAGACTTCCTCAAGGAAATAGAACAACCAATTGTAAAATACCCATGGAATCATAAAAAGACAATGAATAATCAAAGCAATTCTGAGAAAAAGAAAAAAATGAAGAAATCATACACCCTAACTTCAAATGATACTACACTGCAATAAAAACAGAAATATAGTGGATCAAAAACAGAAATACCATCAACAGACTACAATAGAGAACCCAGAATAAACACATATAAATATGGACAAATTGTCTTTGACAAAAGAGATGCAACCATATAATGAAAAAGGCAAGCCTCTGACAAGTAGTGTGGGAAAGCACGTACAGCCACATGCAAAAAAATAAAACTACTGATATAGCACAGGTGATACATTCCTGGATAGCAACCACAAAGATATGTTTAGAAATGCAGTGCCAATGGCAAGTGGAAAGGTGAAGCAAAAATTTAAAAATGGGACATCAACTAAACAACTTTTGCACCTAAAAAGAAATTAACACAGGGCCCTCCCTGACCCTGGGTTAAGACACAGTACTGCAGGCAAGCCACAGCCACTTCAGTGCTTGTGTCCAATCCCTGGCCCCAGAGGTGATCTCATGGCTTAGCAGACCTCTCCTGACCCGTCCACTGCTCCCCTCAGCAGTGTACTTCGTTGATCTGCCTCTTCTACTCCTCACGCTGTCTCTGGTGAAGCCTCTCACCCCCCTGCACCTCTGCCTGCACCCCAGTTCTGTATGCATAGATAATCTTTGAAAACATAAATTAACGCAGAAACAAAAGGCATCCTAAAAACAAGGTAATGATATTTACACATCACACATAACTAGGTGTAAATATCCAAAATGTATAAAGAATACATACAACTCAAAAGAAACAGACAACCCAACCAAAAAAAAAAGGGGGGGGGCTAGACTTAGAGACAATTTTCCAAAAAATAAAAACATTAAGATTTCCTACAGCCAAATGGAAGGAAAAAAAAAGTTTAACATCACTTATTGTGAGGGGAAAAGCAAATGAAAATCACAATGACATAAGACCTCATACCTTTCAGAATGGCCTTTGCCAAAATAAATGGAAACAAGAAATGTTGGCAAGGCTGCGTAGAAGGAACACTCATCCACTTTTAGTGAGAATATAATCTACTGCAACCTATGAAGAAATGGTATGGAGGGACATGCCCACGGCATGGCTGAGTAAAACACATGCAAGGTCGATCCATCTCCTTAAGACATCTGCAAATAAAAAAAAAGAGGGGAGACTACTACAAGCTCCCAGAAAAAGCAGACTCTTCAAAGTGGATGTCAGAATGTCTCCACAGAGATCAAAGCCAGAGAAAATGACTATTTTAAGTAGGCATCCAGAATCTCAACAAGCCCTGGTAGCCAATGCAGCACCACACCACCACCATCAAACCCCAGCCAGCACTCTCACCTACATCAGAAAATATCAAAGACTTCTGGACACCTTACAGATGAGAAATGAGAAATTTTGAGCCAAAATTACAGCCTGCATTGTGGGAGAGGAGAGGCCATAAACTACAAACTGTTCAAAAATTCTTTTTGTTTGCTTATTTTTTTCTCTCTCTCTCCTCCTGATTCACCCAAGAGGGACGTGGACAGCTTAACTCAAAAGTGCATACCTGATGGGAAACCCACAGGGATTACAATTGAGATGGAAAAAAAAAAAAAAAAGGAAGAAAAAGAAAAAAAGAGAAAAAAAAGGAAAAAATGTACAAAATGATGTAAAAATAAACTGTTAAAAAAAAAGTGCATACCACTCAATTTTCCAGTGCCATATGCTGGCTATGACTCCTGGGAGGGGTAACAGCCCTAATGCGCAAATTTTAATTTTTTCCTTTTATTTATCCTTTTGTTTTTCTTTTCCCTGAGTTATACCTCAAAGTAGATAGTAGACCCTGGAAAGACTATCCCACTCAGCCTGTGTCCCCCAGAAGACCAGACTAAAACAGCAACCAGTGGCTCCTTGGAAGCAAACAGAGCCCTGAGTTTCAGTTCTCCCCTCCCTTTCCCATTTTTCTTTACCTGTTTTTATTTGTTTTCTATTTTTATTTTTCTCTCATTTATCATTATTATTCTTGCTTCATTTTTCTTTTCTTACTCCTCCTTCCTCTTCTCTCTCTCGTTTCTTTTCTCCTCTCACTTTCTCTTATTTCCTTGTCATTCTGTTTTCTTCTTATTTAGTCTTTATTTTCTTTCTTTCCTTCTGCTTTCCTAAGACATAACCTAGAGGGACCTAACAGGTGAACACAGATATATATATCCCACTCAGCCTGCAGACATCTCCCAGATGACTGGGCTTTAAATAGTACCTGATGATACAGTGCTCCACACAAGATACTTGATGACCCCAGGCTGAGACATTGGATCTCATTCTCTGTAGTAGTGAGGACTGGGAAGGAAGAGCCTCCTGGGGAAAATCACAGCTCACAACAATATCAGCCACAGTCGAAGTGTGCCCAGGTGGGAGCTACAAGAAGCCCCCACCCCTATGACCCATTCAGTCCAGTACTGGAAGACCATCACTGATATCAAGCATCTGGCAGATGCACACCTAGGCAGGAAGTGTAGGAACCCCCCCAACTTCCAATTCTGATGGCCCCAAACTCAAGAATGAACAAATGAAAATCCCACCTGCTTCTGGCAGTGGTCCAAGTGGGGCGAGATAGGAAGGATGCTGCAGGAGCCACCAACCCTACTGCTACCCATCAACCACAGCAGCCCAGGTACTAGGCAGATACATCCATGCCCCAGCAATAGAACACAGGGAGGAGAAAGCAAACATTATACAAAAATAAGTAATGTAAATTATAAATAAAAAAAGAAATTACATAGAAATTTTAAAAAGAAAGAACTCTAAGTCATTCCCACAAACACCAGTGATACAAGGACACTACATGTAGTGCAAAGCCAAAAGCAAACAGAGAAGACAAGCATCAAGCAGACCATCCTGGGAACAAAAGACCACAGAAAGAAAGCTCCCAGAGACCAGTAACACAGAAACAAATAAATAATTCAGAATTGCCACAATGAAAACAAGGAGTTAAAAGGAAAGTGCAGAAAAGGAAAAAAATGCTATGAGCTATATAATCAACAAACTAAGGAATAAGAATGTATCCTTAAAGAAGAAAATAAGAGAACTGGAGAATGTTCAAAGATTAGTGGAGAAGACAAAGAATTCTGAGAAAAGCCATAAAAATAAAATGGAGGAAATGGGAGAACAAATCAGTACATCAAAGATACAGTTATAAAATAAACCAAAAATAAATAAATAAAAGGAAAGAGAGGTACAAAGGAGGAGAAGGAAGGAACATGGCCAGAACTATCTAACACCATGAGGAAAGGAAATATGAAAATCATAGGAATCGCACAAGGTGAGGAGAAAAAGGACCTGAGAAACTATTCAATGAAATAAGAGAACTTCCTAAACATGAAGAAGGAAATGAAAATAAAGAAAATACAGGAAGCTAGAATAACACCAAGTTATCATAATGGAAGGGAAATTATAGCAACATACATAACAGTAAAGCTTCCAAAAGCCCAAAACAAAGAAAAAATAATGAAGCTGATGAGGGGGAAGAAACATATTACTAAACTAAAAAAGGAAAACCAATTATACTGACAAGAGACTTCTCGGAAGAAATACTATAGGCAGGAGAATGGAGTAACATAATCAATAGTTAATATACTCCAAGATAAAAATTCCAGTCAAGAATAATTTGCCCTGAAATCTCTCCTTATGAGGGAAAAGTAAAAAAAAAAAAAAAATTCAGAAATTTGTTACTACTAAATTTCCATATAAAAAATATTACAAGAAACATTAAAGTCTAAACCAACAGAGGAATAAATGGGAAGAATAGAATAGGGCAATGAATAGAACCATAAAATGATGAACAAAGTAGCAAGAACACACTCCCATGTATCAATAATAACCTTAAATATAGACTGCCTAAACTCATCAATAAAAAACACAGAATAGCATGCTGGGTTAGAGAAACAGAATGCAACCTTTGTTATCTCCAGGAAATATATCTAACTGCAAAAGATAAACATAGATTGAAAGTAAAAGGTAGGAGAACACTTCTACAAGCAAAGGGACCCTTAAGAAGGCAAGAACAATCATACTTATTCAGTCAAATGAGACTTCAAACTAAAAAAGATAAAAAGAGACATAGATGGTCTACACATTATGATCAAGGGAACAATACACCAAGAAGATATAACACTCAACACTATATACACATCAAGTGAAGGAACACCAAAATATATTAGCCAATTATTATCATTTCTGAAAGCAAACACTAGAGAAATTACATATGTAGGAGACTTTGACAGCACACTGCCACCAATGGACAGATTGAGTCAAAAGATAAAGAAGGTTACAGTAGCCCTAGAGACCTAAACCAAATGGGTCTAACAAATATCTGCAGAACACTGCACACAAAAAAAAATCTGAATACACATTTTTCTCAATTTCACACTAATCATTCTCCAGGATTGATGATATACATACTGGTAAAAGACAAACATCAACAGATACATAAAGATCAAAATCATACAAACACTTTTCTCTAACAATAAAGGCATCAGATTAGAAATCAACCATGAAAGGAAAACAAGGAACCCTGCTATTTCATGTAGATTGAACCTCACACTACTGAAAAAACATAAGATTAATGAGGAAATGAAAGAAGAAATTTAAAAATACCTTGACATGAGTGACAGTGACTACAAAAATTTTCATAATGTATGGGACACAGCAGAAAGCCGTAATAAGAAGATATAGCAGTATGTGTTCACATCAAGAAACAAGAATGATAACAAAGAATCAAGCTAATCTCCTATCTCAAAGAACTAGAAATGAACAACAACAAAAACCAAAAGCCAGTAGAAGAAAGGAAGTACTATAAATTCTAGCAGAAATAAAAAAGAAAATCCAATAGATCAGTGAACCCAAAAGTTAGTTCTTTGAAAAAATGAACAAAAAGACAAACTCCTTGCCTGGCTCACAAAGGGGAAAAAAAAAGAAAAAAAAAAAAACAGAAGAAAACACAAATAGTTTCATAAATGAAAGAGGAAAAATTACAAAAGACACAGCAAAAATCCATAGGATAATCAGAGACTGTTATAAACATTTATATGTAAATAAGTTCAACAATCTAGAAGAAATGGACAAATTTATAGAACTAGATGTATAAAAAAATAGAAAACCTATCAAACAATAATTACAAGCAATACAATTGAAACAGTTTAATTGAAACCCTCCCCAAAACAAAAACCCAGGACAAGATGGTTTTAAAATGAGTTCTACCAAATGTTCAAAGATAAAATAGTACCTAGACTATAAAAAAAATCTCAAAAAAATGAGAAATATGATTTTAGGTCTTATCTCTTTAATCCATTTTGAGGTTTTTTGGTGTGTGTATGATGTGAGGTAGTGATCTAAATTCATTTTTTTGGTATGTAGCAGCCCAGTTTTCGAAGCACCACTTTGTTCCATTGCATATTCTTTGCTCATTTGTCAAAGATTAGCTGTTCATAAAGTTGTGGATTTATATCTGGGTTTTCTATTCAATTCCATTGATCTGTATATCAGTTCTTGTTCCAGTACCACGCAGTTTTTATTTTTATGGCTTTATAGTATAATTTGATGTCTGGGCATGTGATACCTCTGTTCCCTTTCTTATTCAGAAGAGCCTTGGGTATTCAAGGTATTTTGAATTTTATCAGTATTTGTTCTATTTCTTTGAAAAATGTCATTGAAATTCTTACTGGAGTAGCATTGAATCTATAAATTGCTTTTGGTAGGATGGCCATTTTAATGATGTTAATTCTTTCAGTCCATGAGCAATAGATGTCTTCCATTTTTTTTTTTGTATCTTCCTCTATTTCTTTTAACAATATTTTATAATTTTTTGTAGAGGTCCTTCACCTCTCTTGTTAGGTTTATTGCCACAGCTTAAACTTATCAATAAAAAGACACAGAGTTGCAGGCTGAATTAAAAAAAAATCAGAAACCAACCTTTTATTGTCTCCAAAAAACATCTAACTACAAAAGATAAAAATAGATTGAAAGTAAAATGATGGGAAACAATCATACAATCAAATGATGAAAAAAGAAGGCACAAACAGCTATATTTATATCAGATAAAACAGACTTCAAATTTTAAAAAATTTAAAATAGACATAGACAGTCATTATATTATGATTAAGGGGGCAATACATGAAGACATAACACTCATCAACACATATTCACCAAAAGAAAGAACACCAACAAATGTCAGACAATTACTGTCATCTCTGAAAATAAACATTATAGAAAATACATATACAGTAGGATTCAACACACCACCTTCACCAATGAAGGTGAATGATCATATTTTGATCAATGAAACAAAAAATAAGCAAGGACACATTTTTCTTAAATGCACATGGATCATTCTCCAGGACTGACCACATACTGGGACACAGGACAAATATCAATAGATATATTAAGATCGAAATCATACCAACCATCTTCTCTAACTATGAAGAAATCAAACTAGAAATAAACCCTCCTACATTGTGGAAATTGAAACCCACACTACAGGAGGACTATTGGATCAATAAGGAGATCAAAGGAGAAATTAAAAAATACATTGAAAAGACTGACAACTTTCCAAAACTTATGTGACACATTAAAAGCAGTTCTAAGAGGAAAATGCATAGTAATACAGGCTCACATAAAGAAACAAGAAACAACTCAAAGACACAACCTAATTTCCCACCTTAAAGAACTAGAAAAAGAACAACAAAATAACCCAAAAGCATGTAGAAGACAGGAAATAATAAAAGTCAAAGCAGAAATAAATGAAATAGAAGTTAGGTAAACAATCCAAAAAAAAAAAATCAATGAAACCAAAAGTTGATTCTTTCAAAAAGTAAACAAAATAACCTCTAGCTGGGCTCATAGAGAAAACACAAATAAATAGGATCAAAAATGAAAGAGGAGAACTCACGATGGGCACAACATAAAAGCAAAAGAATAATCAGAGAATACTTTGAACAGCTATGTGCAAACAAGTTCTACAATCTAGAATAATGGACAAATTCCTACAACTTTGCAAAAATCATCCAAAGCTATATAAAGAAGAAATAGAACAACTGAAAAAGTCAATTACAAGCAGAGAAATTGAAACAGAATTAAAACCCTCCCCAAGAACAAAATCCCAGGACCAGATGGATTCACAAATGAATTTTATCCAATGTTCATTAACAAACTAGTGCCTACTCCACATACACTCATTTAAAAAATCGAGAGACTACTGCCAAATACATTGTATGATGCCAACATTACACTAATAACAAAACCTAACAAAGACAACACAAAAAAGAATACTTCAGACCAATCTCTCTGATGAACACTGATGCAAAAAATCCCTCAATAAAATCATTACCAACAGAATCCAACAATGCATCAAAAGAATAATACATTGCAATCAAGTGAGATTTATTCCAGGGGCACAAGGATGGTTCAAGATCTGAAAATAAAGTAATCCATCACATCAACAAAAATAAAAATAAAAACCATATTCTTATCAACAGATGCAGAGAAGGCATTCAACAAAGTTCAGCATCCATTTTATTGGAATAGCCTTAAATCTGTAAATCACTTTTGGTAGGATGGCCATTTTAATGATGTTAATTCTTTGATCTTTCCATTTCTTTGTCTCTTTTTGTATTTCTTTTAACAGTGTTTTATAATTTTCTTTGTATAGGTCTTTTAACTCTTTTGTTAGGTTTATTCCCAAGTGTTTGATTTCTTTTTTGTTTCAATTGTAAAGGGGATTTATTTATTTATTTTGACTTCCCAATTCTTCTGATTGGTTGCTTGTGTATAAGAAGGCAACTAATTTTTGTGCATTGATTTTATATCCTGCCACTTCACTAAATTGGTTAATTGTTTTGATTAGTTTTTCTATGGCGTTCTTAGGGTTTTCCATGTAAATTATCATATTGTCTGCAAATAATGATAGTTTTACTTCTTCTTCCCTATTTGGATTCCTGGTATGTCTTTTTCCTGTGGTATTGCTCTGACTAGAACTTCCAATATTATGTTGAAGAGCAGTGGTGATAGTGGACATACTTGTCTTGTTTCTGATCTTAAAGGCTTTCAGCTTTTTCCATTGAGGTTAATATTGGTTGTGGGTTTGACACATGTGGAAAAAAAGAACAAGGTAAGCAGCCAACAGTCCAAAGTGTATTTTTAAGGTTAGAGCATGTACCTGAAGACAAATTTGTACCTTGAGATGTCAAGGATCCTAAGTCCTACTTCAAAATATCCTGTGAACCAATTTGGCATTCAAGTATTTGTAGGTGTATGGTGGCCTCTACAGAAATACTCGAATATCAACATTAAGTTCAGAAAAGAGCCTATTCCAAAAGGCTCCTTTTTAATGCTACCCACTTCAACAACACAAAAGCGACAATGAAAATAAAGCAACTGTGCACACCTAGAAGAAATTAGCATGGCTGACCAAAGTCCAATCTGAACAATTTCAAAATCAAAGTGAGAAATGAAACGAACGAAAATATTTTGGTTGAACCTTTCTGTATTTTCAAAGCTTCGTTTTATGAGGACTGGGATTTACTTAGCATCTTCTTTTAAGGACCATCCAGGGGGAGTCAGCACTTAAGGGAGAAGGGAAGGGAGGAAGAACGCGGTAGAATTAAGACCAGAGAGTAGGCAGAACATCATCTGAATGTGGATAAAGAAACCTGGATTCCTGTCAATCTCCACTCGTTTTGTTACAAAGAACCACAGCAAACCATAGAGAAAGGAGAAAGCTAAGGAACACCGGGTCTTAAATGCAAATGTCCCCAGTTACTTAGTCACCTTGGTGTGTCTTTGTTGTGCTGGCTTCCTAAAGCGTCCGGGGTTCCACAGAGAGCTGGAATCAGCAGCTGTCTTTAACCTGTTCTTGGCGAGCAAACCAGCCAGAGTCACGGAGTCCTAAGGCACGACACCTGGTGCTTCCTCCACCCCCCATCAACACACCCCCACCTCCCTCTCACTTTGGATCTCAAAGTGAAGAAACTTAGTCACAACTCCAGCGTGGCCCTTGAGGTAGGCTCTATGGCAAAGGCCGAGCCCCTGCCGAGGTTGTGCTACCCACGCACAAGCTCCCGGTCTCACCCCACCCGCTCCTCAGCGAACAACCAGATTGAGTAAGGAGGTGCCCATGCCCCCCCCCACCCCGAACTAGCACCTCTCATTAGTACCCAGGCCTAGGTCCTCTGAGAACAGAGGGGATAGCTCCAGCCCTTTGGGGCCACCATACTAACCTCGCCACTGCTTGCGCCGCTGAGTACCTCCATTTCTTGTTCCCAGAACTCGTCCAGAGGAGCGAACGGTAGCATCGCCGCTTCGGGAGCACTGGAACAGGAGCTGCCAACCTCTAGAGTGACCCGCGCATCCCGTCCTCAAGCTTGACGGCCGCCGCCGCTCACACCCCCAAGCTCCCCCTTCAACGGCCGCAGCCTCCGCAGCAGGATCCCTCAGAGGCCGGGAGCCGGGGTCGGAACCATCGCCACAGGCTGCTGCTCCCCATAGAGAAGACAACTCTGCGCCGCCTCTACCAGAAGCCGCCGCTGGGCTCGCACTCGCCACAGCTACTGTCGCTTGGTGTTGACGCCCCCCACCCCACCCCTCTTCCTCCGCCCGCTCCCCGCTCCCAGCTCCCCTCTCTGGGCTCTTGGCTCTCAGCTCCGTCAATATGGCGGCAGCGGGGGCGTTACCTGCGCTTCTCCTGGAACCCCCAACGGCTGGAGCACAGTGGCGTCACCCAAACGTCAACGGAGATTCCCAAGCCTGGGGTGAGGGAGGCGGGGAGGAGGTGGGGAGCGGAGAGGCAGCGGCGGATCCGCAGAACGCGCGGTGGGCGGTAGGGTTGAGGGGCGGGGAGAGTGCAGGGCGGGGAAGGAGGGAGAAGAGTAGCTTAAGCCTCCGCTGGAGCTTCAGTAACCTGCCCACTCCACGGAGCATGCGCGACGCAATTGACACTTCCTCAGCAGGCTGTGCTAAAAATCGTTGCCAGCGCTAGGATTCCCACATAGGATGAGGGAACTGAGGTTGACACCCCCTTCCCCAGCAGCATTGGAAGAGTTAGTGGCTGGGGAAGAACCCTAGTAATATCTTCTAGTATAGACCAAACCATGCCAATTTTGGTACTTGATGACAAATACTAAGGTGAAGATTTCAGTCCATTATACATTTGTTTTCTAGAAGCTGGAGGCAGAAAAAAAATGAATTTAAAATAAATAAATAGACCTTTGATCCCTAACTCCACCCCCTTCCTGAGGCCCT
Source organism: Condylura cristata (assembly GCF_000260355.1). NCBI lineage: Eukaryota > Metazoa > Chordata > Mammalia > Eulipotyphla > Talpidae > Condylura > Condylura cristata. The sequence continues at coordinate 5,172,850 of NW_004567120.1, forward strand.
TCAAGTTCCTTCTACTGGGTGTCCTCATACTATTGATGACAAACGTTGCTTCTAATGTACACACACAACATACATCCCTACTATTTATTGGATACTACTTGTGACAGTGAAGGTGTCTAAAGCTTATCTCATCCCCACCCCACTTTGAGGATATTGGATTTTTAACTATAGTAATTATCATTTTTCTATTTTTTTTAAATCAACCATTTCATTTGTTGCTATTCTAAACTACACACTGTAGCTGATGCTAGCAATATGGAGACAAAGTAGTCTCTTAAACAGAGGATGTGCAAGGTCTTTCTCATCCAAACACATCAGAACACGAAATTAAAAAAGCTATTCTGGCCCTCCCTGATGGTGCAGCAGGTTAAAGCACAGCACTAAGAAGCTAAAGCCACTTCATCATGATGTGTTCGATCCCCGCCTGCCCCTGAGGTGACCTACATGGCTGGGCAGACCTCTCCTGACCCGCCCACAGCTCCCCTCAGCAGTGTACCTCGAGGATCTGCCTGTTCTGCTCCCCACTCTGTCACTGGTGAATCCTCTCACCCCCCTGCACCTCTGGCCTGTACCCCAATTCTGTATGCATAAATAAATAAATCTTTTTTAAAAAAAAAGCTATTCTACCATTGACACTTCAAATAAACTTCAAAGCAACTGTAAAAGAAGCTAAGCTGGATCAGTACCTTGGAGAAGTTTCTAATGATCTGTGTAGAAAGCACAGCCCCATCTCTCTTACTACTGGGACTGTTGTGTTGAGCTCTTGGAAAACACTAAAATACACCCTCCATTTATTTCACCATCTGACATCCTGCACTAACTAAATAAAATTGACCACAGAGGTTGGCACTGAATAGCAAGCAAAAATCACTAATTATTTCCTCCCACCTATTACTGTGTAAAATCCCACGGAGAAAGCGAAGCTTATTGAATATGGTTTTGTAAAAGTAAAAGCATTAAAATTACTGGGTGCATGGGGCTATAAACAGTGAAAATATTTGAGAGTGTGTGGCTCTCTTTCATAAATCTTGTTTTCCTCCCTTCAGCAAAAAGCACACAGTTTACTTAGTTCAATTTGCTGGCTCATAATTACCTCTTAAACATTTTCTTCACTCGACCCCGACAATAAAATCATTTTCCTCCTAAATCATTTGATTATTTTTCTTTTTTAAATGTGTGTTACATCATTGTTCATTTTTGTATGATGTTTTTTTTTCTCCTCTCAGGTATAGTCCCTGTAAAATTCCCACCACGAAATCACCAATCCATATAGTTTGCTGCTCTAATAGCACTTCAAGTACTTCTATCACTATCCTTTCTAATTCACCATCCCACAATTCTTCAAAATCTCCTTATTTTTTTCAAAACACCAAGCATCATGTGATATATGATATATTTGCCTATTCATTTCAGCATCAAGTATAATGATTGCAAGATAATAGAATTCAGTAAATATATAAATTAAATGAACTTGTCCTTGTTATTGCTTTGTGAATTATATAAATTCATCACATCACCAATATTTAGAAACCTTTTCAGGAATGAATATGTTGTCTTCTATGTAAAATTTAACTTCATATGTGTTAATTTAACATGGCACTTACTGTATAAACAGCACACAACTCTCTCCTTATAAAAAGTAATCAAAACCTCTCCCTCAACTCAATGGTTTAAAAGACTCATGTTTCTTAGAGCTTTCATTCAGTTAATTATCATTTATCTTCCATCTCAAATATTATTAAAATGTATTACATTCTCACTGGCATTGCTTCAGTTAATCTTTTACAATGTTTCCTTGAACTAATAGTAATAATGACTCCCAACTGTTTTTTCTTACTCTAAATGTATACTCTCACTCCACAGTCCATCCTTTTCACTGGCAATGCAAAGCTCAAAATTCTTCAATGATTCTCCATCTCCACAGTAAAATATTCAAACTCTGTTGCCCTAAATGCAAATGTTTTAACCATCTAACCTCTGACTTATTCTCCAGATTTATTTACCACTCCTAATCTAGTCAAATTTATGTGTGCCCATTATTGTTTCTTCCCTATCTCAATCTTCATAGACAATTTATTCTTAATAGCAATTAAGACCCAAAACTGTTATTTACCAAGAAATTACTAAGATCTTCATGCATCATTCAGCTCTTACAACAGTTAGTAAAAGTTTATATTATAGAAACTGAGCCTGAGGAAGATTAAGTTTTTGTTTTTTTAAGACTACACAGATATTAAATGAAAAATCTAGAATTTAGGTATTCCAGATTTAAAACTTTACCCAAATCTGATGCTCATGAAGTTTCTCTGATCTTACCTTCCCCTCTCTAAACCTTCCACCCACGCATACTCTGGATAAAATTTGTCAGCCACTACCCTGACTTCGATAATATCTTTTCCATTTCCTTACTGCAGCATGTTTATCTTCATTTACCAGAAAACTTTGAGCTTGTTGATAGAGAATGAGCTTATTTATCTCTGCATTCATGTACATGGTTGTCACTCAATAAATATTTTTAATTGGCAAACAGTTCTCTACTGTAGCAGACACTGCATTAAAGTTGTGGGCCACTATAATAGTTTATATAGTTAATATAAGAGAGCCAATTAGATCTAATTCTACTAGCCCAGAGAATCTGTGGATTATTGTTGGAAAATAAAATGAGCCGTTAAGCACGAAGGCCATCTCCTGCAATGTATTCACAGCAGAAATTGTTGCTACCTCTACAATCTTTAGGAACGTTTTAGCCATTTCTGTATGTGTAAATATCTTGTATTTCCAATTATTATTGCAGAGCATTAAAATTTGAGACTATATTTAGCACTATTTTGGTGGCTGTGGAGCTAGAATAGTCTATTTAAAATAAAATATATTGTTCATCATAAAAGATGATGATATAGGTTCCCTACCATTAGAGCATATGTTCTGAGTATTTTTCTGACTAGGAAAAGGATACATTTAAACCACCACAACAGCTCTCACTGGATGACCAGAGTCAGGGATCAAAGTGGGTGGTCATGTAAGTTAACTGAAGAAAGTCAATTGACACAAACAGAGATAAAGCCAACTCATCCTGGCTCCACTAAAGAATGTGAAATATGAACCAAGGACTTTAGATCAGCAGGTCACAGGCCACCCACAGATCCTGCACTGTGCCTCTGGTTTCTAAATTGTGACACACACAACATAGTGCACATTGGGAGTATTAGAAAGAGTCACAATCTCTCATTATTCTCTAGTTCCCCAAAGTTTATAACCCAAAATAGTTGGAAAATGGTGAGCCAACACAAAGTACCATAGACATTCTTAGAAAAATAATCAAATACTTTATTTTGGAGGTATTCTGACTTAAATATATAAAACTAACTTTATAAGAACAGGGAGAATGTACGTGCTTGTGTTTTAATAAATGCTTATGATCTTAAAATAATTTCCTAGAAATGTAACTAGATCCTCATGGCACCCAGAGATCCTGGGGCTGAGGCATGCCTACAGGTGTTCCCCCTCCCCCTTACTCCCTCACCAAAAGATCAGCTCTGAACATGGCACCCTGGGGACAACAGGCCTTCCAGCCTGTCCTTACCTGAATGCAAGCTGGTCTTGACAGGCACTGGGTTTTTCCATCTTTTACATCTGCCTCAAGGATTTTAAATAGACTGATCGGTTTTGAGATATGGAGCTGTTGATTCAAGCTAAATGAACCAATCAGGTTCAAGCTCTGGAGTTGTCACTTAACCTTGAGTTCATTTACTTGGATTGAAAATAGAAAATGAGTTTATTGGTGCCAAACAGGACAACCAGCTGCTTACGGTTGAATACACTCCAGTCAGTCTTGTAAGGTGGAAGACCCTGAAGATAATAAAAGGCAGAGCAAGAGCCAGCCTGAGTCAGTCAGCAGCCAGCCTCCTAAGGCAGAAAAAATAGAGTCATCCGTCATCCTCCAAAGAGAACAGAAGCAGTCAGCAACCATCTTCCAAAGACAGAAGATAGTTAGCAGCAGGGCTCTAAAGAGAGGATTCATCAGACCACTTAAAATTCAGCAAATGGGGCCCTCCCTGGTGGTGCGGCGGGTTAAAGCACAGCACTGATAAGCTAGAGCCACTTCTGCATGAGTTCAATTCCCACCTGCCCCGGAGGGGATCCACATGCCGTGGTAGACCTCTCTTGACCCGCCCGCTGCTCCCCTCAGCAGTGTACTTCGTGGATCTGCCTGTTCTGCTCCCCGCTCTGTCTCTGGTGAAACCTCTCGCCACCCCTCAGCCTCTGACCTGTACCCCAGTTCTGTATGTACAAATAAATAAATCTTAAAAAAAAATCAGCAAATGATTCCTGAAGCAGGAGGAGCATTGAAGCAGGAGGAGCATTGGATTCACCAGCCCTCCAAAGACTTCGAGACCTTAAGATGTCTGTAGATCTTCACAGAGAATCTGCCACTGCACCTGCCTCTTGCCCTACTTTTGACATCATCCACAAGGTGCTCTGTTGTACTTGGCTCAAAGAGCAGTTCACTGTCAGTGTATGCCAACATCTCACAAAGAGCTGTCCACGGCCTCTGTCCAGCACCACATCCTGTTATTGAGCCTGTCACTGTCTGGTCCAATGTCCAGTCCAACCCTCCAGCAGTTGTTGTGGGCTGCTGCAGTGTCACCTCATATTCCACAAGCAGCCTTTGTTTGGGACTCCTGGATACTTGGGCAATATCTGGGGTGAGACAGCCAGCCACTTGTGACCTTAGAAACTCTTTACTTTTCCCCAAACTCATGTTTGTTAATTAAACTTTGTTGTTGTTGGACTCTGAGCCTGAGTGGGTTTGCAATTGTGCATGCAGGTGAGAACCCACTGACAGTGCCGCGCTCCCCCACCTGTACGCTGTCCCTTAGACTTTTGTAGCATTCGCCTTTATTTAGTACTGTATTACTACTGATTTACGAAAATCTTCATGATATAAACTACTTAGTTACTTTGGGCCTCCTACAAATTACTTTCAAAAGGCAAGGAGCAATTTATGCAAACTTGTGAAAAATAATCTCATTATTGCTTATTTGTTGAAATGAATGGAATTAAAATTAAGTAATAAATAATTACTATGATCAGTTAATGATTGTTATTCTTTGGTAAGTATTAAAGTTTACAGAATACTGCAAGTGAGAGCTCTTAATCATACTATGAAGAGAAAAGAATAACAACCATATTTTTCATACTAACACCTAAGATTTTTATAAGGCATTTCATAATTTAGCTGTAACTCCAACTCATTTCATTTTAACAATGGCAACTATTACACAGGAGTTCTACTGTATTATATATTAGAAAAATATCAGAGAAAAATTTTATTTTTTATTTCAAAATGTCTTTAAGTTCTATATATTTTATTACAATGCCATTTTCTGGGGGTGGGGGGGTGGGGAGATGTTGATCTTACTCGTCATTTTCCAAAATGATAGAATGATGAACTTTGTAAACATGAAAACAATTCCAAAGATGACCTACATAAATACATTAACAACTCCACAAAACAAAAACAAATGACCCAAACAAAAATTGGAAGAAGGACTAAATAAACCTTCTCCAAAGAAAACATACAGATGGCCAACAGAAACATGAAAAAAAATGTTCATCAACATGTACTATCAGGTAAGTGTAAAATAAAACCACAATGATACACCATTTCATACATGTTAGAATGGCCCATATCAAAAAGATCAGAAATAATAAGTGTTAGGTAGTCAAAAGATTACCTTAATACAATAGTAGTGACAATGCAAATGTAAACTGGTCCAGTCTCATAGAAAATAGCATGGAATTTTCTTAAAATATTAAAAATAGATCCCTTATGTGATTTAGCAATCCTACTAAGTACCTAAGAGTACAAAAGGACTAATTTTAAAAGACATATGAATTGCTATGGTCACGTTTGCACTACATGTAGTTCCCACTTAAGGAAGTTCCCTGTGTCCAAGAGCAGACAAATGGATTAAGAAGATGTGATATATATACACAATGTCATACTCTACTCAGCTATAAAAAAAAAATGAATTCTAGCCTTTGGGGATTACATGGAACTGTAAGGAATTCTGTTATGCAAAATAAGTCAGATGGAGAATGACAAACACTAGATTATTTCACTCACATGTAGTAAGTAGAGAGGGGAAAATACCAAAAGAAAAGAGACGGCCAGAACACAAAAACAAACAAACAAAAAAAAACCAAAAAAAAAAAACAAGAAATGTGATTATAGAGTTGAGGCTACTGAAGAGTGTGTGAAGCATGGGGATGTAAGTGTGGCGGGATCCAATGGACCATATAGTGAAAGACTATGGGTGACTTGTTGGTAGGTGTGGATTGGTAACATACATCTGATGGATGAACCTATACCTCTGAGACATACATGGTATTGTTTACCAATGTTACTTCAATAATAGCATATACAATTATAATAGCAAATACATACTTGCAAAATCAAAATATAAGCAAAGTTCACAAACAGATTTTAAAAGGTGAAAATAAAGCAAGACCAAAACTGTTCTCTTATGAGAATGAAAGGCTAGTCCATCACTGGAAAAGCGATAAATACAATGCACCATTTTAAGAGATTAAAGAAGAAAATAATCATTAGAATTTTCTCAATTTGGTCAGGAAAAGCATTCAGCAAAATCTAACAGCTATACTTGATTTAAAAGACAAAAACAAAAAAGAAGCCAAATATGAATAGAAAGTAATTTCCTCAACCTTAGTAAGGACATATCTGAAAACAAAATTAATAATAATATGCTGAATGCTTTACCCCTAAGATATGGGGAGAAATGGCAAGAATGGCCATCTCTAGGCTTCACTGGTGGCACAGGGGTAAAAGACACAGCGCTGTCAAGCTATCTGCAGCCACTGCAGCATGAGTTCCATCCCCAGCTAGACCCCTCTCTCCTGTCCTGCCTGCTGCTCCCCTCAGCAGTGTACTTCATCGATCTGCCTGTTCAGCTCCTCACTCTGTCTCTGGTGAAACCTCTCACCTCCTCCCCTGCCTCCCCTACACATCTGGCTTACATTCCAGTTCTTGTATGTATAAGTAGATCAATCTTAGCAAAAGATAAGATTAGATTAGATAGACTAAATTAGATTAAATTAGATTTGAAAGTTAAAAAAAATAAAATTCTCCATTCATAGAAAGTATGATTGCTTATATAGAACAATTTAAAAAATCTACAAGATGTCTATTAAACTAGTAAATGAGTTTATCAAGGTCATAGCACAAGATCAATAAAAAAGTTATTTTTATCTCCATACTAGCAATGAGTGATTAGAAATGTATAGTAACTGTACCATTTATGTTACCATAAATAAACATGAAATGTTACAATATAAATCTTACAAAATATATTCATGTTTTATATGATGAAATTACCTCCCTCCCCCACCCCCAAAAAAAAGAAGAAAAAGAAAGAAAGCAAAGAACACATAAATAAATGAAAACATGCACTGCATTCATGGATTCAGACTCAAAGACTCAAAATTTCTAAGTTGCTATTTCTCTGCATTATGATCTGTAGGATTCAGTAAAATTACATTAAAAATCCCTGCATAATTTCTGTCAAAACAGATGAGCTGATTGTGCAATAGATACAGAAGTGCAAATGACCTAGAATAGCCAGAAAAAACTGTTAAAATTTGCAAAATTGAAATACCAGCAGTACCAGACTTCAAAACTTATATAAAGACACAGTACTCAAGATTGTGTATTGAGTACAGTTAGACAACTATCTCAACACAGCTCTTTATAGAAAAGGAGCCATACATATTTGGTCAAGTGGCATTTCACAAATTTACAAAGTCAACACAGTGGAGAAGGAATATGTTTTATAATTAAGGATGGTGTCAAAAATGTGTATCCATGTGGAAGCAAATTAACTTTGACCTATACTGCACAGCACATAAAAATAATAACAATAATGGTCCATAAGCATAAATATAAAACCTAAAACCATAAAGGAAGAAAAATTTTGTGACAGTTGTGCCATAAAGGGAAAAAATGGACTTCACCAAAATTTAAAATCTTTGAATGTGTGCATTATTTAATTAAGATAACTTGGGTTTACAACATTGTGTATGATTTATGGAAGTAGGTTCACATCCCTTCAGAAGTGTGTTACCATAACACACCTACCACCAAAATTGCTATATTCCTATACCACATTCCTACACCAGAGATTACTGGGCCCCCAGCCCCCTTTTCCTACCCATATCCTCCCTTTTCAGTAGCCTCATTCTGAACATACATGTATAAGTTTTGTTTGTTTCTTTATACACCAAAAATTAGTGAATTCATTGAGTATTTTTTTCTCCTGACTTATTTTGCTTAACATAATCCCTATTGACAATAGCTCATTTATGGAAACAGCTCAAGTGTCTAAGTACAAAGAGTGGATAAAGAAGATGTGGAATATATTCACAATGGAATGCACTTAGCAACAAAAAAAGATGAACCCTTGTGAGCCTTTTCTTAGGGATGAAGAGTTTGGCCACAGGGTGGAACACATTTGCAAACCATGTATCAGAGTACATGTATTTAGAATATGCAATAAAATATAAAAATCCAAAAACAATAAGAAAATGTTTTATATACAAATGACTTCAAAGAACATACACTTATGAAAATAAGCCTCACCACACCCACCACAAAGTTCTAGTGCCCATCACACTATCTTGTTAAATTCTTATAAAAATTCTTCACACTCCCTTCCCCTACTCCTCTTATAGCCACCATATTTTGCAGTGTATATTGAAGTTCTTTGATTTTATTATGTACTGGTATATTCCATCTATAAATGAAAATATCCAATAATTGTCTTTTACTTTATAACATTTCTCTGTATAATCAAGATTCATCCATCTTGTCATAAAGGCAAGATTTCATGCTTTTAATAATTGAGTAGTAATCCTTTTGATTCTGTTTATCTATTTCATTGCTTGTTACTTCAAAATTGTCTTTTTTTGAAGACAGTTTCATCTATGTTGTAGCAAACAGGAAGAGACCATCATTTTTGTAACCAAGTAGTACTCTCAATGTATATATACATAACCATGTCTGCTAAAACCAATTATCATTGCTTTGATACAAGTTGTTTCTATAACTTAGCTCTTGTAAATACTGCAGCAATGAAAATAAGAATGCATACATCTGTTTGTATTGCTTTAGACATTTTTCAGGTAAATACCTAGGTGGGGAATTGATGGATTGTCTGGTAGATCAATTTTTAATATTTTGAGAAAGATACTCTTTTCCATAGGGACTAGACCACTCTATATCTCCAGCAGTGTATACAGCTGGATTTTTCTTCACACTCTTGCCAACACTTTTTGTTTCTGGTCTTTAGATATGGGCCATTTTCACATTTGTTAAGTGGTTTCTCATTTTGGTTTTGATACATACTTTCCTGATGATAGTTTGAAGTCTGGAAGTCTGGTAGTTTGAAGAATAGAAGATACAACCATTTTCTTCCCTTTTTGTCAGGATTAGTTTGGCTATTCAGGGACTTTTAGAATTTTACTAGCTTGCTCTAGTTCTTTGAAAAGTGACATTAATATATATTTGTATTGCATGCTATCTGTGTATTACTTTGGGTAAGATGACCATTTGATACTGGTGATTCTTCTAATCTATGAGTAAGAGATAATTTTTCATTTCTTTGTGTCTTCTATTTCTTTTGAAAATGTCTTATTAGAGTTTCATTTGAATAGGTCTTTTACCTCCTTTATAAGTTTACTCCTAAATATTCATTTTTCTGAATGTAAATGGGATTGCTCTGTTAATTTCTTTGTTATGTATTTCATTGTTTATATGACAACTGCTTTTCATGGATTAATGTATACCTTGCCATGTGGGTAAACTGGCTATTTTGATTAGTTTTTCTATGGAGTCTTGAAGGGTCTCTATGTATACAAAAAATTATATACATCTACATCTACAATAATGATAGCTTTACTTCTTTCTTAATTTGGATTCCTTTTCTGTCTTTCTAATGTCTAATTGCTCTAGCTAGGACTCCCAATACTATGCTTAACAGTAGTGATGAGAACACATCCTTGTCTTGTACTGGATCTTAGGAGAAAGGAATGATATTAGTTAGATATGTGATTGTTCTGAATGTCTTATGTTAAAGTGTGTTATATTTATCTCCAGGTTTTTTTTTTTTTGGATATTGGATCTTATTGAATAACTTTTGGCATCCAGTGATATGATTATGTGGTTTTTATCTTTCCTTATGTTGATGTGATTAATTATGTTGTTATTTTTTAATATTGAACTATCTTGTGTCCTTAGTTTAAATTTCACTTGGTCATGGTGTATAATTCTATTAACACATTATTGATTTGTTTGGATTTCACTGAGGATTTTGCCTCCTGCTTCACCAGGAAAATTGTGTTATAGTTTTATTTTCCTGTAGCTGCCTTTCTTTGGTTTCAGTATCATAGTAACATTGGCCTTATAAAGTATATTTGGAAATGTTACTTATTTCTCAATTTTTGGAAAAGTTTGAGAAGGACAGCTATTAGGTCATCTTTGAATAGTTTATATATATTTTTTTCTTTAAATAAATAGAACCAATATTACTAAAATTCATATGGAACCACAAAATAATCTAAATGATAAAGCTTTTCTGAAAATGGGGAAAAAAGTGGATTCATCACACTTCCAGACTTCAACCTGTATAATAAATCAAAAATAACTTTAAAAAGCATGGTACTGGAAACACACACACACACATACACTAGCAAAAGAAAAATGAGGATACAGAAATAAAAAGCACTGATGAACAACCAATCCACAATAAAAGAGTGAAGTATCTATACTGAAACAAGGAAAGTCTCTTCAATAGTGATGGGAAAACTGGACAGCCACATGAAAAACAATGAAACATAATCACCATCTCACAATATACATAAAAACTAACTCAAAATGGGTAAAATATTTTTATAAAAGACATGATACTCTAAAATAGACAGATGAGATGAGAAAGAAAATTACAAAATACTATTAAAAGAAATAGAAGACAAAAAGAAGTGGAAAAATATCCCCTGGTTATGGATTGGAAGAATTAACATTATTATCCTACCAAAAGCAATTTACAGACTCAATGCTATTCCAATAAAAACATCAATGATATGACCCTTCCTGGTGGCGCAGCGGGTTAAAGCGCAGCACTGAGAAACTAAAGCCACTTCCGCATGAGATCGATTCCCGCCTGCCAGGGAGGTGACCACATGGCGTGGCAGACCTCTCCTGACCCGCCCTCTGCTCCCCTCAGCAGTGTACTTTGTCGATCTGCCTGTTCTGCTCCCCACTGTCTCTGGTGAAGCCTCTTGCCTCCCCTGAGTTTCTGGACTGTACCCCAGTTCTGTATCACAAATAATTAAATCTTTAAAAAAAAAATCAATGATATTCTTTAAAGAACAATAACAAAGAGTGATGAAATTCATATGAAACTGAAAATAGCCAAAGTCCTACTAATGAAAACAAAGGAGAATGTAGATGTCACATTTCTAAACTTCAAACTAAACTACAAATCCATAATAATTAAAATGGTGTGGTACTGGAACAAAACAGGCACAAAGACCAATGGATCTGAATAGAAAGCCCAGAAATAAAACCACACATATATTGACAATTAATCTTTGACAAATGAGCAAAGAATATGCAATAAACCAAAGACAGATTGTTCAAAAAGGTTCTGGGAAAACTGGAACAACATAAGCAAAAGAATGAATCTAGACCACTACCTCACACCATACACAAAGCTTAACTCAAAATGGACAAAATATTTGGGCATAAGACATGAAACCATAAAACATATAGAAGAAATACAGGTAAAACACTACAAGGCATACATCTCAGTAACATCTTTAAAGACACATCACCCAAAGCAAGGAAAATGAAGGAAAACATAACCATCTGGGACTGCATCAGACTTAAATACTTCTGTACAGCAAAAGAAAAATTAACCAAAGAACACACACACACACACAAAAAAAAACTAATTAAAAAGCAAACCTGCACAACCATGTTTACAGAAGATAGTGATGGTATGGTAATAACCTACATGCCCCTGAACAAATGAGTGGATTAAGAAGATAGGTATATGTTCACAATGGAATGCTACTCAGCAAAACTCATACCATTTGCACCAACATTTACATATCTGGAATAGATTTTCCTAAGTGAAATAAGCCACAAGAATGATAAATACTGATAGTTTAATTTATATATGGAATATAGAGAAATCAAACAAAGGATTGTAAAATATAAACTTTAAAACTGACACTTAAAACCTGACATTATATCTGAGGTACTCAGTAGGGGAGAGGGAGGTAGAGGAGATAGGAAAAAGTGGGGGAATCAATGGTGGAGTAGTATCAGTGTTTTAGTGGTAGAAGAGTTATGGTGACCAGGCCCTCCTTGGTGGTGCAGCAGGTTAACGCACAGCACTAAGAAGCTAAAGCCACTTCAGCATCGATCCCTAGCCCCGGAGGTGACCCAAATGGCGTGGCAGAATTCTCCTGACCTGCCTGCTGCTCCCCTCAGCAGTGTACTTCATCAGTCAGCCTGTTCTGCTCCCCATTCTGTCTCTGGTGAAGCCTCTCACTGCCCCCGCACCTCTGGCTTGTACCCCAGGTCTGTATGCATAAATAAATAAATAAATCTAAAAAAAAAAGCTATGGTGACCACACCCATGTGTAGAAATCTATATTGTGAAAATCAATTAACAAGGATATAAAATAATGGGTACTTCATTATGTAAATATGTATATATACAAATTACACATATGTTTGTATACATATATATGAAAATCAATATATATAGAAAATCAATAAATTCATATTTTTAGCAGCAAAATTGAAAAAACATTTGTAAATACTTCATTGCCAATTCCATTTTTCACTAGTGTCATAACTGACATGTAGGACCCACTTCCATGTAGCCATCTTTGATTACATAAACCAAATTTACTAAGCAAGGAAGGTGCTAGGACTAGGACAGAGATGAATGAATCTAACACTGAAGGCTGGTGAGCCTTGCAGCTTGCTTCTGGGACTTGAAGGAGACATGTAGAAGAGCCACGTGTAGAGATGCTTGGAATAGACCAGTAGGTTTCATACACATGGTGGGATTGTCCTTAGCAGAGAGAATGGCAGCCACCATCCTGATTTGTATTTTTATATCTCTCCTTCTCTTCAAGTTGCCTGCCCCTTTTTTGTGTGTTTCTTCACTGCAGGGCTAGAGGGTGTCTGGGATTTGTGGGAAACTTTCGGATCTCGGTGGCCTTGCATCAGGGAGAGTATTTGGGTATTTCATGAAGGGTTGGGTAATTTGGGTAGGGGAAGGATTTACCCAAGTTACTGGGAAACTTGTTAGGAATGTCTTCTCTTTTCTTCCCTCTCTGTGCACATTAATGCTATTAAAGATGTTTTTACACTGAGTCTGCTTCCTTTGCCTATGGGCATTAGATGACTGAACAACATTAAAGCATGCACCCTTTAACAGTTTGGGGCTCCCCGTTACCCCTGGGTTGCACTCTAACAGTTATAACTCCACCATTTAAAAAATTGATTGTAGAAATCAAATTTCATTTATCCTGGGGTGATTTGTATGCTAGTTTTAACATTTTGTATACTATTGTGGACAAATATGTTGTTTATTCTGATATATCCCATTGGTGTCATATTAATTCAATGTTAAGTAAAATTAATTAAGGATGATATAAATGTAGACTGGAATTTAGCCAAATTTTCGCTTGTACAACCCATGTTCTCTCTTCTCTCACCACCAATATCTTATTATTCTCTACATTCAAAAAGATTTTTATCAGAAACTTTTTATATTAAGGAAAATTTATTTTTAAAAGGGTATCAATGATTGCAACATAAAGACTTAAAAAATTAAAAGAAACAGATGTCTATTAGTTGAAAATCATTTATTGCCTCTATAAAAGTTTAAATAAAAATCCTATGAAAATTCACATTACAATCTGATGTGATTTAAAGGTGATAGTATGTTTCAGAGGTAGTGCCAGTAAAATGAGATGCAAGATTGCTAAAAGGAATTTTCAACAATTTAATGAAAAATAAAATGTCAACGTGGAGCAATATATCTCAGTATACATTTTAATGGGACAATCATATTTCCATGAACATATCATTTTATTCTCTCCCCTTAGTGAATCTGCTTGTAATAGAGGTAAGTTTTGAACACTGGTATTGACTGTAGAGTCACAAGTTAAAAGGTTCTTCCACTGTATTACAGAACAGCTTGGTGAAGAGCTTGGTGAAGTGCTGTCTGCCAAAGATAACAGCAGCTTCAAAAATAAATCCACTTGCTCATCTACATATGGTGGTACTAATAATTCTTTTAGAAATTTAATCTATTAGAATTTCAATTTTTTAGGACGTGAATGTGAATGGAAATCTATTTTTAAAAATAGATAGTATTCCTGGTAACCACTGCTGCAGTGTAGAAGAAGCACAGGTATTAAAGTTTACAAAATCTCTCTTTGAAATAATAAGTTATAATGCTAAAATGAAGGAATTATTCCTTGGAAATGGGCTGAATATCCCCGCTCCCCAAAAGAAGGCAACATAGTAAATATTAGAGCCTAGAATTCTTTTGAACATACTTCTTATGTTTCCTTTTACAAATGTACAAACTTGATTATAAAAAATGTCCTAAAATAGATGTTGTTGCCTTGAGAGCAATGTCCTCTTGGACATCTTTTGAGGTCTTGGGAGTTTTCAGAGCACTGACATAATTGGACTACAGCTTTTTCTTCTCCAACGATAACAAATATTTCCATTGCATGATTCTAATAGTAGTACAAAAGTCCTACTTTTGACAAGTGATCTTATAAGAAAACATCTCCAGTTCCTTAAAGAGGCCACTTTCTTTTAACGTTTCCTTTGTATATGCTAGTTTTCCTATTCTCCAGGGCAACTGTAATACCCATTTTTTATGTGATTAAATTTAGCTTGGCTTAATGAGGAAAGAATCTTCCGATTTTGGAAGGCAATTGCTCTTAGATACACATTTCCTGTGTAGAAGCTCCTTATCTATTCTACCCAGAAAGCAGACATTAAAGTATACTTAAAAGGAAAAAAAATACATTTACATCTGCCTTTGTGAGAAAGATGCTTTAAACAGTATAGTCTATTTTAATATTGTGTCAAAGTCCTTAAGGAAGAAATACTAGCTTTTTTTTTTTAATCCACTCCACCATGAAGATGTACAGAAAGCAGTGATAAACTGTTATTTTTCATGTGCTAAATGTCTCAACCAATTTCATTCTGTATTTGTGAAAAACATACCTTCTTCATACTAGACTTTAAATACTTGACCTTGGGATCTTTTCAAACTCTGTAAGGCGTGATTTCATTTTGTCAATTATATTTTTCCCTGGATACAGTTATCTCCTTTGGTTTTGGGTATAGAACAAACACATTCCACGTTAGAAGTTTTTTTTTAATTCCAATGATAACAAAAGAAATAATTCTGGTGCTGAGACACAAATCCTCAGACAAAAAGATTCCTAAGTACTTTGTTATGATTTTTGCAGGTACTATAAAGAACTTGAAATAGAACTAAGGAAATAGTTTATATTTCCCATCAAAATTATAGGCTGATTCCTTCTAGGTATCACACCTAAACAATCATTAAATCTGTTAAAATTTACAATGAAATAAGTTTTATTATTATCCATTAAAAGTTAAAGGAATTATTTGTTTTGAAGTTTATGACATGCTGAGAAGGCCAAATCTAATATTACTACAGGAGGAGTCTAAATAAATTTTCATTTAAGGGTGAATTACTGAGGCACGACATACAATTCATAGAGTTGAGAAACATATGAAAGAAATCACCTATTCCTACTTTGTAACAAGAAAAAATAAAGAGATTCTTAATTTGAAGTGGAAGAAATTAGATTTAAAAGATAAATTCTACGATTAATAAAGGGGAACCTAGGAGAAACTTGAATTTGTTCACACTGACTTAAGGAATGATTTCCATATTAATGCATATGGTAGGGAGTCTTTTTCTCATAGAATAATTGGCAATAGTAATAAATTTAATCCTAATATAAGGTTTGGTAACTCAGTGTTCCTTTCTCTGGATGGAATTTGACTTTTCAGCAAGTTGTTCTAAGCACTACGGAGGATCATATGGCTCTCAGTTTAAAGGCAGCCTGTCTAACCACTGAACTATTTCTGCTAACAGAAGAACCATAACAGTAGCATTGCAGCAATATTAAATCAAACAAATAACTGGAAAAATGAAGGATTTTCAGTGACCCTTACCTATTTGTGTGTTTGGGGAGGGGACATTTCAAGGTAAAAGCACTCACTCAAAAGTTGGTATCAGTGAATCTCAAGTTCAAAATTGGTTTTGAAATTACAAAAATATCTGACCCAGGAACTCCATGGCCAAAAACCTTATATATCCCCTTCATTAATTTTTCAGGTATAGAGAGTAATTACTCTAAACAACACAATTACACACTGCCAAATGGAAAATCTGCCAAGTGGAAAATATATGACACTGAGTTGAGAAGAAACTGGTCTTTTCCCTTGTATAAGTGTTGAGTGCCATCTACTACCCTGGAAGAGGGGGTCTGTAAAAAATTTTCTACCATGTATAGTCATTTGCTACCTACTTAGCAGAAGTGAGTAATATGTCCATTTTAGGAGTGTACTCATCAGAGAGTTTCCAGAAAACAAAAAGAAATTTAGTTTACAACCAAAAGGTAGTATAAGTATTTGAATATTATCCTTGGCTGATGGCTCTGTATAAGCCTCACATGGAAATGAATCAATTTTTGTGGCAAAGCTGAGTATCTAGATACAAAATAAACTCAGTGGCTTACCTTAGAGTGCTGTTTCATAAAATGTAAGAACTGAAAATGTATTATGGAGACAGTGACAGACTTGTAATATTTGTGAAACACTTCAATGAACTCAGTTATACAAATTTGCTAACAGAACGTGAATCTTATCAATATTTGTCATTTGCAGTAACGAAAAATTCCCATTAAAACTAATCTTTTACAGTATTTTGTTTCTGTACACTTAATATTATTTATCTGACCTCATACTGTTGAATTACTTTTCCATAAGTCAAATTTTGGGCTGGAAAATGCAAGGATATCAACATTTTACAATTATACACTAATTACCACTTCAACTTTTAATTATTAGATTAAGCCAAATCCTCATAGGGTTTGAAAAATAAATCCCAGGACTTATCCAGGTTAAATCTTCTTTTAAGTTTTGTTTTCACTTTTCAGTCCACATTCCTGAGTATAAGTATTATGTGCCTGATAAGAAAAGTAGAGAATAAGAAAGATGTAATGGCTACAAAGGCAAGATTAAACAACCTTCAGTAACTTGATACTCAATGCTGAAATACCTTTATTTTTGTGGAACTGGCCAAAACTATTAATAAAACTAAGTTTTTCTCATAAAAAAAATACAAATCTTTTAGAAATTACACATTAATTTCTTGGGTAAACTCCTCGAAATTAAATGTAATATTTTCCAGAATTCCATCAGTTTGCAAAAAACTCTCAGATAATGCCTTTAAATTTCAGATACATTTTTTTGCACTGTAGCCATTATATCTTATCCATCCTTCACAAAATACACTGGTTTCAACGACATATTTTCAACTGAAGAATTTAATGGCAACATTATGCAGTTATCTTGAAATGCCACCTGGTAAGGAGCCTAAAGGCTGTATCACATGTTCTTCTTTAAATCACAAACTGTCTGAGGCATTTTTCTCTGATAAAGAAGACACACTGAATGAGGTATCATCAGGCTCTGGCGAGGCATGACTGAAATCCATCTCTTCTAGTTCAGGAGGTAAATCTGACAATAGCGCCTGTGTAAGAAAAATAAATTTTTTGAATTAGTATGTGGACATATTTTTTCTAGCTTTATGTTAATAGCTGTGGTCCATTAATGTTGATTTATCCTTATAGACTCAAAGAAAGGACACTCCTATTTCAGAATCTGATGCAATATGTCACCTAAAGGAAAAACTCTTCATACACAATTAAGTAGCAGAATACTAGATCTTGAGAGTGTGAATTAGGTAGAGTGGAATCCTGGGCAAAAGAGAAATCAGGAGGGAAATTAACAAATATGTTGAACCTGGAGCTTTTAAGTATTTGAAATAGGCAGTTTTCATATTAGTTTTGTGTGTTCATTGATCACTGCAAAAGAGCTGTAAATTATATTACTTACTAAAACATTCCTGCCCCCTTATGCTGTCCTTGAGAGAAAAACATTTCACAGAAACTATTTTGTACTTCAGTGGGAGAAAGAATTTAGCACTTAGGAAAGAAGTTTAGCTATTCCACTTTAGACTATAACAACTTGAGAAAGGTTAAGTGAATTTTCTTCTTTTCTTAGCTGTGCCCATAGCTACAGATAGCCAAGCACGTACTATGGGTCATGGCTGAAGCAGTGAATCTAGCTGTATAATCATGTTTCTAGAGCGCTGCTCCTTTCTCTACTATGGTAATCAGGAGAAGCCAACATCTAAAAAATAAGCTTTGCCATGATGTAATTGTTTCATCTGGAGTTGCATACCATCATCCATGCCAGATAAATAAAGGAGTATTCAAACTTTATGTGACTGACAAAGTGGATTTCCATTTGATCATAAGAAATCACAAACTAAATGCTTGATTTGCTGCTCCAAAAATCACAAATAATAAATCATATCTGAGCAATTTTCTAATGCCTTCACTTCTGGAGTGAGTTTTGTGTTCAATGGTAAATGAGAACTAAGGGAACAAGAACAAATGAATGCAAGCTTGTCAACAACCAGTTAAGGAACAGAAAGACAGGTCATGTTGAAGAAAAAATGAGACCAATTATCATAACATGATAATATTCTCCTATTCTCTTTATTACAAGAAGTGACAGCTATAAATCCTATACAATTAAAAAGGTCATGAACCTCTTGCTGAAATTTGGGCTATTTAAAAAACATGTTATTTAAAGTTCTAGGTTGTAAATATTAGGACATTGAGCCATTTTCTTCTAGAATAGCGGTTTATTACTGAATCCAAGTAAAATAAAGCTTTTTCTAACATTAATTGATCATAGTCTATGAGATGTAAGTCATTAGACTTTGTTCATATTGCAAGTGTAAAGAAGCCTATTACAACATGTTCCAATTAGCATTCACTGAATATGTGCTTACAATACTGTAGACTCAGGTAAATGAAGAGACAATGACAATCTAAATTCTAGTTGGGAGATGCTCAAGTCAAAGCAACACTTTCATTTTTATTTTTTGTCTTTGGTTTCATGTAGTTGACTAAAATGTGTGTAACATGAACTAGAAAACCTTGATGTCTGAGGCATTATAGAGCACTACTAATTCATGAGGTCGACTTAAAAATTATTTTCAGGACTCTCCCTGGTGGCACAACAAGTTAAAGCACTGCATTATGAAACTCTCTGAAGCCACTGCAGCAGGAGTTTGATCCCTGGCCAGGAAGCTGACCCACATGGTGTTCCAGACCTCTCCTGACTCACCAGCTGCTCCCCTCAGCAATGTATTTCGGTACATCTGCCTGTTCTGCTCCCCACTCTGTTTCTGGTGAATCCTCTCACCCACCACACCTCTGGCCTGTACCCAGTTCTATAAGCATAAATAAATAAATCTTTGAAAAATATATTTTCAACATCTTATTGAATTATCACATTGGTGCACTCAAAAAATTGGATTATTACAATTGATAGAACTGTCTTTTTTCACAGATACTGAAGCAAACACAATTAACTTTATTTACTACAGGTTCTTCATCAATTGCTGTTCAGGTCTAGAGCATTTCCTTCCAAGATATTAAAAGCATTTCCAAAAAAAAAAAAAAAATCTCCATTTTCTCTATCACTTATTCTAGCCTCTAGAGTATGAATTGCAAGTACTGTAGTGCTAAGCATTTATTCCATTTGCAAAATGTAGAAATTGAAGGTCAAGAGAGGCAACTGACCATGCGAGCATAACACAGAATCAGGGGATGGAAGACTGTAATTAATGACTTAAGGTGGTGCTAGCATGATTATATTTGTTTTTAAATTGTCATTGATTCAAATGAATCCACTCAATAAACTATTTCAAATTAGTAACATATTTTAAAGTCTGGATTATTCATTGGAGCAAATATTTTTTATCAAACACTCATCTCATTCAACATACCCAAACAAATATTAATGGAGAAATACTTAGGATATGAAAAAAGAAGTGAGAAACTATACACACTGATTCTCTTTTTTAAATGTAAGAGTAAAAATTCTTTCCTGAAATAAGCCTTTTAATAGTTCACATGTTGAGATCAGTAATGGAAGAGATCACATGGAAAACTTTCTTGTATTACTACTGGTGTCTTCTATATTTTGAGATTATTATGTTCAATCTCAATTATGAAAATTAGTAATTCTTATTGAGGTGTTGATTAGAGTGACTATCACTTTTAGTAAAATATCTGTATCATTTTGCCTTTTTTTAGCCAACATTTGCCCATTCTTTAGTTCATCACTCTTCTATTGGAGGAAAAGATAAGGAGAAAAAGAAAATGTACATTTATTACTCTTATTTTTCAGTGAACTTGGAAAAAGAATCAAGCCAGTGATGAGGTTACAATTAGAAAATAAAATTGGTTTGTGTTCTACTCCTGTATGTTGAGATATAGACAACTGCTAATTATCTGGCCAGATAACTCATAATAAAAACCATGTTACAAATTCTGGAGCTAGGACCATACATCCTATGGTTAGAGTCCATTGTCATTGTTTCTGTTTTACAGCTAGTTAACATTTACAGTGCTCTAAGGTACATGTTCAAAGCTACCACATTATTCAAAAAAAAAAAAAGCAAACACATTTCAACATGTCACAGAATAAGCATAACTCACATGATAAAACAATATGCTAAATAATGCTGGTAAATAATGCTGGTGTCAAAACTGAAAGCTGTTTTGATATATCTGTATGTATGCTATATAAGGGAGCAAAATTCATGCAAATGGACACATACTCTATATGTTGGGTTGAACCTTTTGAGTAAGTTCTTTTAGCTTAAATATTGTGGTTCAGCACTTTGGTAAAATGCATAATTATTTTTTGTTTGATAAAAAGGGAGAATTGTGGTATACTAAAACTCTAATCATTTTCCCTTGAGATGTCTGGGGTGGCGTATGTATATGCAGTCTTGTTTGGTTATAAGCAGTGAAGTTTTGTACCTTTAAAAATCCTTGATGAATAAAGCTCTCTATAAATTCTTCCAAATTAATGGTTATCTGTTATGTACTACTTATATTAAATTTCTCTGACAAAGAATTAACACAATAGTATACAATTTAGAGGCAAAGTTGGCATCATTTAGTATCGAATGCAATATTAAATTCAATTCTGTAATTCTTTCTAACAAGCTTAGTAAATTACTAAACAAATTTCACCTGCAATGATAAGACTGGGAAAACTGGGAAAAGTAAACAATGCACTGTTGTCATAAAGATTTTCACATTTTCATAGTGATGAATAATATATTGTGAAGTAGAGATTACTCAAAGATCTATGAACTTTAGTGAGGGATGGAAATTAAATAAAATACAGAAGAGAGGCAAATGCCTTAACCCTCTTTCATTTAAAAAAGCTCAAAATATGTGCTTCCCCAATTAGAGTAGCTCTATCTCCACAATTTCCTTAAATTAATTTAATATTTATTTTCCCCTTCTTAAGGCTAGCTTGCAATTAATAAAGTATATTAATCAGTTATTTTGATTTCTCACTAAAGCAACATAAAATCTGAATGTCTACTCTCAATAATACTGTGCTAATAAAGGTCATGAAGTAACAAATACTTCTTCATGTCTACCAGCAACAAAATTTAAAAATGAAAACAAAAATGAAGAACCAATGTGTGACATACCATTTTTCAACATGATACATTAGTTTACTAGTCATCTTTTCTAGCACCTACCTGTTGTTGTTCCTTATCGTCAGCTTTCATAGCTAGTATCAAGCTCCTAACAAATGTCTGAAGCTTAAAGTACTTTTGCTTTTGAATTTCTAGCTCATTTTCAATGAATCTTACTTCTTCATTCTGAAGGAGAAAACATTAAACAATACAATTACCACTGCAAAACTGGACTGTACATGTTTGATGCACAATAACTTTTTTTTTAAGTTGACAAATTGGAGGCTTAAAAAAGTAGATTATATTTTATCCAAAGAAATATAAAATTCTGAAGGAGATTATCTGATCACTGTAAGGCTGACTTTTAAGGAAATCACCAACAGACAACCATTTTCAAGGTCAAAAATTCAATCCAATTTAATAAAGTCCAGTAAGAAAAAAAGTGCAATAAATATTTCCTTTCTTGGAAATATTCCTCATGTATTAAACCTAGTAAGCACTTGCATTAAGACAAAGCATAGTCCAATGAGCCCCAAGTAAAGAGCAATAGCAGATGTAGTAACACTGAATGTACCATTCCCAAAAACAAATACTGAGGACTGAAAAAAGTTTACCATGTTTTTTAACCAAGGAGATACTGAGTTTATTACTAAGAATGTTGTAAGATTTTTGCTGCCTTCCAACCTGTCTTTATTATGTGGGAGTTTGTTGACTCCTATTTTCAGTATATTGATTGAAAACTAATCTCTATTACTTTTGCTAGTTGTGTAGGAAAAGAACAATACACTAATACACTAGATATCAGCATTTAATGCCAGGTTCATTAGTAATTGTGAAAGCCTGTGTAGGTAAATCAACCTGTTTACAAATCAGTAAAATAAATAAATACTAGTGCTCTTTGGCATTTCTAGGCTCAACTAAGAGAGTAGTCATAAAAATGTCCTCTGAGGATTTACTACTAAAATTGTAGTAATTAAGAAAGTGTGGTAAAGACAATGAGCATATAGATGAATGGAACAGAAAAGATATATGCATAGCACAGTACAAAAATACATATCATTTATAAACACATAGATTACACATATATCAACCAATTTATTTCAAATCCATTGGTTGAACAAATGAAATCCATAGTGCCCCCAAAGGAAAAGAATATCAACCCTTACACTTACATAATATACAAAGTTTATTAAGAAATGGGTCATAGATCCAAGTGTAAAACCTAGGAATATAAAACTTGTAGAGGAAAACAGAGTGAATTTTTGTGTCCTGAGGTTAGGCAAAAATTTGTCAATAGCAAAAATAAAGCATAAAACTTAAAGATATCATCAAAATAAAAACTTTTGCTCTTCAAAAGGCACTTAGAATAATACAAGTTACATATTGAAAGAAAATATTTTGAAATCATGTGTAAAACACTTACTGTCAGATAATATAAATAACTTTTTCAACACAATCATAGGAACGACAGAATAAGAAGCCGGCAAAAATATCTGGAATATATTCTTCATCAAGGAATGTACATGAATAAGCAAAAATCACATGAAAATGCTTAATATTATTTCTTACTAAGTAAATACAAATGAAATGTACAGTTAGATACTACTACTAACATAATACAATATAAGTATTGATAAAAATGTAGAGCAATTTGAAGCTTCATTTATTCCTGCTGGGAATGTAAATGACACAGACCTTTGAAATGTTTAAGAAACACAGGAAAACATTTTGGCAGATTCCTGTAAAATTAAACATTTCTTTCTTACCATATGACTTGGTAGTCCTACTACCAAGTATTTTTTTTAATAGAGGTAATTGGTTTGTGTTTTGTGTGTGTGTGTGTGTGTGTTTTAGAGGTTTAAGATTTCCCCCTTACGGTACTGTTTCCACACCACAACCACCAGCAAAATGTGCATATAGTCCTCTTAAGTATTTACCCAAAGAAAATGAAAATATATACCCACAAAAAGACACACATTAATGTTCATAACAGTTTTATTGATAATAGCCTAAACCTGGAAACAACACAAGTCTTCATCAGGAGGTAAATAAACAAATTGGCAGTCATATAAACATACTGTTTACAACTCGTTTAAATATATAAAGAAGTGAATTTTATTGTATGAAAATTATATCAATAAAAAAACAATTAAAAACAAACAAAAAACAAACCAGTAAAAGGGTCTGCAGGTCTTGTGAATTAATTAAACTGAATGTTTTAAAAAATAAATTATTAGTCAACACCTTGCCAAAAATCATTAAGTTATGAATATTCTTTGTAGTTGGAGAAGTAGTGTGAAAGATAACAGTAGTAACTGTGTAGCAAGATTTATTCAAAAATTATGCAAAATATATTAAATTTAGTTAGTTCTATGGGTATGCTTATTTCAATTGAGAGGAGGCAGTTGAAGTAATCACATTCAATTTATGGATGTGTTCATTGCATCAATTGCTTTTTCAGCTCACTTTAGAACATATTACACCTAATAAACTGTTTCCTATGCAGACCATTTAACAAAAGTTAATCATTTGCAAATGATAATCCAAGCTAAATTCCTTTTGCTGAGGCATGCTACAGCAATATAAGTTCCAAATAAGTACTATAAAACAATTCAACATGTTTCTGCCATAATGTATTTGAACAATCCTGACGTTTAATTTTTCAGTATTCATTGTGAAAGCAGTATTAGTAAATTACTGACTAAGAAATCTTTTTCCAAGTACACAGGAGATATCTATCATCTTTAGTGTTGTCTAATTTTAATGTAGAGTCCTTTTGAGCTACACTCACAGTCCATTAGAAAACATTTTAAAGATATTAATTCATATTTGCAAAAGCCAGGAATAATCTTTTAGGATTCAGATATTTAATTTCTCATGTGTATATTCCTCCTCTTCAGTATTTATGCAATATTTGTAAAACATAAACTGACTTAAGAAAATTAATTTGCATACATTTTCTTCTTAGAGCTGCTTTTGCAACACTATTAAAAACTTCCTAGATCATAAGCAGTAATTTATGTATACGTTAGAGATTTTTTTACATAAATGGAAAGTTTGTGAAAGGAACTAAAATGATAATATCAGCTACTGAATTCCACAAAACAAAACCTGAACTCATTTTTCTTGTTAAAATCTTCCCAACATTCCAAATAAACTTTGCCAATTCTTTTTCAAGATAATTGTATGGAACACTTGAGACTAGAGTTTTGATCTCCAAACAGGCTATTAATGGCTGCCAAACCTAAGGTGTTATTTTATGACAGTTATTCTAGTCTAGGGAATGAGCACACCAACTTGTCTCATAAGCATGTTGTGTTAATTAGAAATCCCAGAAATATGGATTTTTAGCAATATGTCTCAATCAGAAGCTTTACTATAACCAGACTTAATACTGATATTTATCAGCAGTATATAGGAGACATTCTTTCATTGTGCTACAATGAACCACAAGAATAATGAGAGACTTTAGTGTAGGAAAATTGTATAATGATCCAATTTCTGATCTTAATTGATTTTATATAAACGGATACTTGCATAATAGTATAAAAAGTACTTGCAAGAATAAATTAATCTATCCACTCACTCAGGAATTAATTACTAAACACTAGATCAGAAACTTGGGATATGCCTGTCTTCAAGAACTTTATGATAAATATACCTAAGAAATCAACCAAGTGATTTTGATCTCAAATCAAGAATATTAGCATGTGTATGCAAATAAAGTATAACAGAGTTCACTGGAGAAAAATTAAATTTCCATATTAATACAGTTGTTTTAAATAAACAGCTTGAAATCAGCAATTATAACTGATATGAGGTTTTCTGGAGTCTTAACTTTAGCATTAAAGTTAATTCACAGATGGAGTGAACTGAAATATTTTTAATAATTATCAATAAAAAGATGTAATTTCTATATAGGTGTTGGTTTTAGAAAGTGAACAAGAAGTTTACGTCCGATGGTCATGGGTTCCCCTAAATGAAGGAAAATGAAGGACCATTTTTCTGACAGCATTTACCAAAATGGAAAACACTGAATCAGTAAGTATCCTTTAGAGTACAATGAATATGTTAATAATTATTTTATGATTGTATACTCTGCCTAATCCTAACCTTCAGCCCTAACTATGCTGAGATGCTTAAGTAGGCTGCCACTCCAGAAGGAAACGGCCCTGGAAAGAATCCTCCAAGTTCCACCGAGACCCAACAGTATCTCTCTGACCTGCATGAGTACTAAGCAGAACATTTAAAAACTGTACAATTCTGGGTCCTTTCTTGTGGCACAACGGGTTAGGACGCAGCACTGCAAGCTAGCTGCAGCTACTTCAGTGCAAGTTTGTTCCCAATCTCCGGAGGGGTCCCACTTGGTGCAGCAGATCTCTCCTGTCTCCCACTACACCCCTCAGCAATGTACTTCCTCCATCTGCCTGTTTTGCTCCTCTGGTGAAACCTCTCACCACCTCTGCACTTCTGGCTTGTACCCCAGTTTTGTATGAATAAATAAATAAATCTTAAAAAAAAAAAAACACTCCAGGCCCTCCCTGGTGGCACAGCGGGTTAAAGCACAGCACTGAGAATCTAAGGCCGCTTCTGCATGAGTACATTCCCGCCTGCCCTGGAGGTGACCACATGGTGTGGCAGACCTCTCCTGACCCGCCCGCTGCTCCCCTCAGCAGTGTACTTCGTTGATCTGCCTGTTCTGTTCCCCACTCTGTCTCTGGTGAAGCCTCTCACCGCCCCTGAGCCTCTGGCCTGTACCTCAGTTCTGTATGCACAAGTAAATAAATCTTATTAAAAAAAAAAACAAAACACTACAAATCTGTCCTTTCGGTTGTACTCTCCATTGCTTATGCCAAATGAGGGTTTGCTGAGATGTTTTAATCCTTTGCTGGACATTTAGAAATATTTACATCCTTGTTGGAGAAATTATAAATCTATTCTGGTATTGAATCAACTTTATAATTCTGTTAGGCATTATATTTTCTTTATCACTTCAGTTGGAAGTACAATTTAAGTAGTGGAAAGCATTGTACTCTGACAAATTAGTAAATAAATTTCAAAAGATAGTTTCCTTCTGTATTTACAGTGTTCAGTATTTTAAAGTCTAACGTGTTGTGAGCATTTGGAAAACAAACTGTTGAATGACATAATTTTCAATTATAGTAAAACTGAAAAGAATTTTTGGAAAATGACAGCTGTTATTTTTCTGAATAAATGTTATTTTCTGCTAACATTTTAAGTTCACTGGTCTCTAGTTTGAACATTTATGACATTTCAAGAAAAAAAATCTGTTTATGGAAAACATGAACATTTCAGAAAGCCTCCAACTTACCTAGTAAATTTGTATACAGTTTAACAAATGAATAACATTTACACATATGTTCAGTAAACAAACTGACACACAGACTAATAGTTTATGTCAAAATGTAATAAAAACACTATCAAAGTTAGTCTGTCAATTTAGTAAAGAATGACTTTCAGAAAATTGCGAATCTTTTCATACTAATTTGGTAATTGTTTTAGAGATTGTTTTGGAATGTCTCCTAAAATAGCTATACTATTATATAAAAAATCTTCAAAAGTTATAATTAAAAAGATAAAATTAGTAAGGAACACTGGAAAAAATCTCTTTATCACAATTTAAAGGCAGATATTATGGAGAACTATGAGTGTTGGTGGTAGTTGTGGTATGGTGACATACATGCAAAAGAGGTAGGAACCTACACCTCTAAAATATATACGATGTTGTAAATCAATGTTCGTTAATTCAATACAAAATAATTGAATAAAGAAATTTTAAAATATTAATTAAAAACAAAAAAATTCTGCTATTATGAAGTGGAGGAGTGTTAACTCAAAAATGCACCTATCAACAAGAGTCTTGGGACAAAAAAAATAAACACTAAACATAAACATCTTGGACATTAAAATAAAATAATTGTCATGTATTTCACATTAACCACCACAATGAAATTCCTTACTCTGCCATGTTCCATCAATACCTACTCCTTCTCAGCCAATTTGTTTCCTTTCCATTCTTCATTATTTTTAATTCCTTTCCTACATCATTGTTAATTTTTGCACACAATTGATTTCAAGCCTCAGATGTAGTCCCCATAGTTTCCCACCAACAGATCCCCAGTGATAAATCTACCCAGTCCTTTATGCTCTTCTCCCTTCTCTTTTGATCCCCCTTCTTCCCTCTACCTTGCCCTATGCCTCAGATGTGTGGTCAGCTTGAAAGTTTTGTCTTTTTTCCTGCCCCTTTCTTCAGTTTCTCTATATTCCACATATCTGTGAGACCATCTGATATTTATCTTTTTCACTCTGGCTTATTTAGCTTAACATAATCCCTTCCATGTCTATCTATCCAGGTTGCTGTAAATGGCATGAATTTAGCTTGATAGTTGAGTACAATTGTATTTTGTATATATAACACATTTACTTGATCCATTC
This sequence comes from Condylura cristata, assembly GCF_000260355.1. NCBI lineage: Eukaryota > Metazoa > Chordata > Mammalia > Eulipotyphla > Talpidae > Condylura > Condylura cristata. The sequence continues at coordinate 5,201,277 of NW_004567120.1, forward strand.
ATCTATTTGGGGGGTATTTAGTTTAATTCCATATCTTCGCTATTGTAAATAGCACTGCAATAAACATTGGAGTGCAGGTTTCCTTTTGAATTCGTGTTTTTGTGTCCTTTGGGTAGATTCCTAGGAGTGGAATCATTCGGTGATATGGTACATCATTTTTAGTGTCTTCAGGAAGCTTCAAATAGCTTTCCATAGTGTCAGCCAACTCTACTTAAAACCATTAGCACTAAAGGAGCCAGCATTAACTAAAATGCCTGGTGCCTTGAATGGTATTCAAATTGCCTGAAAGTCAACAGAAGCCCAGGATTTTTAATTTACCAAGGAATGAATAAGTTACAAGTACTACAAAAATCTGTCTCAGGCCCTCCCTGGTGGTGTGGTGAGTTAAAGTGCAGCACTAAGAAGCTAAAGCCACTTCAGCATGAGTTCAGTCCCTGCCCCAGAGGTGACCCACATGGCACAGCAGACCTCTCCTGACCTGCCTGCTGCTCCCCTCAGCAGTGTACTTTGTCAGTCAGCCTTTTCTGCTCCCCACCCTGTCTCTAGCGAATCCTGTCACTGTCCCTGCACCTCTGGCCTGTACCCAATTCTGTATGTATAAATAATTAAATATTTTTTTTTAAATCTGTCTCATTTAACATCTTTTATAAATGCAGAATTTGAAATTGTTTTTACCTTATAATCCAGGAGAGAATTCACCTGTTCAACTTCAGAATTACTTATCATGTCACTTTCTTCATCATCAATAATTTCTATTTTCTGTAACGCAAGCAAAAAGGTTTTTATAAACATGTCTGATCATCATCACAACACTCAACTGAACATATACAAATTGAATAAATTCATATGCAGTTTTTGTATTCAATTTAGTTATGGGATTATCTCAACTAGGTCATTTAGAATAAATTCTGGTACGTCACCTACTGCTCAATGTTAAACTCAGCCTATTTCTTAGCAAATTCCCTGTGCCATTAACTGATGACTGCTTAGTAACTAGAAACTTATCTTAATACTTTTAAAGTAGAAAATATAATATATTATTTCACAATATCTCTTAAAAAGATAGACATTGAATTTCCACCTAAATTTAAGCTCCAGTGACAGAGAATTTACTTTTGATAAGGTTGGTATACTTCATAGTAACCGTATCTAATTGGTAGAAGCTGTTTTTTAAATCTCACATTAAAAAAAAAAACTTCTAATCTAAAATGTCAACAAACACCTTTTAAAAATCACTTATTATAATTCATTAGCTAGACAATTTGAAGCAGGCAGACATTTATTATATAATTATATGGCAACTTGTTTCCATCATTGGACAGTACAGGGAGTGGGGAGGAGTTAAAGAAAGAAAAAGAAAGAGCGAGAAGGAGGGAGGGAGAAAGGGAGGAGGAAGGAGAAGGCAGGGGAGGTAAAGAGAGAGGAGATAAACTTCAATGAGATTTAGAATCTTTAGAATTCAGGTGCAGTATAGTTTATAAAGTATTCTGCACACAGTAGGTACTAATCAAATTTCTGCCACATGAATAAACAAAACAGCTTAGCACTGAAGGAAAGAATGACCAATAAGCTGCAAACATGGAAGCAAGGTAAATTCTTTAATCATGGAAATTTGATTTTAATAAAAGCAAAACCGAAAGATAAAATCAATGGCAAATTTTTCTTTGGCAGATGAAAACACTTCTAAACATGCAAACTGTCAACCTTCCGCAAATTTAAAAGCTAAAAAATTAGCTTGAGATCATCATTAGTCAATCTTTTAAGAAAGAGTACATTAATACAAGTATGTCCTAGGCAGAATGTGAAATTGAATTTTTTAGTCAGGAAAGTATGTAGTAATTAAAAGTCACAAACATATAGGGAATGATTTTATTTGATCCATTGCTTATGAGGAGATGACACTATAACAGGATTTGTGACCTGCAGAGCTCTGAGCCAGGAGAACAGATATAACAAAATTTCTTTCTACTGTAGCCTAATGATAAATCTAATGTATTGTTTTCTACTATAATCACCATAAACTTGCAGTTTAATTGTGTTAACAATGATTAAACCTCAAATGTAATTTGTTTGATGCTGTCTTTTACATTTTCTACCTATTTGATTTGGTTCCAGGAATAAAGGAGCTGAATAACCCATGGGATGAAGGTGTATGCCACTGTATAGATTCGTGCACATAAATGAATCATATATGTCTTGGTGATTTGTCATCCACAAATAACTTGAGGCATTCAAAAGTTATAGACAGAAGGTACACATTTTTGAACTTTTGGAGTTTTGTCTCTGTAAATCAATTGCCCTCGAACAATTACGTGCTTAAATGATTGTGATTCAGCGGATGGCATGGTTTCCTTCATTATCTTCAAATATCTGCTGAAGGAGAGATAAATGAAGAGAAATTCAGGCTAAAATTGAGCATGCCTTTAGGGGAAAGGTGGTCCAATTTTTAAATAATTGTAATTCATATAATTCAAGTTTAGAGAAAAGGTCATTATTACTTGGTGAAATTTGAAAATATTAGCACAAGTAATTGTAGAAAACAATTATTGTTCATTAGCTAATGAAAACATGACTTTACGGAAAACTTGTTTTCCTATGTGAATACTGAATTTTGTGTGAGTAGGGTTAAACATCAACTTAATTCAGAACTGAATTCATTACAGTGCAAATCTAAAGCATATTCTGCCTGCGGAAAACACTGTTATATATCATTGATGTTAAACATCAAAGAATGGAACTGTATATTATTTGGTCAATTTTTATTAAGGAGATGTGGTAGTTACAGTTTCCGACAAATAATGCTTGTAATAGAAATCACCATAAGTCTTAAAGTTACAGATATTTTGTAACAACATCAAAAACATTAGAGGGACCAGTTTTGAAGGTTGCAATCAAGCACAAAACACTTTTTCAAAAGCAAAAACACAATGACATTTTTCTCATGGTTAACCATCTTGATTTTTGTATTACTTGACACAGTCAGGATATAAATAGATGCTTCTAAAATAACTGCCTAGAGAATGTCTTTATAAATCAAAAACGTTTATATTTTCATAAAACCCAGCTTAACTCATAGTCTGTCATTCAATTGTTTCATGTTGTCTTTACTCCACTGTTAGTAATTATACTAGCAGAGTGTAGTTTAACTAGAAAGAAGAAAGAGTTCCAGGCTCAATATGTATAGGTATGGTCTGAAAAGAGAACTTAGAGTCAGGAATACTTGGAGAAAAGTTCCAGAACTAACGGAATGTTTCTTTCATAATCTCAGGCTAACTTTTCTTTTAATCCTACCATTTGTCAAATGAGAAGAAATCTGCTTGTTGCTAAAATTCCTAAACAAAAATTGCTTTTTATGTACAAAATGTCCTATGTGAGTAAGTATTGGGCTTTTATATTTGCAAAGCTCCTAAATTAAAAAAAGTTCAAATGACAGAACTATAAATTTCATGTATTATATACTTAAAGATATACAATTTCATTGACAAAAGCTCCGCTTCCACTTCTTAAGCACAAGACTGTATTCTGACAATGTTTATATTGCCACCAACTGGAAACCTATCACTGAAATCCATCATGCAATGAAGAAATAATTTTTAAAAATACGTACCACATTATCTGTGGATACTGCATGGTGGTCCTCCTCCTTATGAGCCCTTGCCTCATTTGGAACCATTTCAGTAGACTCTTCTGTAGAAAAACAATGATTTTTTTTATTCCTGAAAACTTTTTAGAATGTTTATTTTAGATCACTTAGGTATCAATTTCTATTTTAAAAGAAAACAAATAAAAATTTATTTAATACATGCATTGGAGGGCAATTATACTTCTAACAATGCATTACAAGAATTATGTATGAATGGAGGGCCCTCCCTGGTGACACAGAGGGTTAAAGCACAGCACTGAGAAGCTAAAGCAACTTCAGCATGAGTTCGATCCCCATCCCAGAGGTGATCCACATGGCACGGCAGACCTCTCCTGACCCGCCCACTGCTCCCCTCAGCAGTGTACTTCATCAGTTGGCCTGTTCTGCTCCCCACTCTGTCTCTGGTGAATCTTCTCACCACCCCTGCACTTCTGGCCTTTACCCCAGTTCTGTATGAGTAAATAAATAAAATCTTAAAAAAAAAAAAAAAGAAATATGTATGGATGGGTACAAATAGAAGGATGGTAAACAACGTAAAATTTATAATTTTAAATATGTAGGCAACCCATATGATTAACAGTTGAGGATTAGAGTAATCATTCAATCTAATCCTACAATAAATGTTACAAATCCACTGAAACTAAAATAGAATTTATTATTATTATTATTACTGAATTTATTTATTTTCTTATATTATTGTTCATATTTTGTACACTATTTGACTTCACTCCTCAGGTGTAGTCCCCAGTTCTCCCTTATAACATAGCACCCCGTGATAAATATCCCAGTTCCATTATTCTCTTTACCACCATTTTGACTTCTCCTTCTGCCCCTCCTGTTCTATATGCCTCAGATCAATAGTCAACTTTCAAGTTTTGTCTTTTTGTTGAACCTTGATTCAATTTCTCTATAGTGCACATATAAATGAAACCAATTGGTATTTATCTTTTTTTCTTTGTGACTTATTTTGTTTACCACAATTCCTTCTAGCTCTATCAATGTTGCTGCAAATGGTATGAGCTTATCTTTTTGGATTTCTGAGTAGTATTCTATTGTGGACATAGACTACATTTTCTTGCCCATTCATCTGTTTTGGGGAATTTGGATTGTTTCCATATCTTAGCAATTGCAAATTGTGCTGCAGTAAACATAGGAGTTCAAGTGTTCTTTTGAATTAGTATCCCAGTGTTCTTAGGGTAGAGTCTTAGGAATGAAATCCCTGGTTTATACAGCATATCCATTTTGAGTGTTTTCAAGAACATCCACACAGCTTTTATAGTGGCTGCGTAAGTTACATTCCCATAATCTATATAAGAGAGTTCCTTTTCCTCTTTATCATCCAACAGCGTTTGTTGTTTCTAGTTTTTTTAACATAGACCACACTCACAGGTGTGAAGTATTATTTCATTGAAGTTTTGATTTATTTTTCCCTGATCATAAGTTATGTTCAATATTTTTTCATACGTTTGTTGGCCATTTCTATTTCTTCTTTTCAGTTCTCTTGCCTGTATTTTGACTGGGTTGTTTGCTTATCAGTTCTATGGTATCCAAATATTTTTTCACATTCTGAGGGAATGTTGGTTTTGGTTACTCTCTCTTTTGATGGACTTTTCCTTATTCAAGTGTATATTCTTTATTTCTTTGTCATCGCTTAGTTGAATACATTTGTGAGATTTTATTTCTGGGCTTTTAATTTTACTCTATTGGTCTGTGTGCCTGCTTTTGTTCTAATACCATGCTTATTTATTATTATGGCTTTGCAGTATAATTTTCAGTCTGGGAGTGTAATACCTCTGGTCTTTCTCCTTTTAGTCAGGATAGCTTTGGCTATTCAGGGTGTAATTTCAAGCTTAAAAATATGACAAGACACTTAGATGGGCACAGTATAATGATGAAGGTGACAATACACCAGGAAGACATAACACTCATCAACATATACTCACTATATGAAGGAGTACCAAAATATATTAGACAACTACTATCATCTATAGAAACAGACATTGGAGAAAGTTCATATGTGGTAGAAGACTTCAACACCCCACACTCACAAATGTATAGATCAACAAGACAAAAAATAAACAAGGATACAATAGCCCTAAATAAAAATCTAGACCAAATGGGTCAAATCTATAGCACATTGTGCCACTAAAAATTAATAGACATTTCTCTCAGGTGCAAATAGATCATTCTCCATAATTGATCACATACTGCATCACAAGACAAGCATCAACAAGTGCATGAAGACTGAACTCATACCAAGAAACTTCTCTGACCATAAAGGCAACATACCAGAAATCAACTATGAAAAGAAAGCAAGGAGCTCCCCCATTACAAGGAGACTGGAAAATACACTACTGAAAGACTACTTGGCTGATGAGGAAATCAAAGAAAAAAATTTTAAAAACCTTAAGAAAAATGAAAATGAGGATACAACATTTTGGTATGTGTGGAATACACCAAATGCAGTATTAAGAGGAAAATATATAGAATACAGACCTACAATCAAGAAACAGGAAGAACCCAAAGAAACAAACTAATCTCCAATCTCAAGGAACCTGTGAAAGAACAATAAAAAAAATTGAAGAAAGAAAAAAATTTTAATTAAAAAATAAATAAATAAAAGAGATAATCCAGAAGATCAATTAAACCAAAAGTTTTGATTCTCCCTGGCGGTATAGGGGTCAGAATCAGCACTATCACTGCCATGGCCTGAATTTAATCCCTGTCCAGAGAGCTAACGCACTTGACACAAAAGACCTCACCTGTCTCATCAGTTCCTTCCCTTAGAAGTGTATTTCAGTGAAACTGCCTTTTTTACTTCCCACTCTGTGTCTGATTTAACTTCTTACCCCCTGTACCTCTGGCTTACACCCCAATTCTTCCATTAAATATATATTATTTTTTAAAAAGTTTTTTACTTGAATAAACAAACAGACAAACCTCTAGCTAGGTTCACAAAGAAAAAGGGAGAGAAAGTTCAAATAGATAGGATCATAAATGAAAGGGAAATTACAATAGACACAGCAGATTCCAGATGAAAATTACAGATTACTGTGAGCATTTACGTGAAAACAAGTTCAACAGTCTAGATTAGAGAACAAATTCTTAGAATTATACAATCACCAAAAGCTGAGTAAAGTAGAAATATAAAATTAGAACAAATAATTTACAATCAGGAAAATTGAAATGCTAATCAACCCCCCCCCCAAAAAAAAAGCCCAGGACCAGATCATTTCTACAAGCAAGTTCTACGAAACATTCAAAGATTAACTGGCACCTAATCTAGAAAAGGTCTTTCAGAAAGTGGAGGAGGAAGGAATACAAACAAATACATTTTAGGTAACCAATATTACTCTAATAACAAAATCAAAGAAAACACATAGAGAAAATTATAGTTCAATCTCCCTAATGAATACTGATGCTAAAATACTCAGTAAAATCTTAGCAAGCCAAATCCAAGAATGTATCTAAAGGATTATATCCTATGATCAAGTGGAATTTATTTCAGGAACACAAAGGTTGCTCAATATCCAAAAATCAATTAATTCACCATAACAACAAAAAAGAACAATAAAAACCATATCATCATAATAATAGATACTGAGAAAGCATTTGATAAAGTCCCACATTTATTTATTATGAATTACCTCAAAAAACCTGGGAATAAAATATCATACCTTAACATAATAAAAGCATATATGACAAACCCACGCCCTACGTCATTCTTAATGGTGATAATATGAAATCCTTTTCATTAAGATCGAAAAAGACAGAGCTGTCTATTCTCAGTACTGCTTTTCAATATAATACTGAAAGTCCTAGCCATAGCAATTAGGGAAGAGAAAGTCCTACAAGGAACCCAATAAGGAAAGAAGAAGTGGAACATCATCATTTGCAAATGTTATGATTATATATGTATATATAAAAATCCTAAAATTCCACAGAAAAACTAATTAAGACATGTTTATGAAAGTATAAGCTTGCAAGATAAACACAAAAAGAATCAGTAGCCTTCCTATATGCAAAAAAAAATCAGCCTGAAAGGGAAAAGGTTAAAAAATTTTCATTTACAATTGTAGCAAGAATAATTAAATACCTGGGAATAAACCTAATAAAAGAGTTGAATGACCCGTACAAGGAAAATTATAAAACATTGCTAAAGGAAACATTATAGAAGCAGCCAAAAAGAAATGGAAAAATATTCATATTCATGGATTGGAGGAATAAAAATTATCATAATGGCCATCCTATCCAAAGTAAATTACAGATTCAAGGCAATTCCAATAAAAATTTCAATGACATTTAAATATTGTTGAAATTCATGAAGAAAATATTTTTGATATTACTGATAGTAAGTGGAGAATTGGTGACAAACCGTACTATGTAGGTAGGTTTGGTTTAATTTTGTAAAAGAAAAAAAGTGTACATTTTCATATAAAAAAGACAGATATATTTTCCAAAACATTTTCTTTAGCATTTGTGAATGGAATTTTTGATAATTTTTATTTTTTTCATTTTGTCTAACTTTACATTTTTGATAATTCGTGTCTTCCATTTGCTCATCTATATTTAAATTCTTTTAAATGAATTTTTCAGGGTTTTACATGTTTATATAACTTTGGGATTATATTTTTACTTCTCCATATGTACATATTATAAACTCACCCTCAACCAAATCTTCTATGCAGAAAATCAAAATTTGTTTTACATACTTCCTGTAACAAACATGCACTGCTTATTGTAATAAAACAAAAGTGCTAGAGAAATTTTTGAATACATGATATGAAGCAATGAATATAGTATATTTCCAGTTTTCTAAAAACTTGTTTTGACACAAACACACAAACCTCTCTGTGTGTATGCAAAGAGAAAAGAGTGGAACAAAAAACAGAAAACCACAAAAACCCTCAACTCCATTTCCAGAATGTCATGTATGGGTAGGAAAACTATATAGTTCAATGTATTTTTCAATACATTCAACATATATTTCAATGTATTTTTCAATATTTTTACAGTGAACATGCATTCCTTGTATGATAAAAATAGTATTTATTTTGTCAAAAACATCAAAAATATTTTCTTCATGATTCCATATGAATTTCAACAATATTTAAATGTCATTGAAATAAATATTATTTATTTGACCATACATGTGTAAAAAGAGAAATAAGAGAAATTAATTCAGGCAAACAATTCTACCAAAAAGTCCTCTGTGCTGAGATAGGGACTGAGGCTACCTCAAAGCATAAATTATCTATAAAATAATCCTCTTAAGGCCCTCCCTGGTGGTGCAGCAGGTTAAAGCAGAACATTAAAAAGCTAAAGCCACTTCAGCATGAGTTCCATCCCCACCTGACCCTAGGTGATCCACATAGAGAGGCAGACCTCTCCTGACCCACCCGCTGCTGCACTCATCAGTGTACTTCATCAGTCGGCCTGTCCTGTTCCCCACTCTGTCTCTGGTGAACCCTCTCACTGTCTCTGGTGAATCCTCTCACCACCCCTGCACCTCTGGCCAGTACCCCCATTCGGTATGCACAAACAAGTAAATCCTCTTAGATTACTACCACCTCTGGAAAAATTGCATATTTTTTCTCTTTCATTTCTATATCGTCATGTCATGGAGGTTATTTTGATAAATACTAGTGGAAGTATTAAGCCCTTGGTAACTGGCATTTTATTTCATCACAAAAATGTCACCAAAAATATTTATGAACACTCCAAAGATATTTTTCCAAGTATGCTCATCCCATGGAAAGACATATAGGGGTTACTTGTATCAACATGTAGATATTAGAAGAAAAACTTGGATGATTCAGGAAGTCATATGTGATGACATAGAGAATTACAGTCTAAGATATCCAGAGACACTTTACTAGAATTTTAAAGTAAAGGTCACCATAAATTTAAAAATTAACAAAATAAAGAGGTTGGGGTCACCTTCTCTTCTATAAGCAACTTTATA
>NW_004567120.1:5210984-5264430 GCF_000260355.1 Condylura cristata
TATATATAATTGCTCAAAGAAAGACTCGGAAGGTCCTAAGAAGAGGGCCAGGGTTTCCAACAGAGAATTCAAATTAAGGTTGATGACTGTTGAGGGAAAGGAGTGGGAGGAAGTGAAATTGAGAATGAGTGGGAGAGTAATATCCCAGCTGGCAGAGTAGCCTGAGACTCTACCATTCAATCTATTAGTGGGAATTCTCAGATATTGTGAATATTACTGGAGGAACTTTGCTTACATGTGGGTGCAGATTCAACCTAAGATAATGAGAAGTCTTATGACTAGAAAGAGCAAGGAAAGCACCTCTCCCCCTCCCCATGCCAGAATAGATCATGGAGATGCCAAGTTGAGCCAGGCCAGGCTTCAGCATTGGCCCAATAGCCTAGTAAATGATTGGCAAGTGAAATCATTAATCTCTTGGAAAGTATTTGGTGGCTTGCCCAAATTTGGTATGTTATCCACAGCTTGCTGAGGTAGTCCTTCAGAAACTGCCCTGCAGGGATGTGAGGTGGCAGTGAAAGGTATCACTTGCAGTCAAAACTAGGTAAAAGGGCACACACCTGCGATTCCTCTGGCGTGCCATGTACAACTGAGTCCAGGAGTTTGAGCTCCATGGTCCAGTGTTAGCTACTCCAAAATAGACACTCATGTTTAATTGATCATGAACAGTAGCAGAAAGGAGAAGTAGGGAGGTGGGGTAGGAAGTTAAGATAACTAAAACACTGAACAGAGCTTACTGTGGAGAGAAAGGAGAGAAGGCAGAAGTGACCATATTCATTCCTCAAACTGAGATAAGTATTTAAGCTCGAGACTCCCCCTGCTGCTCCCAACTCATGCCAAGGGATACTAATAAGAGAAACAAACAAAACTAAGCCCAACAAAAAGACATAAAAGGACTCCAACTTGGAAAAGAATCTAAAGTATCACTATTTGCAAATGACATGTTAAAAAAAAAAAAACTACTAGCAATAACAAATGAATACAGAAAAGTGACAGGATTACATATAAATATACAAAAATCAGTTGCATGTCTACATGCAAACAATGTATAAAAATAAAGGAAAACAGTCTTTTTACAATCACAGCTAAAACAGTTACATAATTGGGAGTAAATTAACATAAGTAAGGGATCTATATATTGAAAACCATCTTAAATTAAACAAAAAAATGGAAAATTACCCTGTGCTTATGGGTTACAAGAATAAATATTATTAAATGGTTACATTACCTAAAACAATTTACAAAATACCTAATAAATTCCTAATAACATATTGCAAGGAAATAGAATGATTGTACCATTTATATGGAGCCACGAGAGGCCCTCAATAGCAAAAACAATCCTGAGAGAAAAAGAATGGAGGTATCATACTTCCTTACTTCAAACTACATTACACAACTACAGCAATCAAAACAGTATGGTATTGCAACAAAATAGAATTTCAGAACAATGTAACAGAACAGAAAGCTCAGATATAAACCCATACAAATTTGGACATTTAATTTTTGACAAAGGAGCTGGGGACATAAAATGGAGAAAAAAATTGTCTCTTTAACAAATTGTATTGTAAATCATTGACAAAAAATGCAAAGAAATGAAGTTACATTCACACTTACCTACATACACAAATAATTTTTAAAAAATGCGTTAAAGATATGAATATAAGAACTGAAACTACAAAATACATTAAAGAGAACATAAGACACACACAAAAGTGCATCTACCACAAAAATGAATTTAGGTTCTCAACTGCAATGGCAAGGAGAACAAATGCAAAAATAAACAATTGGGACTACATCAAAATTAAAAGCTTTTGCAGGTCAAGAAAAAAGTCATAACTTGAAAGCTGAATATAAATCTGAAGCATACAGCAAGGAAGAGGCAGAGAGAGGGGTCAAAACAGGGGAAGGAAGAGCACAAGGGACTATGTTGATGGTTCGTGGGTGTTATGATGGAGGGAGAACTACTGGAACTACAGCTGAGGGGAGAAACCAATTACTGTACAAAAATGAATGACAATGTAGAAATTAAATATAGAAAGAAATCCTTTGTAACACAAAGGAAACTATAACAAAACCAAAAAAAGAAAGACAGAAAGAAAGAATTTAAGTTCATAAGGATAGAAACTTTTGCCAGTACAGAACAGTAACAAATACGTGCACGGGGCCTCCCTGGTGGTGCAGCTGGTTAAAGCACAGCACTAAGAAGCTTAAGCCACTTCTTCACATGAGTTCGATTCCCGCCTGCCCCGGAGGAGATCCACATGGCGTGGCAGACCTCTCCTGACCCTCCCACTGCTCCCCTTAGCAGTGTACTTCGTCGATCTGCCTGTTCTGCTCCCCACTCTGTCTCTGGTGAATCCTCTTACCCTCCGCATCTCTGGCCTGTACCCCAGTTCTGTATGAATAAATAAATAAATCTTTAAAAAAAAATATGTGCACATCATACATCTGATAAAGGGCTAATTTCCAAAATATACAACATTCTTATATAATCCAATGAAAAAAATTTACAGACAATTCAACAACAACAACAAAAAAAAGAGACACTTTTCTTATGTCCATAGACATAAATTAAATGCAAATCAAAACCACAATGAGATGTCACTTCACCCCTGTGAGAACGGCTCATATTAAAAAGGAAAACAAATATTGGTGAGAATGTGATGAAAAAGGAATTTTCATCCACTGTTGGTGAAAAATGGTATGGAGATTTCTTTAAAAAATAAAATAAAAACGGAATTCCTGTATGATACAGCAATTTCTCTGTTAAGTAATTTACCCTAAAATATGAAAACCCTATATGAAAACACTTATGTATGCCTGTATGCATAGCAGTACTGTCTACAACAGGCATGTCGTGAAACTAAACTAAGTGTCCTTCAAAAGATGAATGAATAAAGAAACTGTGGAATGTATATTTAATGGAATACTATACAGCTGTTTAAAAATGAAAGAGTGGCTTTTGGGACAAAATGCATTGACTTCGAGGTGACTATGTCAAGCAAAATAAGAAGGTGAATGATAATGGATTCTTTACTTATCATTGGAATAAAAATAACAACAACGACAAAAAATCCATACAAGACTAACACCAAAAAAAGCAGAAATAAATCTTGCACTTCATGAAAGAATTTCATGGTTACTAGAGGGAATGGGGGAAGGAGAGAATGAAGGAAGGGAGGCAGAAGAGGCATTGGCATATGAAGTTTGCTGGAGAGTGAATGGAACATGTGCACATAGAGAGGAGCAAAAATTTATGCCAAAATTAAATAATAAATGAAATTTTAAAATGTTAAAAGTGGCCCTCCCTGGTGGCGCAGTGGGTTAAAGCACTGCACTGAGAAGCTTGGGCCGCTTCCACATGAGTTTGATCCGTGCCTGCCCCAGAGGTGACCACATGGCGTGGCAGACCTCCCCTGGCCCACCCGCTGCTCCCCTCAGCAGTGTACTTCGTTGATCTGCCTGTTCTGCTCCCCACTCTGTCCCTGGTGAGTTCTCTAACCCTCCGCATCTCTGGCCTGTACCCCAGTTCTGTATGAATAAATAAATAAATTTTTAAAAATGTTAAAAGCAAAGGGTTTCTAGACAGGAAAATTTATTGGTTCATTATTTAGATATTTGAGATCATAGCCACTTTACATCTTATGTAAAATTAAAGGAGGTATTAAAGCGCTGGTATTAGTTACAGGTGTCCTCAGAATAGGAGTTATATTGTTCATCAAAAAGATTATTACTTTCAGGGCTTACATTTTTGCTTTATATTCCTGATGTCATTTCCTCATAACTTTGTACACAGTTCTGCATTATAGGCAACATATTCATGCATACTGATTACTTTATAAAATATAAATAGAAACTGTTTTGAGATGTAAAATAGAATGGTATGAAGAGATATAGCTAAATAAGGTATGTTTTCTTCTGCTTACAAATAGTTTTCTTATTAACAGAAATTTGAAAGCTAAACACTTAATGTGCCTGGTTATACCCCATGAAGAGCATTTCTGCTAACTGGGAAATAAGCAAATAGAATTACTAATCAGTGAAAGCCCTAGAGGGCAATCTATGTGGTTAACATATTCTCACCTTAAGAAACTATATGCAAAATTATCTTTCACACACATACCACATAAAAGAGAGAAAAAAATTATTTATTATAAAATGAATGTTATAGATATCAATTGTTCCCATACTTTAATTTGCTTCACAGGATTAGTTAAAATCTTTAAAACACCAGGGCCCTCCCTGGTGGCGCAGCAGGTTAAAGCACAGCACTAAGAAGCTTAAGACACTTCCACATGAGTTAGAGCCCGGCCTGCCCAGGAGGAGACAACATGGTGAGGCAGACCTCTCCTGACCCACCAGCTGCTCCCCTCAGCAGTGTACTTCGAAGATCTGCCTGTTCTGCTCCCCTCTCTGTCTCTGGTGAATCCTCTCACCCTCCGCATCTCTGGCCTGTACCCCAGCTCTATATGAATAAATAAATAAATCTTAAAAAAAAACTACTCCAACCATAAATTACATGTGGTAGACATGTATCTTGAAATTAAGGAGTTGAGTCATCTTTTATTTTAGATAGAATTTGCAGATGGGTGAGGGGTGAATTCAATTAGAGTTCTCTTTATCAACATCAAACAAACCTTTTTGTTCTCTATAGCTAAAATTAGGAAAAAGAAAAATAATGGAAGAAGAAAGATTGGAGGTAGAAGTTGGGAGTTCAGAAGCTTTCTATTAGGGAGGTACTTATTGCCTTAGAAGGAAAAGAATGGAAATGGAATTGCAAAATATATCAATAGTGTTTTGGGTGACACTAAATTAATTTGTTAATTGTGTTTTAACAAATAATACTTGTTTATATTTATAGAGATTTTTCTAGAAAATTTTAATATGAACGGAATGTAAGTTCTTATTTAAAGACATTTTTTTCTTCTTAGACACTTATGACTCTGCTACTACTGAATTGCAATTTCTATTATAAAGGACCCTGAATTTCAAATTGTTACATTGCTTTAGAGTCAGTTACTCTGGTTATTCTGTCTCTATATATCTAAGGACATCTGAAAATAAATATTCATTTAATATTGTAATAGAATTAGGTTGGCATATTTTATTTTTTTTAAAGACCAGAGACGCAAGCTATGCAACCTTTGTCGTCAGACATGGTACAGATGGAGGGGAAATGCTCTGAAAAATCAGACTTTCCACGCTAACTTATGTTATGACCTCCCTTTTTTGTATAATCGTAATATCAAAATATTCTGAGCAACCTTCAGCTTACAATTAGATTGCCTCAGCTGCATAAGGCGCTGGCTGGCCCTGACAAGCAAGCACTGCACCAGGGTGAGAAATTCCTCTGAAGTCAAAACTGACTTGGACTACTGGCTGATCAATAAAAGCAAAAGGGCTGTTTCTGCAAAGTCTCTCTCACTGCTGGATGGAGGAAAACCCAAATCTTATCACTCTACTATCTCACCTAGCCTTCTATTCACCTTCTGAATAATTACTCAAACTTTCTACTGTCTGGCCTTTAGATGTGGAAATTCATCCAGGTTGCCTGTTTAGAGCTAATCAGGTTTTCTACCTGCTACACTTCAATGGTATTCACACAAGTCTTGTGGCTAGTCTTTCAGGATTCTACTATCTAGTCTTTAGATAAGGAAATTCACCTATGTCTCCTATTCAGAGCTAATTGCGCTTGCTTTCTACTATCTAGACCTCTAGGGAACTCACTTAAAACTTTCTAACAAGTTTCTTCAAAGAACTTTTCCGTAATTTGATTTGCAAGAAATTTTCTCTTCCTGCCTCCCAGGATGTCTCAGGTAGAAAAAAACCATTAAGTAGTAGATAAGGTTTAAGGGACTTTATTTTACTTAATCTTCACTATGGTAATACAGGCTTAAACTTTGTGCATCTATGTACCTGTTTTTAACCTTGATTGATTTTAGAATGTTATAATATCAAGTAAAGTAAGTAAATACCAAAACAACCCCAGGCTATTCTTAGAAAAAAAGGTGAGGTGATTGTAATCTCAGCCCCTTTTATATGCTAATGTCATCCCTCTGCCTGCTTGAAGTGTATAAAATAAACCTCTGCTGAAGGCAGAGCAGGAAGATTTGCACCCAACTCCAACTCCCATGTCTTCCTCACTTCCGCTCCCCTTAACTCCCCAATTTTTGGAATATCCACTCACTGATGTCCTTCCCACCTTGAGACCCTACCTGTTCTTCCCCCCAATAATCCGCAATGGGGGACAAAGTCTCAGACAGACCAATTCTATTATGGATATCCTTCATGACCCTACTCATATATTTAAAATAGATATTGTGTGAATGGAAATTATTCTGCTGGAATTATTCAAAATTCTGCCTTGATCAATGTGGAATTAAAAATCAGATTTTATTTTGTATAGTCACTGTGACCTGCAACTTGTTTCTGTTCACTTTCAATTCACTTATGTATAGTTATTTTTATTTTAAAACTCATAAATTTGTTTTAAATAGATTTTTTTCCTAATTATTCACAGAGTATTCAAGTCACAGATATGTATTAATCTTCTTATTCATGTCTTATCCATGTTTTAGGGGTTTATATATAGTTCATTTTGGCTGGATCTTAGTTCAATGACAACAATGAAATAACTCTGAGTCTCTTTGTTCAGTATATGAAATATTGCACTGAGAGAAAGAAGACTCCACTTACAGGAATAAGAAAGAGGGAAGAATGAGAGAGGGAACGTTGGTTTACTAGACTACATGGTATGGCTTAGGGGAATAGATTCACTCTTCCTCAGATATGTTATCACACCACCTCCATGAAAAAAAAAACCACATTAGTTCCTTATTTAATCCATTGACCTATCTCCCCTTTTTGTTGCCACTATACCTTCCCTCCACAAACAGTATCCTTAATTCTACAGCTGTATTTCTATGGTTTGTTTTCATTTACTTTTGTCAGCTTTGTTCTTTTATGTTCCACATAAAAGTTAAATCATCTGTTATTTGTCTTTCTTCTGAGTAATTTACTAAGCATAATCCCCACCAGTGCCAAATATTTTTTTAATTATTTATTTATTCGTATAGAACTAAGGTACAGGCCAGAGATGCGGAGGGTGAGAGGATTCACCAGAGACAGAGTGGGGAGCAGAACAGGCAGATCAATGAAGTACACTGCGAGGAGAGCAGCAGGCGGGTCAGGAGAGGTATGCTGCTCCATGTGGATCTCCTCCGGGCAGCAAGGAATCGAACTCATGAGGAAATGGCTTAAGCTTCTTAGTGCTGTGCTTTAACAGGCTGTGCCACAAGGGAGGGACCCAGTTCCAAATATTCTGTTACAAATAAATAGCTAATCTTTTTTAATAGCTAAGTAATATTCCACTGTGTATATATACCACATCTTAAATCACTGCTTAGTTGATGGATATTTACATTGCTTCCAAAACTTTGATATTGTAAAAAGTGCTACCTGCATTGTTTTCAGAAGGCTCTTTTTTTATCTCTTTTATTCATTTTGTAATTAGGTTCTTTTATTTTGTTGTGTTGTTCTTTTTTTTAATCTCTTTTATTCATTTTGTAATTAGGTTCTTTTATTTTGTTGTGTTGTATGGGTTCTTTGTAGATCATTTTTTTAATTTCCTTGTCAGATGAATAATGTACAAATATATTCTTATATTCAGAAGGGTAATTTTTTTAATTGAATGATAGTTTTGTTTACCAAAGATTTTTTAACTTATTAAACCAATTGTTTAATTTTGTTTTTTTCCCTTTTCAGTTGGAATTGAGACCCAACAGATAGCCCTCAAGCCAATTTTGTGGAGTTCTCATATTTTCTTCTATGTTTTATATAATTGCCAGTCTAACATCCAAGCCTTTAAAGATTTTGATTTAATTTTTGTGTATCATATGAAAGATTGGTATAACTGCATTTTTTTGCATATGGTTGTTCAGTTTTTCCAAAACCATTTGGTCTGCAGAAAATCTTTTAACATTAAATTCTCTTGACAACATTATATACTCTTGACTTCTTATATTCATAGAATAACTGTATACATAATGTGTGTTTGTTTCTGAGCTTTCAATTCTATTATACTGGCTAGTGTGTCTGTTTATTTTTTAATACCATAACATTTGATTACTATAGACTTGTAACATAGTTTGAAGTTTTAGACTGTGTTACTACCATTTATTTTATTTTCTCCTTTGTCAAGACAGTTTTGGCTCTTTGAAAGGCCCCATCAGCCATACCTGCCAGCTAATAAATTACCAAAACAGTGAAAGAGGAGAACTCTCACTCAACAAAAGACCCAATTATATCAGAACAAACGTTAAGCAAATGATGGTGAGAAAGCCTAATCTAAATGGCTATACAAGTCTGCGGACAGATAATATACCACAGAGAAAAAACAAATCTCTAGAACCATGTCACAAAGAAATTGTAGAGGTTTTCTTCCTATGGGATACAGAGCTCAAGAGACATAATTAAAAGAATCAAAGAATTGGAACAATAGAAAGAAACTTAGAAAATGTTTAGAGATATGTGGGAAAACTAATTTATTAAATACAAAAGTCAATTAAAATTGAAAATCTAAGATAATAGAAATGTAAAAAGTAGAAAAATCAATGGTGAGATGGAAAACACTGGAAAAACCAAGGAGTAGAATAAAACAAGTAGAAGAATGAATTAATAAGATTGAAGATGTAAATGCAGAATGAATCCAAATACAGAAATGCCACGTCCCCTCCCGTGGCGCCTAAGTGAGAAATCCTTTAGAGCTTGGCATGGTCAAGGTACCAGGCACACGGGAGGAATACGTGGCCCTCCAGGATTAAAAGAATGGCTGATTCTTGAATGGTCACTGTAACTTTTGATTTGTTTCCTGCTTCTACTGACACACAACGTACTGAACCAAAGAAATGTTATGAGCACTGTGCTTCATTCTAATGATACTCTTGAAAGGAATGTAGCTTCCTCTGTTCTCGATACTGATTTAATTCTGAGAAACTGCTACATCTTTAATTCTATTAACTCCTGTAAGAATGGAGAGAGCAATAAAAAGGCTTAGCATGGCAAAAGTGATAGATAGGGCATTTGTTTAGCACCACTGAACCTTGAATACACAATGGTTTCTCAGGGCCCCAGGTTGGTCTCAGGCCCCTGACCACATCTCAGAAACAATAAAAAAAAGTATTATCTCTCATGCTTCTATTGAAAGAATCATTGTACCCCTATATTTGCTTGCCAAGAAAAATTGTATAAATGCTCTGCACTCTTGAAAATAAATGACATTCAGATATGCACTCCTAGAAGTCGCGTCTGTCTGTCACTCAACCTCGTCCCTGTCCACCCTGCGCCAGAATTGCCATCCCTGAAACTTGTCTCCTGCTCCTGCTGTGCTGGTCCGGGCACAGAAAATACAAATGGAAAAAAAATGAAGAACGCTTTTAAGAATAACCTGACACCATGATCAAAGGATATGTAAGAATCATAAGCATCTCAAAGAAAGAGATGGGTAATGAAAAATTAAAGAAACAGTGGAAGAAAATTTCCCAAATTTTAAGAGGGATGAAACATACAAATAGAGGAAGTTAAAAGAAAAACAAACTACATGAACAATGTTAAACCTACTGTTGCTTGCGGGGCAGCAATCTTGGGAGCAGTGAAGGACAGAGGAAATAGAACTAGAAGTCCAAGAAGAGAGAAAGAGACCTATAAGGGCTACATCCCTGGAGATATAATTCCTTCCCCCAAGGCAGATCTCACATTTATCTTGGTTCAGATTCAAGGAAGTTGGGCAAGTCTGTGGAGGAATGTTTTGAGGAAAGTTCTTGGTGGGGATATGGATTAGGAATGCTTACTATTCTGTCACAAGCTAGGGGATAATGAATAGGAGATGTTGCTTGGGTGGTTCCATTATTGCTACTGATTAAAATATTCTACCTCTATCCCCTGTTAACATGTTAACAATTAAATTCCTGTCATGATGGTCTAGCTTGTTATGCATATTTGGCCATAATGTTTGCCTGCTTTTTTTTTTTTTAGTAGATATCCTCATACTAAGACTTTTGTCCTGGTGAGAGCCTCCCTGCCTGACTCTGCATTTAGCTTAACCAGCTGCAACTTTTGGGCACCAAGAAAAATCCTGAGAACTAAGATGGCTGGGATGATCCACAGTCTACAACAAGATAGATAGTAGTAAAATACTCAAGTCCAATACAAAGAAAAACTGGCAAAGTTGATGATGGAGAAGAAACATAACTTTTAATGGACTCTCAGAGTAATATCAAACTTCTCTGAAGAAACACTACAGGCAAGAAGATAATGGTGTGACAAATTCAAAATACTGCTAGATAAAAATTTCCAAAAAGAATACCTTATCCTAAAAAGATCTCTTTCAGATATGAAGGTGTAACAAGAACTTTTCAGATAAACAAAAACTTAGGGAGTTTGAAACCACAAATCCCCCTCTAGAAGTAGTAAAACTACTTTAGTATTTGAACCGAAGTGAGCAATAAGTACAAAGAACTGAAGAGGGAATTAAATAGAATCATAAAATTATGGACAAAATGGGAGTAGTGTACTTTTATGTATCAATTATCATTCTAAATGTCAATGGACTGGACTCACCAATAAAAAGAGAGTATCGAGTTGCATCAGGAAACAGAATCCAATCTGCTGCTGCCTCCAGAAAATGCACCTAAGTTGCAGGTAGACTGAAAGTAAAGGGAAGAAATACAAATCTACAAGGACATGGCACCCAAAGGAGGCCAGGGATAGCCATAATTATGTCAGATAAAAGTGCTTCCAGGTAAAAAGTGTAAAAAGAGACATGAATAGACAACATGTAATGATTAAGGGAACAATACAACAGGAAGTCATAACACTTATTAATATATGCTCACCAAATGAAAGGACACCAAAATGTATTAGACAACTACTATCAAATCTGAAAATAGATGCTGGAGGAAATACATACACATACAATCCACACACACAGATATATACAAGTGTTTAGAGACTTCAAGAACCCACTCTCACCAAGACACGCCAATGAGATGGAAAATAAATAAGGATAAAGCAGTCCAAAACAAAGCACTAGACCACATAGATTTAATAGACTTATTTAGGGCACTGCACCCCAATAAACTGAATACACATTTTTGTCAAGTGCACATGGATCATTCTCCATTATTGACCAAATACTGGGATACAACGTAAGTATCAATTAATCAAAGTAGAAATGAGCTGCAAGGAAAAAGAATACAAGGAAATACTATGATTCATGGAGAATAGAAAAAAAAATACTGAAATACCACATTGAGACAAATGATAACAATGATAGAGTATTCCAGGAAGTATGGGACATAGCAAAAGCAGTACTGTGAAGGGTATAACAATACAGGCCCACATTTAAAAAAAAAAAAAGCCCAAATTAAAAACCTTGTCTTTCACATCAAGAAACTTGAGAAAGAAAAAAAAAATTCCAAAAATGAGGTAAAGGAAGAATAAAAATCACAGCATAAATAAATAAAATAGAATTTTAAAAACAATTGAAAATGCATTGACAACAAAAACTGCTTCTTTGAAAAAAAATAAAACTCTAGCTAACATTAATAATAAAAAGGAGAAAGCAAATAAATAGTTTCAAAAACAAGAGTAGAAATTTAAAGTTTACAGAAATTCAGTAGGTAGTCACTTTGCTATGCAAGATTAAATGCAAAACAATTCAGCAACCTAGATGAGATTGACAGATTCTTAGACTTATATAATCATTCATGAATGAATAAGAGAGAAATAGAAAATCTAAACAAGCCAGAATGAAGGAAATTTAAACAGTAATCCAAGCTCTCCAAATTCCAAGCAAAATTCTAGGACCAGATGGCTTCACAAGGCAGTTCTACCAAACTTTCAAACACAAAGTAATTCCTACCAGTCTCAGATTCTTTTCAAAAATTAAGAAAGAATAAGCACTTCTAAACACAATTTATGAGACCAACTTCACAATATCCCAAACAAAGACAATACAAAAACAAAAATTAAAGTATCCCTATTGAGAAAACATGCAAAACTCCTCCATAATATCTTAGCAAAATGAATCCAAAAATGCATAAAAATGATTATACACCATGATAAAGTGAGATTTATTCCAGGGACAAAGAAATGATTAAACATCCAAAAATCAAACAATGTAACTCATCAACATAAAAGACCACAAAAACCGTATGATCTCAATAGATACCAAAAATTATTTGATAAAATTCAATATCCATTTGTGATCAAAGCCTTTGGGGGGAAATGGTGATAAAATAACATATCAGCATAAAACCAGATATAACAAATCTATAATTGGTATAGTTCTTTTTTTTTACATCATTTTTCATTTTGTGCATTTTTTCATCTCAACTGTAATCCCAATGCTCAGTTGTAAGCATTGGGCTTGTGAACCAATGCTACCCAAATGATAATAACACAATAAAAATCAAAAGAAAAAGATTAAGATCCTGAAATATGTGGCAACGTGGATGACATGGAAGATACAATACTGAATGTATCAGCAAAGAGTAAGAAAAATAAGACATGATCTCAGTTATATGTGGAATCTAATATACTCATTAGTAAATATACTAATATATTCATTTGAATAGAAGCACAAAGTAGAAAGACAGCTACTAATTCAAGAAAGTGGAGTAAGTGGGGAGATATTGGTCAAAAGGTACGAAGCTACAGTTATCATTACAGTTAACAATACTAATTATATACTGGAAATTTTCTAAGCTAAGGGAGATTTCAGGTGCTCTTATCACAAACACACAAAGTAATTATGTGAGGAGTAGTATATGTTAACTGATGTCATTGTAGTAATAATTTCACTGTATATAAGTAAAACTTTATTTTGCAAATTTTAAGTATATACAATTATTATTAGCAATACAATAACATATATATGAATCTATGTCTTGTCATGTTTAACCAAATGTTTTGAAGACTTCAGATTTGAAGTGCAATGAGCTTAAAAGCAAACGAAAATGCATTACATTTTCAAAAGGTATTAGTAGAAAGTGCAGCACAGAAAATACCTTGAGAGCTTCCTTCTGACAAACAGATGGATATGTCATCATTTCTTTCATTATCCTCTCCTCCTTCAGGACCAGTTTCTTCTACTGGTGTGAGTGCAGACAGAGAACCAGGCTCGGGCTGATCAGAAAAGTCAGCAGGGCCTCCTCTTGGAGGTGGAACTTCAATCCCCATTAATCGATATTTCCTTCTTCGATTCCCAATCCAGGTCTTTATAAGAGAAATACAAGAGGAAGTTTTGTAAATGTAGAAATCTTAGCTTTTCTGTCCATTACCAGAGGGGAAGGATGCTAACTGGTTGTTGGTGGAGAGTAACTGGGCATGGTGAATGGCTCTTGAAGTGAGAAAACATGCATGCACAGGTTACAGCAAGAATAAATCTTAAACAGTGAAGTAATTTAATGTTTAGCAGCGGGAACATGGGCAAGAGAGTAGCAGGTATGAGGGAGGCAGAGTAGAATGGCATGTATAGTCTGATGAAGAGTAGTGGAACATACCCACATATGGAAGAGTAAACATTTAACACCCAAAAATTTAAAAATGAATTTAAAATATAAAAACATGATTAAAATAAGCAGAAAGACACCAAGAATAATGAAATTTTATTATTCAAACTAAAATAAATGTTTTTACTTCTTTTTAACAGATTTATTTGTGCATACAGAACTGGGTATGGGCCAGAGGTGCAGGATTAGTGAGAATATTCACCAGAGACAGAGCAAGGAGCAGAACAGGCAGATGGACGAAGTACACTGCTGAGGGGAGCAGCAGGCGGGTCAGGAGAGGTCTGCCACGCCATGTGGATCACCCCTGAGGCTGGGCATCAAACTGGGCATTGCGGCTAGCTTGCAATGCTGTGCTCTAACCTGTTACGCCACCAGGAGGGCCCTGTTTTTACTTTTTAATATTTATCTACAGAATGATATTTATATAAATATGCAGATTTCCAGATAACATGCAGACCTCTGCAAAATACTTTTTTGGTTTTTATTTCCTTCTTCTGTAGAAAATAATCTACCAGAACTTTCAAATATAACACAAATTGGTTCTTTCTTAAAGGGGCCAGTCATACAGATATATCTGTCTTATCCCATTTCCATTCTAGCTCTTAGGTAATAATGAGCCTCCTATTAACTTTAGGCATTTCAAGTATTCTAAATTTTGTTATTGTGTTTAAAAGTTTTAATATTTATATTAAAATGATTTTAGAGCTACAGGAAGTTACAAAGAGAGGTCTGATGTATCCTTTACTCCATTTCCTCCAATTTACACATAATTATAGAACATTGGCAAAACAGGAAATAATATTGCATATTTTGAGTGTACAATTCTGCTTTCCGGTATCACACCATTCATTTTCTTATTATTCCATCCATCCCCATTTCTTGCAACCACTAATTTATTCCAACTTTATAACTATCATTATACAAACTAAATCATAGAACATTTGACTTTTTGAAATTTTTCTTCACTCAATATAATTTCCTGGAGAGTCATTCAAGTTAAGTTTATTAATAGTCCACTTCTTTTTATTGTTAAGTAATAGTCCATGATAGTTATGTACCATTTTTTTCTATTTTCTTTGAGATATATATTTACTCATTGGAGGCCACTGTTGTTTCCAAGTGTTCGGTATGAGATATAAAGCTTTTGTGTAAAGATATGTACAGTTTTTTTAAGATTTATTTTTATGCATACAGAAATATGGTACAGGCCAGAGGTGCAGGATTGTGAGGGGCATCACCAGAGACAGAGTGGGGAGCAGAACAGGCAGATCGATGAAGTACACTGCTAAGGGGAGCAGCAGGCAGGTCAGGAGCGGTCTGCCTTGCCACATGGATCACCTCAGGGGCAGCAGATGGAACTCTCACTGAAGCTGCTGTAGCGAGCCTGCAATACTGTGTCCTTACCCTTTGTGCCACCAGGGAGGGCCCATGTACAGGTTTTTATGCAGATACAACTTTTCACCTTTTAGGAAAGATGCTCAAGAATGCAATACCTGGGTGTTATGATAATTACATGTTTAGTTTTATAAGAAAATGTCAAATGGTTCCAGAGTTGCACCATTTACTTTCCTATCAGCAACATAAGAAAAATCCAGTTTCTTGGCATACTTGCCAGCATTTGGTATTGTCAGTAATTTATTTTTTGTAGCTGTTTTTATTGATGCATGGAGGTATAGACCAAATTCTTTTTTTTTTTTAAAGATTTATTTATTTGTGCATACAGAACTGGGGTACAGGCCAGAGGCTCAGGGCGGCGAGAGGCTTCACCAGAGACAGAGTGGGGAGCAGAACAGGCAGATCTACGAAGTATACTGCTGAGGGGAGCAGCAGGCGGGTCAGGAGAGGTCTGCCATGCCATGTGGTCACCTCCGGGGCAGGCGGGAATCGAACTCATGCGGAACTGGCTTAAGCTTCTCAGTGCTGTGCTTTAACCCGCTGCACCACCAGGGAGGGCCATAGACCAAATTCTTAATTTGATTCCCCAGTGACTAGAATTGTTGAACATCTCCTCATTTGTCTATTTGCTATCTGTATCTCTTCTTCAGTGAAATGTCTATCTTTTGCCCATTTATTTAAAAATATTTAGTTATTTATGCATAAAGAACTGGGTGCAGGGGCAGTGAGAGAATTCACCAGAGATAATGGAAAGCAGAACAGGTAGACTGATGAAGTACACTGCTGAGGGGAGGAGCGGGTGAGACAGGAAAGAAAAGTGCTGTGCCACGTGGGTCACCTCCCTGGCCGGGTACTGAACTCATGAAGCAGCTGTCTAACTTCATACTGTCATGCTTTAACCTGCTGCACCACCAGGGAGAGCCCTCATTTGTATATTTTAAAATTAAGTTGCCTTTTACAAATATTCTTTGGAGAGTTCTTTACGTGGTCTAGATAAGAGGTTTTGCCAGATATATGGTTTTGCAAATATTTTCTCCCAGTCTGTAGCAGATAAGAGTTCTTTGTCAGATGTAAGGTTTGGAAATATGTTCTGTTAGTGTGTAGATTGCATTTTCAGTGCCCTAGATTTTTGTCTTTCACAGTAAAATAGTGTTGTTCTTTTTCTTTTAACTTTAAAGTAGTCCGAGTGACTGTTTTTGTTTGCTTCATGGAGTGTGCTTTTACTCCCACTTCCAGGAATTCTAGACGAAGCACTACAATCCTGAAAAAATTTCCCTGCTATATTTTATAAGTTCTATAGTTTTATTTTACATTTTAAATTCTGATCCACTTTGGGTCCATATATTACATAGGTTCAAGTTCATTCATTTTTTGCTATAGGTATGCAATTATCCCAGAACCATCTTTTGGAAAGACTTCCTCCATTGAACTGATTTATATGCTAATATATCAATCTGTATATATTCTTTGGTGAAGTGTCCATTTATATATTTTGCCATTTTGAACTGGGTTATTCTCTTATTGCTGAGTTTCATGAGTTTTTTGTACATTTTGGATAAGAGTTCTTTATCTGAATGTGTTTTACAAGGATTTTCCTCCAGTTTGTGGCTTGACTTTTGTTCTCTTAAGAATGTCTTGTGCAGATGTTGTACATATATACAATATACAATGGAATATTACTCAGCAACCAAAAAAGAGAAACACATGTCTTTTGCAGCAACTTGGATGGAGCTGGAAAAGATCATGCTTACTGAGATAAGCCAGAAAGAGAAAGAAAAATACCGATGGACAAGGCGAGAAAATAACAAGAATAATGAACAACCATATACCACAGACTTTTATGGGGGTGGAGTGGGGAGTAGGATCAAAAACGGGGTGGGGGTGGGAAGGGAAGTGCACGGGATTATGGTGATGGCACACGGGTGACTTGGCGATGGGAAACACGTGGGGATTACAATTGAGATGGAAAAAATGTACAAAATGATGTAAAAATAAACTGTTACAAAACAAAACAAACAAAAAAAGAATGTCTTTTGCAGAGCAGAAGTTGTTAACTTTACCAAGTTCCATTTGTAATTTTTTTTTTTGATTATGGATCATGCATTTGATGTAGTATTTAAGAAGTCACCACCAAACCAAAGATCACTTAGATTTTTTCCTATGTTATATCTAGGAGCTTTAGTTTTGTATTTTATATTCAGGTCTATAATACATTAAAAAAAAAAAAGATTTATGGGACCCTCCCTGGTGGTGACTGCATGGCACGGCAGACATCTCCTGACCCGCTGCTCCCCTCAGCAGTGTACTTTGAAAACTTGCCTGTTCTGTTTCCCACACTGTCTATGGTGAATCCTCTCACTCCCTGAATGTCTAGCCTGTACCCCAGCACTTGTATGCACACATAAATCTTTATATATATATATAAGTTATATATATAATTTTTAAAAAGATATTTATTTGTGCATACAGAACTGGGGTACAGGCTAGACATGCAGGGACGGCAAGAGGATTCACCAGAGACAGAGTGGGGAACAGAACAGGCAGATCTACTGAAATAAACTGCTGAGGGGAGCATTGGGAAAGGCAGCATAGGTCTGTTGTACCACGTGGGTCACCTCCCTGGCTGAAAATCAAACTCCTATTGCAGTGGCTGATGATAGCTGCATAGTGCTGAGACTTAACCCCTTGAACCACCAGGGAAGCCCTAGATCTATAGTACATTTTAAATTAATTTTTGTGTAGAATGTAAATTATATCATGGTATTTTTTTGCAGGTGGTTGTTCAGTTTTTTTTAAAGATTTATTTATTTATGCACACAGCACTGGGATGCAGGCCAGAGGTACAAGGAGGTAAGAGGATTTACCAGAGACAGAGTGGGGAGCACAACAGGCCGAATGACAAAGAACACCACTGAGGGGAGCAGTGGGCGGATCAGGATTGGTCTGCTGTGCCTTGTGGATCACCTACCGGGTGGAGATTGAATTTATGCTGAAGTGGCTTTAGCTTCTTAGTGTTGTGCTTTACCCTGCTGCACCACCAGGAAGGGCCCTTCTTTTTAACATCATTTATTAAAAAGACTACAATTTCCACATTGAATTACTACTGTGTTCTTGTAAAAGATCAATTGACTATATGTGGGTCTATTTTTGGATTCTCTACTTTGTTTTACTGATCTATTTGTATATTCTTTATACACATCACACTGACTTGATTAGTATTGTTTTATAGTAAGTTTTGAGATTGGGTAGTTTTGTTATAATAGGTCAGGGAGAGAGGCACCACTGAACCCCCAACCTGTCTTGTCTAAATAGGCTCTGCCATTTGCCGCATCAAGACAAAACATAGAAGACTTTAATGAAAAAGAACTTTAATTCAGTGAGTGTACAATACAGAAGACAAAGAATATAACTTGTAAATCAAACACCTGAAGTTACTCATCCCCTCGTGAGCAAAAGTCAACCCAAAAGGAACTGGTCCAAAGCAAGGCCTGGGAGCCTGCCACAAGACTAAAGCACCTTCTGGCCAGGACCCATACAGAAGGGTCAGACATGGCCAGAGAAGTCTGGGAGGGAAAGAGCAAAGTCAAAATCAATATAAACACTGCCACAGTCAACCTCCCCATGGATCTCTTACCCTCATCTGTTTCAACCAGCCCAGGGCCAAGAAATAAACACCATTTCTTCATGTCTCCCTTCGCTCCATGTGGCTTCTTCCAGTCTCCTTCTGGCTCTCCATCCTGCTTCCTTCTTCCTCAGATACCTTCTCTTTCTATTTCTCATCTCAGCTCCACCCTACCTCTGGGCGGTGGAGGGATCCTGGAACTTCCCCTTTTCCTAGGGACCACCCAGCTACAGTGCCAGTTTTCTAACTTTGTTCTCTTTTGATATTGCATTGGTTATTCTGTTACTTTTCCAATTCTATATAAACATCAGATTAAATTTGTCAATATCCACAAAATAACTTGGTGCATTATTATTGGGATTTAATTGGTCAAAGATTAATTTGGGAACAGCTGACATTTTGAATATTGAATATTTGTATCTATGTACATGGGGAAAAAAATCTCTCCATTTGTTTTACTATCTTTAATTGAGTTTAGTAGTTTTTCCCCTATAGGTTTTGTAGATTTATATTTAAGTATTTCATACTGGTGTCGCTAAAATAAGTGGTAATTTTTTCAATTTCATTGATTATTGCTTGTACTTTTAGTTTTCCATTTTTGCCCCTATTGTTTTGTGTTCATTTTGGTCCTCTTTTTCTAGTTGCTTGAGATGAGAGCTTAGCTTATTGATGTGATTTCCCCCATTTTTAATGTATAATTTAGAACAAGTTTTCCTTTACCACTTCTATAATAGTATACCCAAATTTTGATATACCTTTTTATCTTCATGCCATCCAACATATTTTTACTTTAATATCTAATTCTCATCCTTTCTTTACATAGATCCACATTTCTAACCCATGTATTTTCATTCTTTCTGAAGAAGATCCTTTCAAATTTTTTTGCAAAACAACTTGTTAGCAACAAATATCCCCCTATATTTCTTCTTCACTTCTGAAGGATGATTTCACAGGATACAGCATTTTAGGCTGGTAGGTTCTGTAGTCATAACAGTTGAAATATTTTATTCCATTCTCTTCTTTCTTGAATAATTTCCAAGAAGATATATATAATTTGAATTTTTCTTTTAGATATCTCCCCCTTTGGTCTTTCAGTTTCTATAATCTTTGATTTTTTTATCTTCTGCAGGAGTGAAAATGATATGGCCTACATCATTGTTTTTTGTTTGTTTGCTTTCTTATTTAACTTTATCCTGTTTGATGTTCTTTATGCTTCACAGATACATGGTTTGGTTGTCTGATACTAGTTGAAAGGAAAGTTTCTGTCATTATTGCTTCATATATATATATACATATATATATATTATATATATGTATATACATATATATGTTCTCCTTTATTTTACCTCCTGTTATTTCTATTATGCATGTATTTTATATTTTGGAATTGTGACATACCATTTGGGCATTATGTTCTTGGGTATTCTGTTTTTATATTTTTCTGTGCTTCTCAGTTTTAAAAGTTCTATTGATACATTCCTAAGATCAGAGATTCTTCCCAGTCATATCTTATTCCCTATGAACCCATCAAAGACATTCTACATTTCTGTTGGTGCTTTAGCTACAAAACCTATAATTTCAATATCTGTTTACATTGCCAATATACTCCTGCATGTTGTCTGTTGTTTATTACAGACCTTGAATATTAATTTTGATTATTTGATTATTTTTATTGAAGTTCATTTACAACAATACATATGATTCACAAGTATAGAATTGTAGCACTTCAGATACATATTTAATTTCCTGGTCTGGTAATATTAACATGCTTGGCATATCTGAGTTTAGCTCAGGTGCTTATTTTGTGTCTTCAAGCTGTATTGTTGCATTTTGTTTTCAGTTTTTTATTTTTCCTTTTAGTATAGTCATGAATTGCTTAACAATGGGGATACATTCTAAGAAATGCATTTTTTAGAGAGGATTGGAAAATCATCAATTGCAACTGAAACAAATGTTGAAAACCCTGTCTGCCCACTAGGATATATGTGCATGAATGTGCATAACTGTGGTAAGCAGACCAGAGCAGAATGTCCTGCTATGACCACAAACTAGTGGAGTTATGAAAGCCCACCCCTCCCTTATGCTGTGCAAAACAATTTGCAATGTTTCTATCATGACTTCCACAGGGTCACCAGAGGGCTCAAGGTATATTTTGAGTACACACAGCTTTTTGTGTATCTTTGCAATCAGTCCTTTATCATTAGTATCGTGTGTAAATATTTTCTCCCAATCAGTAGGGTGTCTCTTTGTTATGTGTAGTGTTGCTCTTGCTGTACAGAAGCTCTTTATGTTGACGTAGTCCCAGCTATTTATCTTTACCTTCATTATATTTGCTTTGGATGATATATCTTTAAAGATATTATTGAGGTGTATGTCATGCAGTTTTGTCTACCATTTCTTCTAGATATTTTATAGTTTCAGGTTTTATGTCTAGTTCATGAATCCATTTCGAGTTGGATTTTGTACATGGTACAATGTAGTAATATAGCTTCATTTTTTTTTTTTTGCACGTAGCAGTCAGTCCAGTTTTCCCAGTGACATTTGCTGAACAAACTTTCTTTGTCCCATTGCATATTCTTTGCTCCTTTGTCAAAAGTTAGCTATCCATAAATCTGTGGGTTTATATCTGGGTTATCTATTCGAATTCATTGGTCTGTATGTCTGTTCTTGTTCCAGTGCCATGCAGTTTTGATTACTATGGCTTCATAGTATAGCTTTAAGTCTGGAATTGTGATACCTCTGGTCTCTTTCATTTTAGTCAGGAGAGATTTGGCTATTCGAGGTTTTATGTGGCTCCATATAAATCTCACCAATATTTGTTCTATTTCTTTGAAGAATATCGTTGAGATTTTGATTGGAATAGCATTAAATCTGTGTATAGATTTTGGTAGGATGGCCATTTTTTAATGATGCTAATTCTTCCTATCCATGAGCAGGGGATGTCTTTCCATTTCCTTATGTCTTCTCGCATTTCTTTTATCAGGGTTTTATAGTTTTCTTTGTATAGGTTTTTTACCTTTTTTGTTAGGTTTATTCCCAAGTATATGATTTTTTTTTTCTAATGTGAAGGGGATGATTTTTTTTTTATTTCTACTTCTTCTGATTGGTTGTTTGTGTATAGGAAGGCTACTGACTTTTGTGTGTTGATTTTATAACCTGCAAACTTGCTAACCTGGTTAATTGTTTTGATTCATTTTTCTATGGAGTTCTTAGGGTTTTCCATGTATATTATCAAACAGTCTGCAAATAATGATAGTTTTAGGTCTTCGTTCCCTACTTGGATTCCTTGTATGTCTTTTTCCTGTCTTATTCCTCTGGCTAGGACTTCCATTATTATGTTGAAGATCAGTGGTGATAGTGGACATCCTTGTCTTGTTCCTGATCTTAAAGCAAAGGCTTTCAGCTTTTCTCTATTGAGGACAATATTGGCGGTGGGTTTGTCATATATGGCTTTTATCATGTTCTATTACGATGATTTTGAGGTCCTTAAACAAAAGTGAATGTTGGACTTTGTCAAATGCTTTCTCTGTATCTATTGATATATGATTTTCATTTTTTTTGTCAGTTGATGTGATGGGTTACATTAATTGATTTTCAGATGTTCAACCATCCTTGTACCGCTGGTATAAAGCCCACATGGTTGTGGTGAATGTATATTAGAAAAAACATATATGTAGTAAGGGACTTCAATACGCCACTCTCAGTGATGGACAGATCAACATGAAAAAATATAAGCAAGGACATTAAAGCACTAAACAGGAACCTAGACCTCTTGGACTTAACAGACACCTATAGAACACAGCATCCAAAAAAAAAAATGAGTACATATTTTGCTCAAATACACATGGATCATTCTTAATGATTGACCACACACTGGGACACAAGACAAATATCAATAGATACACTAAGATTGAAATCATACCAACTATCTTCTCTGATCATGAAGGAATCAAACTAGAAATTAATTTGTGAAGAAGGTAAGAAACCCACCTACATTGTGAAGACTGAAACTCACATTACTGGAGGACCACTGGCTCAATGAGGAGATCAACGAAGAAATTAAAAAATTCCCTGAGAAGAATGAAAATGAGGACACAACTCTACAAAAAGTATGGGACACATTAAAAGCAGTTATTAGAGGAAAATATATAGCAATGCAAGCTTACATAAAGAAGCAAGAAAGAGGAAAATATATAGCAATGCAAGCTTACATAAAGAAGCAAGGAACAACTCAAAGAAATAACCTAATCTCCCACCTTCAAGAACTGGAAAAAGAACAACAAAATAACCCAAAAGCCAGTAAAATACAAGAAGTAATAAAAGTCAAAGCAGAAATAAATAAAGTCAGGAAAACAATCCAAAAAATCAGTGAAACCAAAAGTTGGTTCTTTGAAAAAGTAAACAAAATAGACAAAGCCCTAGCCAGTCTCACAAAGAGAAAACAGGAGAAAGCACAAATAAACAGGATCATAAATGAAAGAGGTAAAATCACAACAGATACAGCAGAAATCAAAAGAAGTATCAGAGAATACTATGAACGGCTATATACAATTTTCAACAATCTGGACAAGATGGAAACGTTCTTACAACTCTACAATCATCCAAAGCTACATAAAGAATATATAGAACAACTAAACATACCAATTACAAGCATTGAAATTGAAACAATAATTAAAACCCTCCTCAAGAATAAAGCCCAGGACCAGATCGATTTACAAATGAATTTTACCAAATATTCAGAAATGAAATAGTGCCTAGCCTGTACAAACTCATTCAAAAAATCAAGAAAAAAGGAAAACTACCAAACACTTTCTATGAAGACTACATCACACTGCTACCAAAACCCAACAAAGGCAACACACAAAAAAATAAAACTTTAGACCAATATCCCTAATGAACACTGACTGATGCAAAAATCCTCAATAAAATCTTAGCCAACAGAATCCAACAACTCAGTAAAAGGAGAAAGATTTTTAAAGCTCAGTTCATATCACTTTTTCTCCTCTCATGCCACCTTATAAGAGTTTGGGGTGTCTAGTTGTAAAATTGAAAAAGTAAATCTAAGCTTTCTACATGGCCTTTTCTAATAAGGATGAAGGTGTGGTTGCAGATTCTTCTGTGGTGGTTAGGTGATATACAGATAGTATGTGATTATTTTTTTGTCTTGCTGAGCTGCCCTTTTTCCAAGGAGAGAATATACTTGGATCTGTTTTTGGTTTTCACACCCATTTGTTTCTGGGTCGCCACCTTTGCCAATATCCAACCTAGGGGATATGAGGCAAAAAGTAAATTTAAGGAACTTAATCACTATTTTACCTCTTAGGTACTGTGATCCATAACAGAAGTGACTTATATGAATCTTTCACAGTCTTCTTATGTTTGTTTTATATATAATGTCCATGGTTTTTAGTTGTAATTTCAAATACTAGGAAATAATAGGGAAAATAATTTCTATGCTATCTTTATAGAAGCAGCAGTCTAGAACCAGTTTTCTTCTGATGTTTTTCACACAATTTCCAATAGTTTTTTTATGACTAAAGTTTCTAACATTTTAGTTTTGTCATCCCAATCTAAAAAGATCAATCTAAAATTTATGTATTTCATTGTATTGTCAAAAGCTATTAATTAGCATTTCACAATTTCAGCTCTAAATTTGATTATAGTACCCTTTCTTTGTATATCAATATGAATTTCTTATATAAAAGACTGTAAAAATGCAAATCTACTCTAGGTAAGTTCTAATGTGAGCACAAACATGAGGTTAATCTTTTACTTGCTAAGATTTTGCAAAAGAAAAATAGAGCAAAACATCATAACTATTCAATTAATTTTCTAAGGGTTATTCTTTACAAATTCATTAAATGTCTTAACTTAGGTGTGTTATATAAAATTAATTCTGAATTTGAAGCCTGAAACATGGATTATTTTGTAAATGCCCAAGTTAAAAAGTATCCAGTAGAAAAGAAAAATATTTATTAATATTATTTTTCTTAAAGAGTATAGCTGCATTTCAGTTTCCCATTTTATGGTCTCATTGAGAATAAACTGCTGGACTTCAGACAAAGTACTGTAACTTTTTATCAAGGCTCTATTAAATTGTTACTTTATTTGCTATCTGTGAATATTGATGCCTATTAGATTCTAAATGCAGAACCTTCTCTTCTACAATAAGCCTACCTATTGATATAAAAATGATGGTGTCAGAATAAGGAAGAAGATATAAGTTTCATTAGAATGTTTCTTACTTCTGGGTAACAAAAGTTTATGAAGATAAAAGAAAATAGAAAGTAGAAACTACCTTTTATTTAATTTCAACTTCTTTTATACCCTTCTTGTGAGAAATAAATGAGAATGGAATGTACAATGATGAAGGTATAAAATAATATGTGATGTGAACATTAGGATTATGTAAGATTTTATTATGTCACAAATATAATGACTATTAAATGAAGTTTCTTAAGCCCTATAAGCTTCTACATATATTGCCATTAAAATATAGGACAATATTCAAAAGTTCTTTGTGTTTAAATATATATTACATATCTGAATTATGTTTATGCTATATACATTGTAGATATACCATTCTGTCAGACATTTATTCATCCTACAAATATTATTGAACATCAACTATGTATTAGTAACTATGTTCTAATGTTGGTGATACAGTAGTGTGCAAATAGTTATATGGTCTATTTGAATTTCAACTTACAATCTAGTGGGGAGTAGATAATAAACAAATAAGAAAATGTAAGTTAAAAAATTTAACAAAGTATTGTGAAGGGAAAGAACCAGCTAGAATATTAGCTAAATTATTCATTGCAAGAATTCTATTCCAAATTTACTTGATCATTAGAGGAGGGAAAAGAAAAATACAGATTCCCAATCATTCCCTGAGAATCTCAACTGTATACTTTTGGTGGGGTGATTTTCATTTTTTGAAGTGTACAAGGTAAGTCTCATGTTAAAGCATATATTGGTGAAGTATACATGGAAAAATGTTTCACTGCTAAAAAAGAGAACTGTCCTCTTGGCATTAACAGAATATTTAACTTTAGACAAGCCACTCCACTAACTGTTGCCATTTTTTTTTAAATGTAAAAGAGCCTGGAATTTCATTTCAAGGTGTCCTGTATCTCTGAGTCAATGTACAAGATGA
This sequence comes from Condylura cristata, assembly GCF_000260355.1. Lineage (NCBI taxonomy): Eukaryota > Metazoa > Chordata > Mammalia > Eulipotyphla > Talpidae > Condylura > Condylura cristata. The sequence continues at coordinate 5,236,726 of NW_004567120.1, forward strand.
ATAATGGAGTTATTAACTGTTCTTTGTATATGCACTGGGGTAGATGTTTATATCTATGCAAAAAGAAAGTAAGAGGGGCATAAATAAAAAGTACTCATTTGTTTAAGCACATTTCAAACCTCATGATCCTCCTTGGAAAATGAATAATTTAAAATATAAAAACATACATATCTTCCATAAAATTTGTTTTTCAGAATATGTTTCAAACATTCAAACATGTGTTTATACAAATATTTGATTAAACAAGAATACATTAGACATATGTTTACTATATCCCAACACAATGGAAATGTATCCATTGATCTGAATTGTAGAGAGTTACAGAAGAAACTAACTTTTATTGAGAACTTAAGCTTTACATTTATCATATATATTAACCAAACAACTTTTATTATATTATCTCCATTTACTGTTAACTGAAGAACAGAGAAAATACAAATTTTGAACATGCTAAGTTTCAGGTTCCTTTTCCATGGGATCTGGAAAAGCTGGAAAAAATGTGTTCAGTTTACCTTCGATAAACAAGCCAGTAAATAATAGGCAATTACCTGTAAATGACATTCCAACTTAAAGAAATAAGTACACATGATACTAATAAAGTGAAAGGAAAAATATTCCAAGTTCTTATCTTAGAAGCATAACACAAGAAAAAAAATGCATCTAAATATTTCAAGCTACACACAAGTAATTAGTAACATTGACATCCTAATGCAAAGTCCATTTTGGTGATCAAAACTGGAATGCCTATTAGACTAAAATTATACTTTCTCCTGAAATCTCAAGAACATATGCGACACATTCTTCTTTTGAGATAATTGAGCAAACATTGAAGAAATCCTCTTCAAACACCTTTTCAAATTTTCTCTCTGCCATGGGTATGCTGGTGTTTGGGAAATTTGATAAAAACAAAAGAAAAAATAGTTTCCTATTCTTACCTATAAAAGAAATATTAACTTGTCTTCAATAAGAAAGAAATGGTAACACTTTCCTTTTTTTTCCTGTATTTTACACCTTTTTATATTGGTAGAGAGCTCTGCACACAGCAATAGCTAATTGATATCAATGACTTGGTCAGTTTTACTGGAATTATGCCTAAAATCCCTTTGGCTATGGGATATTTCATTTTGAGGAGGCATGTTTTACTCCCTCAAAGGAATATTCTATCGCCTCTTCTTACATTGTGGGAAGCTGAAGAACCCTTACAGCAATCAATGGAGCCTGAAAGCTGTTGTCATGGCACATGGTGTTTATTAGTATTAGTGGCAGATTGAATACAAACAAAATTGAAAAATTTAGTAGAGTAATTGGAAGATAAATTTGGAGATATTTGTTGAAAGTTCAGTAAATGGATGAACAGATTGAATATGTAAATCTTAGAGTTCCAGGTGCAGAGAAACAAATGCAGATTTGAGTAGATTCAAAGATCCCAGGAAAACTTACCAAACATGTATGAATGTATAAAAAGGAGGTCTATAAAACTAAGGTAGCATTTGAGAGTAAATTAGTAGTAAGTACTTAGAAATTAAACAAAAAAATTAAAATTAAACTTATGTACTCTAAGAATACATGTTATGCAGAAAAGGACATATCATATTACACTATATACTTCAAATATATAAATTACTTGCAAATGTTAACAACACATTATCATGTTTCACAATGCTAATAATGTTAGCATTGAATATGAAACTAAGCAAAATTATAACCTAACTATACTGGGAAGATATGGCGAGAGGAAGTATGCAATGCAGGTGAAATGATAAATGAAGAGCGCTTGAAAGACTGTTTTTAAAAGACTTACATTTCATAGTGGAAAATCAACCCACAATGCCTAGCACTGACAAATAAAGGAGCAGTAATATAGACAGGTATGCTTGTTTATATTGGTAGGCATGTCCCAATATCTGTCTTCTCATCTTCCAGAATAATAGAAAGCTTAACTTGGAACATGACTGGCACACATTAACTAAATTTGCAGCTTCCTTTGCAGTTAGGAATGACAATGGGACTAAGCACTAGTCAATTGGAGATAAATGTTTTTTGGCAGTTTGTGGAAATCCACTTTAAAAGATAGATGATATATTATCTTTTCTCCTTTCTTCCCATCTCTATTAAACTTCCTGGATGATAAATATAGTAATTTTGGACTCTGCAGGCAAGTCCTGTATTGTAAGAATGGCAGGATGGAAGGGAGAACGCACTAGAATCTCTGAGGTCTTCATAGAGCAGAACTGCTTTCCCAGGTATGAATTGTATACCCCAGACATAGAACTGAAATATCTTGCTCAAGTCACAGTTGAGTCTTTCTGTTACTTACAGCCGAACCTATAATTAATATTGCACATTATTAATTGATAGAGTAAATACCAAAGGAATTATAAATTCCAAAGGAATCATCAAGGGAAGAAAGTGATTGACCTGATAATTGGGAAATGATAGGAAGAAGAATGAGAGAATGAGGAAACATTTTTTTCTAGCAATTTTTAAAGAACTTGATTCCTTGAGCTTATGTGCATACATTACTTTTTTTTTTTTTTTTTTTTTTTTTTGCATAGAACTGGGACAGGCAAGAGGTGCAGGGAGTTAGATGATTCACCAGAAACAGATTGGGGAGAAGAAGAAAATTTACTGAAATACACTGCTGAGGGAAGCAATGGGCTACACAGGAGAGGTCCACTGTGCTTTATGTGGGTCAACTCCCTGGTCAGGGATTGAATTCAGGCAGTAGAGGTGATAGTACTGAGAATTAATCCCTAGGCCACCAGGGAGGCCCATAGCTTTGATTATCTAAAAATGAAATCAACAATTACAATAAAATTCATGTTATGTATGTCCCTGTTCTTTAGTTTAGGGTCCTTGTACTATGACCTCACTTCAATCCTTCTTTAGCCATTTGTATTCTTGGATTATCCTTCTTCTAGATTCCAAGTTCTTAATAGTGGGAAAGATGTTAAAGCATTTCCTTTCCTTCTTAGTATACATAGCATAGCAGCATGCCCATCTGGATCCTAACATAATAAAAAACAAGGAGGACTCTGAGTTGGACAGTATTTTCTTTGAGAATTTGCATTCATTTTGAGAAATCGGTACTTTATGATCTCTCACTTTACATCTTCTTCTTCATGTGTATGTGGAAAAAATATTATTTCTTCATCTACAATATTTCTGTGTTTTGTTATGTGTACTCTAGTAGTACTTCTTGCTTGAATATTATTCATATTTGTTTGCAAGAGTCCATAACATCTCTTGTAAACACTTTGTTGAATAAATCATGGGATGGCCCATGGTGGAAAGATTTCACCACAAAAATAAACAAATGCTATAAAATCATGGCTTGTTTTTCTCTTTAAAGAGCTGATTGTTAGATACTTGCCATTACATCAGTGTCACTATCTAAATCCATTTCTTAAAATTGAAATAACATCAGTTTGTATCATTATTTAGGTATCAGGTCTACAGATTTATATATCAACATCTATATGTACTACAACAATATGCTCATCACAGTTTCATTTCATCCTCTATAAAGTTAACTCCTTTTACCCAATTAATTTCATCTTTCCCTTTTAGTAACTATTTTATTCTTAAAGTTTTGAGTTTCTGTATTGTTTATTCTTTATTTTGTTCATCTACCACTTATGAGTGAAATCATATGGTGTCTCTGACTTAATGCACATAGCACAATCCCTTCCACTTCCATCAATGTATTTGCAAATGGCGGAATTTCATAATTTTTTAATAGTGTAGTGGTATTCCACTGAGTAGATGTACCACATCTTTATCCACTCATCTGCTGATGGACATTTAGGTTGTTTCCTACTCTTGGCTCTATATGAATAATGCTGGGGTTGTATATTTTGCTTTGATTTAGCATATTTCACTTTAATTTAGTGTTTTGGTATTTTTAGATAAAATAGTAATGGAATAGCTGGATTATATGCTATTTCAATTATTACTTTGTTTTGAGGAATATTCATACAATTTTCCATAATGGCTGCACCAGTTTGCATTATAACCAACAGTTGATGAAGGCTCCCTTTTCTCTACATATTTGTCAGCATTTATTTCATGTTTTTGTAAGGACTTATTTGAACAACAAGAAATTCAAATCAGACAGTACTCAATCTAGCAGATATAAAGGAGCTCCAAGGAGATGTACAAAATGAAAGGAGTACGGAAATACTACTAGACAATAAAGTAGGCTGGTACTTGGGTTATTGTCCTTTAGGAGATGGCAGGTAGTTATCAGGCAAATTTACCTGATTAATGATTCCTGCTTGGTTTAATATTGCACTTAAGCAAAATTTGAAATGTAATTATATCTGTTTGGTGTTTTCCCTGTGTATGCATGTATGTATATTATTGAAGTAGTGCATACATCCCTTTGAATAATTTTATCCTCTTTGCATAAGTATCAAGGAGTGCAATTTCTGGATCACATGGTGTAATCCATACTATCTTCCATAGGGGCTGGACTAGTCTATATTCTAACTAATAGTGCAGAAAGTTTCAATTTTCTCCACACTGTTGACAAAATTTTTTCTTCTGTTTCTTTTTTTTTCTTGTTTAATATAGAGCATACTCACAAGAGTGAGGTGGTATCTCATTATGTTTTTGGTTTTCATTCCCTAATGATTAGTGACATGCACATTTTTTTCATATTCTTATAGGCCATTTGTATGTCTTCTTCAAAGAATTGCCTTTAATAACAGCCATTCTAGATGGAGATGATACCAATATCTTTCAAATGAAATGTAAACCACAGTTACCATGTTTGATCAATATAATTTTTCAATCTATCATTTGTTATATAATTTGTAAGATATTTTCCAGATCATCTCATACAATTCTTTAAACAGCATGTTTAAAAAGTGTTATTTTTAATATACAATATGATTTACTTAAAAATTATAATGAAAAGATTTTTAATATTATTACAGGAATGCACAACAATCATTACTGTCTATGTTTAGAACATTTTCATTTGCCAAAAAAAAACTCCATAACCTCTTATGCTACTCCCCATTTCTTACCAAAGTCCTGACAACCACTAATCACTAATCTACTTCCAGACTCTAGAAATGTTCATCTTCTGGACATTTCATATAAATGGAATATAATAAAACATGAGGTCTCTTGCAACTGGCCTCTTCCAGTTAACATAATGTTTTCAAGATTAAACTATTCGGCAGCATATTTCAGTATTTTATTGTTTTATATGACTACATAAAATCCCAAAATATGCACATATAACATTGTGTTTACTCATTACTTTATGGAGAGAGATTTAGGCTGTTTCAACTTCTTGGCTATTACAAACAATTTTGTTATGAACACCCATGTATAAGTTCTTAAGTTGGACACACATTTTTTTTTTTTTTGTTAAGGATAAACCTAGAAGTGGAATTCCTGGATCATGTGATAAGTCTATGCAAGAAATATTAAGGACTGCTTTTCAAAGTGGCTAAAACATTTTGCATTTTCACTAAAAGTATATAATGTTTCCAGTATTGAAACATAATGTCCAACACTTATTATCATCTGTCATTTTTACTATCACCACTGTGGTTTTGATTTTCATAATGACAAATCATGTTGAATATATTTATATATGTTTACAGGCCAGTTGTTATCTCATTTGTATACATTTCTATTCAAATATTTTATCTTTTCATTACTGAAATGAAAATGTTCTTTATATACTCCGGCTACACACTCCTTATCAGATATATAATTTGAACATATTTTTTAAACATATTTCATTTCATTTTGTGTTTTATCATTTTCACTTTTTGATGGCATTGTTTATAATACCCTGTACATTTTAAGTTTTTTTTAATGACACAGCTACAGCATGAAAATTCTTGAAAAATGTCTTACCCGAACTATTTCACAGTCAACATTTAACTCAGTTGCAACTGCTTCGATTTTCTCTCTGCAAACAGAGCCAAGGCTGGTCATGCCATTGTCCCAGTATTTCTTAAGGGTGGTTAAGTCTTGGTCACTGAACTGAGTGCGATCTTGTAACTGTAAAAAACATTTTTAAAACTTAGAATAATCAAAATAATATTATTGAGACCATAAGGGTGAGAGATGTTGTTACTTTTAATACATAATACTAATTAAATTCATTGTACAAGTATTACTCTGAACACCTCAATTTCAAATGATCATTTTATAGCATTAATTTCTATCACATTAATATATGCTAGAATAAAATGAATTAAAAAAATCAATAGCAATTAAGCAATGTTGATTTTAAATGGGTTTAATCACACAAATAATGGGTAACATTGCAGAAAATACAAATTTTAATAGTACCCACAATCCTATATATTACAATTATTAACATTCTAATGTGCCTTCTTTAAGATATTTTTTCTATGATAACTGCATTCACATTCACACCCTATATATAATGAAAAAGCAAAGTTGGTCCCTCCCTGGTGGCACAGTGGGTTAAAGCAAAGCACTAAGGAGCTAAAGCCACTTCAGCATAAGTTCGATTCCCGCATGCCCTGCAGGTGATCCACATGGCACTGCAGACCTCTCCTGACCCGCCCGCTGCTCGTCTTAGCAGTGTACTTCTTCAGTCAGCCTGTTCTGCACCCCACTCTATCTCTAGTAAATCTTCTCACCACCCCTGCACCTCTGGCCTGTACCCCAGTTCTGTATGAATAAATAAATAAAAGCAAAGCTGGATGATATCACTGTGTTGCATTTTGGTAAGTTAGTGGATATTTATGATACATAGGACTTCTAATGTTATGACTAATTAAGTGTGAATAAGAGAACTTGAAGAAGGTAATGTAGTTTGAAAAGAGTAATCATGTTTATGATTTCAGAAAATTTCATAATCACCCTATCTTTTCTTTCTATCCAACAAACTATAGGTTTTATATACTGTATTAATTCAATGAATCCTGTAGGCATCCTTAGGAAATATATCAGAAGCATGATAGGATGTTGACCACCACTTTGGAGATTATGAGTCAGAAAAACAAGGGTCAAAGGATTAATTAAACAGAACACAGTGTGTCTACAACAGAGATACAAAAAGAAAAACAACTGATTTTTTAGTAGCTTACCTTTAGGATATCTCTAATTTTATCAAGGGGAAGTGTTAAAAAAGCTAAAAATGAATTTTAACTTTAAATACAGATTCTAACAATTCCAGTATGTTAATTCATGTTTTTGTGAGGAGAAGGGGAGAGGGTGTGGGGAGGGGAGAGGAGAGAGGAAGGAACAGAGTGGAGAGGAGGGGAATGGAGAGGAGGGGAGGGTGAGATAGGGAAGTATGGGGAGGGGAGGAGAAGGGACAAGAAGGGAGTAGAAATAGTCTGTGGATGTGTGTTGAGGGAAAATGTTGCAAATTAGCATTATATATGATATTTTGTTGCTCAGTTTTACCTACGGAGATAGAGTTTGGTACCACATAGAAACTAGAGCTTACATTCTCCTTAGACTTACAGTTTTCAATATATCCTTTCTAACTGACATTTAAAATGTATTTCTCTAGTTAATCAGTTTCAGGAAACAATGGAAAATATTGTACATGACATGTAACGTGGTTTGTTTAAAGATTTATATATTCATACAGAATTGGGGTAAAATTCAGAGGTTTAGAGGGGATGAAAGGATTCACCAGAGACAGAGTGGTAGTAGAACAGGCAGATTAAGGAAGTACACTGCTGAGGGAGCCGGAGGTGAGATAGGAGAGGTCTCCTGCCAACTGGGTCAACTCCCTGGCCTGAAATGGAACTTGTGTTGCAGTAGCTGCAGCTAGCTTCCTTCCTAGCACTGTAATTTAACCCATTGCACCACCAGGGAGGGCCCTAATATGTGATTTAATACGAGTATCATAGATAATCTAAATAATAAAAAACAAATACAGGTCTGTTTTTTAAAAAAATAAAAAAATTGGAAAAAAAATAAAACCAACCGCAAGAAAAAAAAATATATGAAGTGTTATATCGAAGAGAGTAAATTTAGATTATATAACCAAAGTGTGTGTATAAGAAATATAGTAGTCTGGGCCCTCCTTGGTGGCAGAGCAGGTTAAAGCACAGCACTGAGAAGCTGAAGCCACTTCAGCATGAGTTCGATCACCCCCCGGGAGGTGACCTCTCCTGACCCACCCACTGCTTCTCTCAGCAGAGTACTTCATCAGTCCACCTGTTCTGCTCCCCACTCTGTCTCTGGTGAATCCTCTCACTGCCCCTGCACCTCTGGCCTACAACCCAATTCTGTATGCATAAATAAATAAATCTTAAAAAAAAAAGAAATACAGTAGCCTTGAATCTATATTTATCAGTTTTATGATCAGTTAAACTTGTTCTCCTGTACTTAAAAAAAAAAAACAATGAATGGCATTTATTAGAAGTACTAATAACAAATTGTATGCTCCCAATAAATGAATCAAAACATGTCATCCAGAGTGGGCTGTGCGCTTGAGATTTGCCAGCGCTTGCGTGTCATGATAGCAGCAGTAACATGTCATATTCTATTATTACATTTTTTTTCAACTGTTCCATCCCATTTCCCCCCATTTTCCCTGTCCATATCCCACTATTCTTTATTCAGAGGGCATTATATCCACCAGATCCATGAACTGTGGAAGTGCAATAGTGGGTCCATCCAGTTTCTGCATCCAGTTCTGATATTAAAAATATTGCTTAAGGAGATAACACTAACAGGATGGAAATAGAGGAAGCTCCTTGCATTGCTCTCAAAAGGAAACATGCAACAATTGACCAAAGAGACACTACACCAAGAGTAGTTATAGAAATACCATCTGGACATTAGAGACCAACAGCCGAGGGGAGCTGAAGGTACTCATGCTTCATTTAACAGGACATGTGTATAAAGAAATACCTAGACGCTATGCTCAGGGGACATGGACAAAAATGACAGGGGGCGGTCATTTCAGCCAGGAATCCTGATGAAATGAGCAGAAATTATGTGAAGACTCACATACATGAATAAGGGACACCTCATTAAAAGGGACTGGGGTGGGCCCTCCCTGGTGGTGCAGTGGGTTAAAGGGCAGCACTTCAAGCAAGCCACAGTCGCTTCAGTGTGAGTTCAATTCTGCACCCTTCTGCCCCCCACCCCCCTGTGATCAACATGGCGAGGCAGACCTCTACTGACCTGCCCGCTGCTCCCCTCAGCAGTGTACTTTCTCGATCTGCCTGTTCTGCTCCCCACTCTGTCTCTAGTGAATCCTCTCACCCCCTGCACCTCTGACCTGTACCCCAGTTCTATATGAATAATCTTTTTTTTTAAAGGATCTCTGGTACTCCATACTACTAGGGACACAGGCAAGGTCCCTAGTAGACTAGATTGTCAAGTTCTACATCTGAAACGCCAGAGAGCAGAGATGGTAGTAGTGCCACATACATGCCCCAGGCTTTCCCTAGGACATTTGTACCAACAGCTGTCCTCTCCATACTCTTCTCCACCCTGCTGAATCAGCAAACACAAATAGTTCTCTGTGCTTACTGAACCTAGCAAAGGTCACAAAAATCAAATCATGCCACATGCCAACTATGGGGAAAATGAAAGTAGAAAATGTCTTAAATGTCTGCTATAGATTTACAAATACAGAAATTTAAAGAAGGTGAGTGGGCAAATGTATGTGTGTGTGTGTGAGTGTGTATATATATATGTATATATAACATATATATGTTATGTGTGTATGCATATATATATATATATATATATATATATATATATATATATATATATATAACCATTTCAGACCTCAAAGTAATAAGACACCATAAGGAGAGAACAACTTTCCAGAATCCACCCACAAAGACATGGGAATTTTTTCTGTCCATCAGAGTTCAAAACTATATAAAAGAAACTAAGGGGATAAAACAAAACACAGAAATTTAAGTCAAAGTGATACAAGAGAAATCAGAAAAGCAAATCAACAAGATAAAACAAATTGAAAAATATTAATGAGCTCACAAACAAAATTAATGAACAGAGGTGTAAACTGAAGTGAAAGTAAGACAATAACAGAGATTTATGATGTAAATATCTTAATAAAAGAGTAAGAACTATAAAGAAAGCTATAAAAGCAGCATAGACCAAATAGAGGAATGATTGATCTCAAAAGATAGCAATACACAAAAGACCAAGTAGAAGAAAGATAAATAAGACACAAAAATGAGGAAGCATTTACTAAGAAAAGCAAGAAAGGGAGAATGGATATTCTAGAAAGGGTAGAGAAAGAGAGCAAGGAACATAAATCTTATTAAAAAAATAAATAACCCATGTAAATTTCTGAAACCTGAGGAAGGAACTAAACACACAAGTCCATGATGCTAAAAGAGTATCTGGTTATGTAAATGCAATGAGACCTACAGCAAGGCACACAGTAGTGAAATAGTTAAGAGTTCAATAAAAAGAAAATACTGAAGGTTGTGAGGGGACAAAAGGTACACATCATGCTCACATCATGCTTCCCAGAATAAACTCTGCATTCAAGGAAAGAAATGATACATTCAAAATGCTCAGAGATAAAAACTACAAGAAGACACATATCTATAAAACCTCTTTCTAGGCCCATTTGAATCTATGCAGGTGTTTCTTTTTTTTTTTTTCTCCTTTACCTAATAAACCTGTCCTTCTAAAATGTAAAATAGATAAATAACTAAGACTTTTCAAATAGTAGAGAAAAACAAAGGCCTTTCCAGACATTTATATACTGATGGAGTTTACCAACACTAACCCTCCTGACAAGAAATAATCAAGGAGCTCTATCTATAATGAAGAAAGGAAAATATACAATATCAAACATGGAAAATAGTAGAAAGATTCAGAAAGTTAAAGGCCAAATGGCCATGTCAAATCCTCATATCAAGTCCTCATATATCAATAATTGTCCTTAATGTAAATGGGCTAAATGAACCAATCAAAAGGCACAGGAAGTGGCTGGTTTCATCCTCAAACAATACACAGCCTTCTGTTGTCTCTAAAAAGCCCATTGAATTCCAAAGATAACAACAAGCTAAAAGTGAAAGTCTGGGAAAAAATCCTGCAACAAAATGGTATCTTAAAGACTGGCAAGGACTGTTATACTTATTTCAGTTAAAGGAAACTTTCAGGTAAAATGGTAACAAGATATAGGATGGACAAATTCAGTCAATAAGATATCAATAAATCAGAAAGACACAAAAATTCCTCAATATATATGCACCATCTGAAAATTGTATCACAATATATAAAGCAACTATTAACAAAATTAATACCAAGCTTTAACTGCAACACATACATAGTAGAAAGGGAATTCAACACACTGTTAAAATCAATAGGGAAAACAGATATTAATAGTGCATAACACTCCCAAAAATGCTAGTACATATTTTTCACATGTACATATGAAACATTCTTGAGGGGTGAACACATGTTGAGCTACAAGAACAAATATATATGAACTGTAAATGGTGAAATAATATCAAATATCTGACCACAATTAGATCAAACTAAAAATCAATCATAAAAAGTACAAAATCCCTCAAATATTTGGGAACTGAACAATACACAAATGACTATTAAGTTAATGAGAAAATTAAAGGAGCATTTAAAAAATACCCGAAGATAAACAAAGTGAAGATATGAGCAATCTGACCTACTGGATGCAACAAATGCAGTATGTAGGGAAATATATAGCAATGCAGGTCTAAATCAAGAAACAAGAATGCTCTCAAAAAATAAAACCTATCCTTGCATCTGAAAGAACTAGGCAAAGAACAAAAGAAACAAAAAATACTAGATTGAGGAAAATAATAAATATTATAACAATTATATGAAATAGAAATAAAATACAGGTTCAAAGATAAGTGTAAATAAAAGCTGATGACTTGAAAAGGTATAAGAATAAATGAAATTATTGCTAGGTTTACTAAGAAAAAGGAGAAAACAGTTATAAATATGAACAGAACTGGAAAATGAAAAGTTACAGTAGACATCTCAGAAATTAAGAGGATCATTGAGAGACTTCTGTGAACATCTTCATCCCAAGAAACTGGATAACCTAGAAGAAATGAACATTTTCCTTATTAAAATAATTCAGAATGCATTATTCGTTGAAAGAAAGAGTGAATGTGGCACATTATCTCATACAATGCACAAAAATTAACCCAATTGGATTAAAGATTTGTATATAAGGCCTGAAATCATAAAATACATATAAGAAATCATAGGTAAAACATTTAGTGGTATTGACTTCAGTGATGGTTTTGGAGACTCAATTTCAGTAACAGGGTAAAACAAAAAACAAAAGACTGCACCATCCTAAGAAGCTCTGCAAAATGAAAGAAAATATACTTAAAATAAAAAAAAAAACCTTCCTGAATGAAAAAAAATTATTTGTACTTCATACATTTAAGAGTCTACTAGTCAAGACCTACAAAGATCTCACAGAACTCAACAAGAAAGTAAATAACCCAATCAAAAATTGGGTAGAGGACGTAAGTGGGCACTTCCCCATAGAAGACATATAGATGATCAAAAGACACATGAAACAAAGCTCATTATAACTTATTATTAGGTAAATGTAAATCAAAACCACAGTAAAATAACATGTCACACCTATTAGAGCACCCCATATCAAAAATACCAGAAATAGTGTTGATAAGAGTGTGGAGAAGAAAACATTTTGCAAACTGATGATGTGGATGTAGAATGGTCCATTCCCTATGACAAACGCAGAGGTATCTCAGAATATTAAAAGATATATGATCCAGGAATTCAGCCCCCCAAAATGCAAAAACACCTAACTCAAATTAAAAAACACTAATACATAACCTACAATATTTATATACAGTGTAGCACATTTTAAAATGGTCATACTATGGGAACAACACAAGTGACCAAGAATATTTAGATGAGTGGATAAAGACAACGTGATAGATACAATGAAATCCTGATATTTGTGACAACCTGGTTGGAACTGCTGGGAATTATACTATGGAAAAATAATTCAGGAAAAAGACAAATACAGGATAATTTAACTCATATGTGGAATATAAAGAAATTTAGCAAAGGAATAGATAAAAGAAAAACTAAACCAATTCTAGCAATCTGACTACAGAATTGACACCACCAGAGGTGGAAAGGTGGGGTGTGAGTAGCTATGGAGAATTGGGTTGCAACTAATGTAATGGATTTCGGATGCTTTTATGGTGGATTTGGTGTTACAGTAGCATTCATCTGAAGAAGTATGAATCTACCAAATCACATCCAGTGTTATAAGCCAAAGTTACCTAAACAAACAAAAAAAATACAATTTATAAGCCAAAGTTACCTAAACAAACAAAAAAAATACAATTTAAAAAAAAAAATTTACAAAGACTTCTGTAATCAAGTGAACTAAACCTCAACTTGTTTAAAATGCAAAAAATCTCACAAGATGACCATCCTTTAAAATTCTCAAAATCAAACAAACAGCAAAAGTAAATGGCAGTTAAGGGTCTACTTAGATTAAAATAAACCAGCACAATAACCAGCATATATATTATCATATTTTTCAATTTAATTCTCTAGAGCAAGTTATACTGCATTCCTATCAGAATGGAAGGAATAATGAACAGAACATTCAACACACTCAGCTAATTAATTTGTAATTCATTTAGAGCACATCGAAAGCTGATTCATCCATTGCACTGAAGTAACTGAAACCTGATTTGATTTGCTAAATATCTTTTGGGTTCTCAGAATTAGCAATACTGAAAGTGACCTACTATAACAATGCCTATTAGGTGGAAGATTTTATCTGTGAAAAAGCAGTTATTTGCAAAGCTTTAAAGTGCATATTTTAATTAAGAAAATTAATAAGGTAATAAAAATCAAATATCAAATGACAACATAATAGACAGAAATCTGGCCTTTTTACCATCCTCAAGGAAACTTCTAAGATTTTAGTTATTTTCTTTTTCTTTAAAAATAAAACTAGGGGCCCTCCCTGGTGGTGCAGCAGGTTAAAGCACAGCACTAAGAAGCTAAAGCCACTTCCGCATGACTTTAATTCCCTCCTGCCCCTGAGGTGACCCACATGGCGTGGCAGACCTCTCCTGACCCACCCGCTGCTCCCCTCAGCAGTGTACTTCATTGATCTGCCTGTTCTGCTCCCCTCTTTGTGTGCGGTGAATCCTCTCACCATCCCTGCACCTCTGGCCTGTACCCCAGATCTGTATGCATAAATAAATACATCCTAAAAAAAAATAAAATAAAATAAAACTAGGAAACACCCTGGTGGTGCAGCAATATGAAGCTATCCACAGCCACTGCAACAGGAGTTCGATCCCCCACCAAAGAGATGACCCACATGGCACAGCAGACCCTTCCTGCTTCAATCACTGCTCCCCTCAGTAGTGTGTTTCAGTTGATCTGCTCCCCATTCTGTCTCTGGTGAATCCTCTCCATCACCTCTGGCCTATACCCCAGTTCATGTATGCATAAATAAATCTTTAAAAAAATAAAAATAGGTGTTACAAATCTGATGTTGTAAAGCAGCTTTCTGTTTGCCTCTGTTAAATGTATAACTGCACAGTATATTTGTCCTCAGAGCATATACAAATTTCAAAAACCCTTCGGAACTGAGAACTATTAAAAATATCTAATTTAAGTAACAAGTATACACTTTCTTCAGTTATTTCCTTGGTTTTCAATCATCAGTCTAGACATGAGCCAACACAGTTGAAATTTCTTACTTGTTTTGTGAATTTTTGTTCATCATTCCACTAGATAATAAACTTCTTAACAGGAGTTACTTTTATGTTTTTATTTTTAATACTTTTATTTTCATTATAGAAATCATTATAGAATGACTGCACTTGTTTGTGGATTATAAGTAATCAATGAAAGAAAAATCAACAGGCAAACACCTATAACTCTATAATTCTAGATTACAAAAAAAATGTGGTGGCTACTGGAAAAGAGTAGGGAGAGAGATGATAGAAATGGTAATGTGAAAGTTTATTGGCACTGAAGTTTTGGTGGAGGGAAAGAGAAGCATAAACATGTGTTGAAATGTGAAGTGCTTCCCCTCAAGTTATATAGTTATGTAAATGAATTTACAAATCGTCAAACTTTGACCAAAATAATTCAAATAGAAGAGCTAGGCAAGATGGTGGTAGAGTGAAGACAATAGGTTTGTCTCCCTGCACCTACACAACCAAACAGCAGCAGAACAAAATCAATAGTTCCTGAAAGACAAATAGACAAACGCAGTACAAATCAGGAGCAACAATCTAGTAGAATGTGAAAGAAAAAAGATTAATTGAACTCTTTGTAGCAAAACTGGAGTAGTACAACTCATAAGAAGTAGGCATAGCTGCTGTATGGTGTGAGTGAAAGACTAACAGTAGCCAACAAAAAAACTGGAAACATCTATACTTATAGCTGATAAGACAGACTTCAAAATAAAAATGATTTTTAAAACAGATACTAGATTATTGTTAAGGACCTAATACAAGAGAAAATAAAAGATAAAAATAAACACGACAAATGTTGGAATATTGAGATACTTGAGACATTTAGTAACTGACTAAAAAGAAAGATTGATAGGGGCCTCCCTGGTGTTGCAAGGAGTGAAGCTGCAGCACTATGAAGCTATTCACAGCCCATGACTCAGCAGAACTCTCCTGTCTCACCCACTGCTCCCCTCAGCAGTATATTTCAGTAGATTTGCCTGTTCTGCTCCACACTCTGTCTTTGGTGAATCCTCTCAACTGCCACACCTCTGGCCTATACCCCAGTTCTTATGTGCATGAATGGATAAATCTTTATAAAAAAGAGAAAGATTGATAATGATACAATAATACCAGGAAAATTTGATATCCCACTTTCAACAATGGGCAGACAAATGATGCAATCTTACACATAAAGCAACTTGAAAGAGAGGAAAAGGAAAGAGTTTGCAAAGTAATTAGCAGGATAGATATAATAAAAATAAGAACAGGAATAGGTAAATATAAGGCTACCAAGATCAATGAATTTGATAATTGGCTCTTCCGGAAAACAAATAAACCTCTATCTAGCATAAAGAATAATGAACATGGCCCTCCCTGATGGCGCAGTGGGTTAAAGCACTGCACTGAGAGGCTAAAGCCACTTCCGCATGAGTTCGATTCCCGCCTGCCCTTGAGGTGACCACATGGTGTGGCAGACATCTCCTGGCCCGCCCGCTGCTCCCCTCAGCAGTGTACTTCGATGATCTGCCTGTTCTGTTCTCCACTCTGTCTCTGGTGAAGCCTCTTGCCACCACTGAACCTCTGGCTTATACCCCAGTTCTGTATGTACAAATAAATAAATCTTTTTAAAAAAAAAGAATAATGAACATAATCACAATTGAAAGAAGAGAAATTAACATTAGATAACAAAATACAAAGGATCATAAGAGATTGCTATCAGCAAATATGTTAATAAATTCAATAATTTTGAAAGAGATTGACAAATTTCTAGATCGATATAGTCTACCAAGACTAATTTAGGAAGAGAAAGATGCAAACATCAACATTGAAACTATTATAAAATTTTCAGAAAAAACAAAAAGTATGATCAAGGACTGCATATAAATTTTATCAATATTAAAGGAACAAATGCTCCACTTGCTCAATATTTTTTAAAAGATTTATTTACTTATGCATACAGAACTGGGGTACAGGCCAAAGATGCATAGGATGAGAAGATTCACCAGAGACAGAGTGGGGATCAGAATAGGCAGAAGGACTGAAATACACCGGTGAGGAGAGCAGTGGGCCAGACAGAAGAGGTCTGCCACACCATGTGGGTCAGCTCCCTGGTCTGGGATCAAACTCATGCTGCAGTGGCTGTGATAGCTTCATAGTGCTGCACCTTAACCTGTTGTGCCACCAAGAAGGGTTCAACTTTGCACACATTTTTAAAAATATAAGAAGCAATGCTCCCTAGTACATTTTTTGTGTCAACAATACCAATACAAAAATTAGGCAGACAGGAGCTAAAAAATATATAGACTAATATCCCTGATGAACATTGACATAAAAATTTTCAACAAATCTCAAAAAAAATTGAACAAAATTTCAAAGTAAGTGGCAATTAGAATATAAGAGTATATCACAAAGATTATATCATGACTAAGTGGGATTTATCCCAGGATATATACATACACATATACATATACATATACACACATATACATATATGAAGTAACACATCATATCAACAAAACCAAGCACACAAAACTTATATAACTTATATGATGATATCAATAGATGCAGAAAAAGCATTTCACAAGAATCATTTATAATAAAACTTTAAACAAAAGGGGAATAGAGGGAACCTACAATAAAAAATTAAGACCACTAAAATCAGAGACAAACTGACTGAAAGTAAAGGGATGGAAAACAATTATAAAAGCAAATAGATCCCAAAAGATGGCAGGGGTGCCATGCTTATAACCAATAAAATAGACTTTCAGTTAAGAAAGGAGACAGGACACTTATTATGGACACTATATGATGATCAAGAGGACAATACACCAAGAAGACATAACACTCATCAATATATACTCACCAAGTAAGGGAAAACAAAATACATTCAAGAATTATTATCATCTCTGAAAATAGACATTGGAGAAAATACATACGTGGTAAGAGACTTCAAAATCCCATTCTCACCAATGGACAGTTCAATAAGACTGAAAATAAACAAGGACACAATTGCCCTAAACAAGTATCTAGATCTCAGTGACCTAACAGACATTTATAGGACACTGCACTACCCAAAAAACCAAATACACATTTCTTTCTCATGTGCACATGGATCATGCTCCAGGATCAATCTGGGTCACATGACAAAAATCAACAAAATCATTCCAAGTAGCTTTGCTGGCCATAAAAATATCAAACCAGAAATCAACTACAAGAAATCAAGGAGAACCCCCAATACATGGAGACTGAACTACATGCTACTGAAAGATCACCGGTTTAAACAAGAAATAAAAAAAGTGCTTTGAGATAATGGTAATGAGGACACAATCTCTCAGAACTTACAGGACACAAAAAAGCATATTAAGAGGAATGCAACCCTATCAAAATACTAGCAATATTTTTCAAAGAAATTGAGCAAGAATATGGAACCATAAAATGCCTCGAAGTGTAAAAATAAGCCTGAAGAAATACCATAGAAGTGGACGCATTCATTGGATTCCGACAGAAAGCCCAGATATAAACCTACAGTTATATGGACAGCTAATCTTTGAGAAAGGAACAAAGAACATGCAATGGCACAAAGAAAGTTTGTTCAACAAATGTTGCTGAGAAAACTAGGCTGCCACATGTAAAAAAAAAAAAAGAAAAAGAAGAAGCTAGATTACTACCTCGCACCACACACACACACACACACACACACACAAACTCAAAATGGATTAAAGAACTAGACATAAGATCTGAAACCATAAAATGTATAGAAGAAAATATTGGCAAAACACTACATGATATACACCTCAGGAATAGCTTTAAATATACATCACCCAAAGCAAGGATAGTGAATGAAAGGATAAACAGCTGGGACTACATCAAATTAAAGAGCTTCTGTACAGCAATGAGCCATTACACAAAACAAAAGGACACCCCACTGATTGGGAGAAAATTTCTGCACACAATGCTAACGATAAAGGACTGGTCACAAAAATATACAAAGAGCTGATGAAAGAAACTCAACAAAAATAAAGTAAACAACCCCATAAAAAAGTGGGCAGAAAGGCTAAAAAGACACTTCTCCAAAGAGGAAATGCAGATGGCCAACAGGTATATGAAAAAATATCCAACATCACTAGTAATAAGGGAAATGCAAATCAAAACCACAATGAGATACCATCTCATGCCATTAAAAATGGCACATATCGACCCTCCCTGGTGGCGCAGCGGGTTAAAGCACAGCACAAAGAAGCTTAAACCACCTGAGTGGAGTTAGATTCCCGCCTGCCCCGGAGGTGATCCACATGGTGAGGCAGACCTCTCCTCACCCGCCTGCTGCTCCCCTCAGCAGTGTACTTCGTCGATCTGCCTGTTCTGCTCCCCACTCTGCCTCTGGTGAATCCTCTCACTCTCTGCATCTCTGACCTATACCCCCGTTCTGTACGAATAAATAAATAAATCTTTATAAAAAAATGGCACATATCAAAAAAACTATCCACAAAAAATGTTGAGGAGCATGCAAAGAAAATGAATTCTCCTACACTGCTGGTGGAAATGCAAACTGGTACAACCACTATGGAAAGCTGCTTGGAGGTTTTGCAAACTGCTAAAAAATGGAGCTTCCATATGATCCAGCAATTTCACTCCTAGGAATCTACCCAAAGGACACAAAAACATTAATTCAAAAGGGCACCTGCACCCTTATGTTTCTTGCACTATTTACAATAGGGCAGATTTGGAATCACCCTAAATGCCCAATAATGGATGACTGGATTAAAAAGATGTGGTACATACAGAATGAAATATTACTCAGCAATCAAAAAAAAAACATGCCATTTTCGTCAACATGGATGAAGCTGGAAGGGATCATGCTTACTGAAATAAGCTAGAAAGAAAAAGAAAAATACTGGATGGTTTCACTCATGGCAGGAGTTTTCACTCATGGCAAGGGGTCCGGAAAAAAGAGTAGTAAAGTAAAAACAAAACTCAACAAACAACTATAAATAAGAGATATTCTATGGGGGTGGAGAGGGAGATAGGATCAAAACTGAGGCAGGAAGAGCGCACAGGAATATGGTGATGGCACATGGGTGAATTGGTGGTGGGAAGTCCATGGGGATTACAACTGAGATGAAAAAATGCACCAAATGAAGAAGGATTGTGTGTGTGTGTGTGTGTGTGTGTGTAGTATATAACAAAATGGTTTAAAAATTTAATTTAAAAACTGAAAAAAATGGACGCATCACAAACTTGCTTCCAATATTTACTATGGAACAACAAAAGAAAGCATGACCTATATCTTACAATAAAACTTAACAATAAATATAATTGTGTCAATTATATCTCAAACAGGAAAACCATTTAAAAAGTCATATTGTTACAGGGCACTCCAGTGTGAACTGGGCCACCTATCAGTGGGGCCTTACCCTTACGCTTAAAATTCAGTTGTACTTCAGGCACACACAAAAGGGTCAAAATAGGTTTATTTACAAAAGGGGAAAAACCAGGAAACAACCCAGGGAAAGAGAGAGGGATACAAAGTAACTGGCTTATCTTACCGGCTGGCTGACTGACTTGGAGCTCTGGTAACAAACTAATTTTCAGCCCCGAGTCACGTGGTTCTGAGGGACGATCCCTAGCAAGGGAGCGAGAGACCCAGGGACCCAATGGCGCCCTATTTATCCACCAAAGTCCCAGAGTCCTGCTAGCTCTGCCCTTGGGTCATCGCAGTTCTCTCCCTGGTACTGCTGGGAGTTGTAGTTTACAATCACTGGAGTAGGCGGTATAGTCCAGAAAGCTGGTGTAGGGGATGGAGTTCACAAGCCTCTGTAGAGTTCCTTTAGGACATCTTTCCCCTTAACAATTTAAGCAATGATTTATGTTCAGTTTTACTTTGATTTATGTTAAATAAACTTTTATAGAAAATTAAAAGGGTGACCCTCCCTGGTGGGCAAACGTGTTAGGACGCAGCACTGCAAGTGAGCCACATCCACTTCAGCGTGGGTTTGATCCGGCCTTGGAGGGGAGCCTCATAGAGGTGATCCACATGGCGTGGTAGACCTCTCCTGACCAGCCCACTGCTCCCCTTAGCAGTACTGAGTCGATCTGCCTGTTCTGCTCCCCACTCTGTATCTGGTGAATCCTGAGCCTCTGGTCTGTATCCCAGTTCTGTATGTCTAAATAAATAAAACTTAAAAAAAAAAAGAAAGAAAATTGGAAGGGAAATGCACTGTACTATGGTGGTGGCCCAAGGGGTGATTTGGTGATGGGAAGTGCACAGGGATTACAATTGAGACGAAAAACATGCACAAAATGATGTAAAAATAAACTATTGTATTATTTTTTAAAAAGAAAACTAAAAGGGTAATTCTTATTTCCAATGTTTTCGCTAGGTAGCCTCTCTTGTGCATAACTAGCTATAATAAAAATATTTTAATCATGTCTTTAAAAATTGTTTATTTTTAGCTGAGAAAGTAGGGATTGAAAAATTAACTCTTTCTTTACTCTAATTAGTAGCAATTTAAAAGCATATTCTTGAGATATGTGACTTATGGAATTGTGGAAACAGTGGCTCTATATCGATTCTTTAATCCAGGCTGAATAATTTCAAAATTATCCAAGATAAATGCAAGTCAATATTCATCCACATTTTTTCAGTATACAAAAGGACTATTTATATAATCTACCAGGAGATTTCAATTTGCGATAATTTTTGTTATCTCATCTACTTATATTGTAAGTGAAATAAGGAAATGATACAATTATTTTATATATATAAATATTACATTATATATATATATTACATAACTCTTCCTTTTGTACAATGTATGCTTTCTTATCTCAGGTGTAGTTTCCTGAGAGACTGTGCATCAGCACAATATTCTTTTGTGCTCTCCCTCCCCTCTTCTCATTCCCACTCCCCTGCAGAATGTCTATGACTTATAGTTGCCTGTTAATTATGTTTATTTATTATAATTATTTTTTCGTGGTCCCCCATTTGATTCCCCTATATTCCTCCTATAAGTGAAACTATCCGATAATTTTCTTTTTCCTTCTGGTATATTTCACTGAGCATAATCCCTTCCAGCTCTATCCATGTTGCTGAAAATGGTGTGCATTTATCTTTTTTGACTGCTGGGTAGTATTCCGGGGTGTGTGTGTCTGTGAGAGAGAGAGAGAGAGCTCTTTTTGATCCAGTCATCTATTTCTTGGGCATTTGGGTTGTTTCCATATCTTACCTATTGTATATAGTGCTACACTAAACACAGGAGTGAAGGTATTTTTTTTTTAAGATTTACTTATTATGCATACAGAACTGGGGTGCAAGCCAGAGATGCAGGGGTGGTGAGAGGATTCACCAGAGACTGCGGGGAGCAGAACAGGCCCACTGAGAAAGCACACTGCTGAGGGGAGTAGCAGGCGGGTCAGGAGAGGTCTGCCATGCCATGTGGATCACCTCTGGAGTGGGGATCGAACTCATGCTGAAGTGGCTTTAGCTTCTTAGTGCTTTCCTTTAACCTGCTGCACCACCAGGAAGGGCCTGTATTCTTTTGAAATAATGTATCTTTGGGTATATACCTAGGAGTGGGATTGCTGGGTAACATGGAAGCTCCATTTTTAGCAGTTTGAGAAACCTCCAAACAGCTTTTCATAGTAGTCATACCTAGTTTGCATTCCCACCAGTAGTGAAGGAGAATTCATTTTCTCCACTTGCTCACCAACATTTTTTGTGGCTACTTTTACAATATATGCCATTCTCACTGGTGTGACATGGTATCTCATTGTGGTTGTGATTTGCACATCTCTGATTATAAGAGTTTTTCTTCTAGATTTTACTTAGATTCTTATAAAGTCTATCTTGTCTAATGTACTGAAGAACCATTAAAATATGTATTACTTTCTTGTAGTATTCTATATATTGTAAATAGATTGTATAAGCTATATTGTCCAAACCTTCTATTTCCTTATCTTCTATATATTTCTGAGTACTTCTATATATTTCTGAGACATGGGCATTAAAGTTCCTATTTATAATTATAGAGGATTTGTTTCTCTTTTTTTCCATCAGTTTTTGATTCATGAAATTTGAGGCCTTACTTCTTTGTGTGTGAGCATTTAAAATTGATAATTTTACATTACTGATGTCCTAGTTGTCTCAGGTTTATTTTAACTGATATTAACATAATCATTCAATCCTGGTTTTTATTATTAATATATGCATGATATATTTTCCTTACCTTTGCACTTTCAACCTACCTATTATTGAACTTGAAGTGATATTTTAATAAACAGTATGAAATGGAACTATTTTAAATTTATTTTATTATTTAATTTTATTGGCATACAATTGATTTATATCCTTAGTAGTACTTTGGAATTATAGTATCACCCTATTTGGGTATAGTCAACCACATTGTGCCTACCACCAAAGCATCCATAGTCCTCCACCATAGTTCACTGTGCTCTCCACTATGTAAATGACTACATTTCTCTTGGCATATTTATATTTATGATAATAATTGAGATGTTAGGGCCTAACACTATAATCTTACGTTTCTTTCTTTCTTTTTTGCTTTTCATTCCATGTTTCCTCTTTTCTTCCTGTATGTTATTTGAACATTTTGTTAGATTTTGTTTTGTTATTGACCATATTAAGAGTTTATCATTTTGTATAGTGTTTATGGCAGTCACTCTGGCTATTAAAACATACAGGATATGACTTATAGTAAAATATTGATACTAGTACACTGTATCTAATTAAGTGTGGAAACTTTGTTTCTGTTTAGGTGCTTTAACTTTCCCCAATTTAAAGTGCTGAGTATCAGATAGGACCAGAAATTTTTGTTTCAGTTATCAAATATGGTGGTACACGAGATGTAGTATAACAATAGAAAGAGATATGTATATATCCTTTCATGTTGCCCCAAGATTCCTTCTTCATCATATATTTGTGTGAAGAATTTTCTTTAGTCATTCATTTAGAAAAAAATATTTTTTGATCACCAATTTAAACTTTCATCTCAAAATGTTTTTATTTTAATTTCATTTTTGATTAATGGTCTTGACAAATATGAAATTATCAGATTATGGCAACCTTCTTCCAGCTTGGGAAAAAGATTTTTCCAGTTCTCTTCTGGCTTCCAGGATTCTAGATAAGAAATCCAATGTCATTTGAATTGATGTTGCAGTATAGTTAATGCTTCATTTCCCTCTGGTTGCACTCACAATTTTTGCTTTTGTTTAGTCTTCAAAAGTTCAATTATTAAATATTTGGTGTTTGGTGTCTTTTTTTTTTTTTTTGCATTTATCCTGTTCAGATTTTACTTGGATTCTTCTATCTATACATTTATGCTATTTTCTAAATCTGGAGAATTTTCAGTCATTATTTCTTTCAACATTCTCTTAGTTTCGTTTTCTTTCTCATCTTCTTGTGGAACTCCAATTATACCAAATATTTGAATTATTGTCCCACAGAACTGTGAGGCTCTTTATTATTTTTTAGTCTATTACTTCTGTTTTTTCAACTGGATAAATTTTATTAATTTTTGCTCACATACATTAATTCTATACACTTTTATTACCACTCAATATTGAGCCATCCAGCAATTTTTACATTTCAGTTAGTGTAATTTTTGTTCTATAATTCTCATTTGGTTGTTTTATGGCTTTGCTTGCAATGTTGAGATTTTGTGTTGTTTTTTCATGATAATATGTAATTGCTTATTTAACATTTTTTATAAGGGATGCTCTTAAAATTCTTTCCAGATAATTCCACTATGTCATTAATATTAACTGTTGATTTATTTTATAATTAAAGCTACAATTTTTCTGGTTCTTGTTATGGTGGTTGATTTTCAATTGTGTCTGGACATTTTGGCCAGTATGTTCAGAGATATTTACTCTTATTTGAATTTTTTAATTTAATCAGGAATCTTTAATTTAACACAGTTGAATTTAACAGAAAGTGTTGACCTACTTTATACAATGTGGCTCCCATGATACTTTACTTTTCTGAATATTTACAGTATGATTTTAATCTGCTTGACTTGTCTGGCATCACTTGGACTTCATGTATCCCTGCTAGTACAAAGTAAGAGATCAGCAAAACCTTCACCAACTCAGGTGATTGCCATGGGGAATTTCCTCCTGTTGGTGTCATCCAAAAGACCAGTGTCTAGGTTGGGAAAATAGATTCTCCATTCTTAAGGATGGATAGTGTACTTCGTGGGCTGAGCGCACATGCTATCTTAATTATTCTTGCTGATGCTCACTAAGCTCCTGGTTCTCTAGGTGGGCAAAACAGTTTCCTGGCCTACATGGAAAAAGATTTTTAACATCAGGATGCTTTTTGCTATTTTACTGATGTTATTATTAGTATCTTATGTTTCTGAGTAAGGAAGGGAAGAGAATCCCAGTCCCAGCAGAAAAAGAGAACAGTTCTCTTAGCTGTGTGTTACCACCAAGGTTTACCAGTGTGGCCAGGTTTACATAACATTGTGGGACTCAAGGCATAGTATTGGGAGCAATAAGCCTATCCAACTTGCCTTCTCTTTTAGGGTGAGGATCAGGAAATAACCTGGCCTGAGACACTTTCTCTTAGAGCGACAACAGGGCATCTTGTCCCCAACCTAAGCCCTGAAGTCCCTAACCAGTTGCCTTCTATTCACCTTTCAGAATTCTCCTTTTGTGGCATCCTGTATTCCTTGCGTGGTTTTCAGTTCTATTTCATGTGGAAAAGAACAGAGAGAGGAGTTTATATAATCTTGTTTAGTACTGAAGTTGTAGATTCAGATTTACCATCCTCAAACCTTTCTACCATATAGTAACTTGAATTATCTTTCTTTATATCTACTTATATCTTCTTTATGGTAAAAATTATTTAATCATTCCCCATCTATGTAACAGTTTTACCAAAGTCTCATGGGGTATTTGCTAAGATACAGACGTGTGGGTCTTATACAGACAAACTGAATAAAATTCTTTGAGAAAACAAGTGTAATGAAGTTTTGTTATCTCAACATTATAAAAACCAAAAGCTGTACTTTAGGGCATTTGGGTTTGTTCCACATCTCAGAAAACCAGATTATTAAAATATTAGTTACTTATTTCTAGTAATTAAATGACTTAATAGTAAATAGTTATGTAAGTTATTTAGTGTTGACTGAGTATAACAACTATGATTGAAATATATGATTAAAATAACTGGGTAGATAAGATGTAGAAAAAATATTATTTAATGAATTACCTTTGAATTTTTATAAAACACCAAATATTTTCAAAGATTGTAGAGTGTACTGATTACTGCATTTTGTATGAGGTTACATGTGTTATATATATATGTATATATACATGTATATGCATTAATGAAAATATAATCTAATTGAGGTTCACCCTTGCGTTCTTTACCATTATCATGACAATTTTCTCAATGACATTTAACAACACAGAGCAAAACGAATTTGATGCTTTAAATGAAAAAAATTACTTACTGCTCTTTTTCTAGAACACCCTGTAATCCAAGGCACAGTAAGGTTTCCTGAAATCTGTGGAAACAACAGATGAAATCTCAGTAAGGTATCCATTGATGGAAATTGGAATGCTTATCAATTACAAATAAGTCATAATATATCAAGTTAGGTCTGCATATATAGCAGATCCAGCATATAGATAATGCATTTTCCTTACAGAATTCAACAAATTTAAAAGGCGTACCTTTGTGGAATAATTATATTAAGTGCACATGGTTTCCCAACAAAATGAAAAAAAAAATCTAGGTTATTCCTGGGATCTCTAAATGTGGCTTAGAAATTTGTGAAAATAAAAATATTTACACAAAAATGCAGAAAGCACCCCTGACTCCAGCCGCAGTCTTCAGCACCTGAGTAGCAGATACATACCACAGTCTGGGCCTTGCAGGGGCTATCCATTCATGGCAGAAGCCCCACTAATCGCAGGAGTGCTGCATTCCACTCAGTACTCAGCCACCAGCACCTCAGAGCAGACCATCACTCCAGCCTGTGCCATGCAAGGCCTTCTCTACACTAGGGATCTTCAGCAACCTCACAGTACCCCTGACTCCAGTCCCAGCCACCAGCATCTCAGAATAAGATGTGCAACCCAGTTCATGGGTCTTGCCAACTTACTCATTCATAGTGGGTTAAGTAACACCCAGAAAGTGCATCTAACTCAGCACATAGTCACTTGCACATCTGGAAGAGACTAATACCCTGCTTAAAGCCACAGAGAACATGATTCTATATCAGGGATAGTCAGCAATGCAACAACCTGCCAGCCATAGAAACAGACCAAGATGGGGTAAAGTCCCACCCACTTGGCCTCTCAACTGTGCGCTCTGTCAATTGTCTCAGGCACTAGAACAAGGCCAAGGGAGGCCTTAGCACCATCCCCGAAACAGCAAGAAACCCCAGTAGCTGTGCCCTTCATCAAGTAAGCACACAGAAAAATGGGGACAGACTCATATAGAACAAAACTCTCAACAACTGCATACCAACCCTAAACCAAACAATGTAGAGAAAGAAACATACAAATGGGTAAACAAACACTCAGGGTAACAATACACCAAACAGAGAAAACAAAATCCCAGAATCAAACCACAAAAACATGGAAAAGTATACTTATCAGCCATAAAACACAAGATTGCCATATTTTAAAAAACAAAATAATTAAAACCATATAAATAAAAGTCAGAAGAACCCAATCAACAAACAAAATAAAAATTAAAACTTCAAATAAAAAAAATAACAAAATTTCAGAAAGAAGCAAAAAAATTCAGGAGAAAGCCAGGAAAGTAGAATAAATCAAATGGAAGAAAAATCAGAGATCTTGAGATGAAAAAGAGGTAAGATGCAGGATGGAAAGAGAAACAGGGCTCTCCCTGATTGTGCAAAGGGTTAAAGCACAGCACTGATAAAGATGCAGCAGCTTCAGCACAAGTTCCATCCCCAGCCAGGGAGGTGACTCACATGGTGCAGGAGACCTCTCCTGACCTGCC
>NW_004567120.1:5264690-5279946 GCF_000260355.1 Condylura cristata
GAGAGAGAGAGAGAGAGAGAGAAACAAAGGAAAAGAATGAAGAAACACGTGGAGAATTATCAAACACTATGATAAGAGGAAATACAAGAATAATAGGAATCACAGTAAAAGAAGAGGGGGGGGAACTGGGAATCTATTTAGGTAAATCATGAAGGAGAACTTTCCAAGCTTGAAGAAGAAAATGAACAGAAATACAAAAAGCAAAATGAAATTTCACCTACGTTTATAAAATGAAAAATACAGCAAAACACATAAAAATCCCAGGAGTCCAAAACAAAGAAAAAAATAATGAATCTGCTGGAATGGAAGAAATAGATAACCTATAAAGGAACACTAATTAGATCAACATGGGATTTCTCTGAAGAAACATTATGGGCAAGAGACAGTGGAATAACTGAAGAGAGCACACACAGACCCCTCATAAAATGAGGCAGCAGGGAACCTGAGATAAGCTGAACCAGAGGTGAAGCTGATGACAGTAAGCAATGCCAGCAGACCTTTCCAGTGGAAGAGACCCCCCCTCACTTACACTAAAAATGTCAGTAATAGCCTAACCCTATTAAGGCCTGTGCCTGTTTTGGGGTGTGACTCTTGGCCAGCAGAGAGGCAATACCTCACGGAATTTCAATAGAGTCTGCTTCAGTCTGATACTCTTGGTCTCCTCTTTTTTCTAACATTCTAGGGCCAAAACTTGGGATGAGGACATGGAGTTAGGCCTAGGCCTATGCTTCCCCTTGTCCTTAAGGACTCTATACTTCCCCTTCCCCCTTTCTCCTACTCAGTTACCCTCCTTTCATTCAGAAGGATGCAGGAACCCTCCAAGCTCACTAAGGCCTAGTGGCAGCTGGTAAGGGACCTTGGGACCCTGTCCCTAGCAGCCTTCAATGCCACGTGAGCAGAGAAAGGACTTGTCCTAGTCCTATATTGAATCTCCTTGCAAACCTCAAATCTGTTACTTCTCACTATGCCTTTTCTATATCTGCCTCCTCCCAGCCATCAGACAAAAGACCACTCACACATATACCACAGGCCAGTGATTAAGGTAAAATCCCCAAGCCCTGATCCCCACGAGACTGCAGACTACTATACCTTCCCACCACCTCATCTTTCCCTGTCTGTTGTCCTCTCTTCACCTCTTGGCTTCACCTTTTGGCTTTGCTGGCTGGTAAGAGCACTCATGGGACTTTTTTTTTTATGTCAGACCCCCTCCTGTAGCTGAATGGAGGTGGTTTCTACCTGTGTCCACTCCCCATATGGGCAACACACATCCACCACCACACCCATCCTACATACCCTGTCACTCCTCCTCAACAACCTCTCTAAAATGGGATTAAAGCCAGTTATAAAGTCCAAGTGGCTTATTTAGCTCTCAAGTCAAATATGGCCCACTTAAAGCCAGATATAAACACACAGGCTTATGGACAGGTAATTTTTTACAAAAGAGGAAAAAATATACAATGGAAAAAAGAAAGTTTGTTCAACAAATGGTGCTGGGAAAGCTGGGCTGCTACATGCAAAAAAAAATTAAGCTAGATTACTGCCTCACACCATACACAAAAAACAACTCAAAATGGATTAAAGAACTAGATACAAGACGTGAAACCGTAAAATATATAGAAAATATTGGCAAAATACTACATGACATACACCTCAGTAACAGCTTTAAAGATACGTCACCCAAAACAAGAATAATGAAATAAAGCATAAACATCTGGAATTACATCAAATTAAAGAGCTTCTGTACAGTAAAAGAGACATTATACAAAACAAAAAGATACCCCACTGACTGGGAGAAAATATTCGTACACAATACTAACAATAAAGAAGTGATCATAAAGGTACACAAAGAGTTGATGAAACTCGACAAAAATAAAGTGAACAACCCCACCAAAAAATGGACAGAAGGGCAAAAGGAGATGACTGGATTAAAAAGATGTGGTACATATACAGAATGGAATATTACTCAGCAATCAAAAAGATAAAGTCGTGGGTTTTTTTTTTTTGCAGCAACATGAAGGAGCTGGAAGGGATCATGCTTAGTGAAATATGCCAGAAAGAAAAAGAGAAGCAAATGTAATGAAGTGAAAATAAAAACAATGAACAACTATCATCCAGAGACATTTTACAGGGGTGGAGAAGGGAATAGGATCAAGACTGGGGGGAAGAGTGCACAGGCTTATGGTGCTGGCACATGGGAGATTTGGTGGTGGGAACCCATGGGGATTACAACTGAGAGGAAAAAATGCACAAAATGAAGAATGATATAATAAATAAAATATATAAATTTTTAAAAAATGGAGCTTCCATATGACCCAGCAATTCCACTCTTAAGTATCTACTGAAAGGACACAAAAACATTAATTCAAAAGGACACCTGCACCCGTGTTTATTGCTGCTTTATTCACAATAGGGAGGATGTGAAACCAACCCAAACTCCCCAAAATAGATGGCTATATCAAGAAGATGTGGTACATATGTACTATGGAATATTACTCAGCAATCAAAAAGGGCAAACTCATGCCAATTCAGCAACTTGTATAGAGCTGGAAGGGATCATTCTTAGTGAAATAAGCCAGAAAGAAAAACAAAATTACTGGATGGTTTCACTCATAGCAGGTGTGTAAGGGATCAGGAAGAAAAATTATGATAAAATAAAAACTAAAATCAACAACTATAAACCAGAGACATTCTGTGGGGGTGGAGAGGGGAATAGGATCAAAATTGGGGCAGGAAGAGGACTCAGGAATATGGTGATGGCACATGGGTGAATTGGTGGTGGAAGTCCACGGGATTACAACTGAGATGAAAAAATGTACAAAGGAAGAATGATGTAATATATATATACATATATATGTATGTATATGTATATATATTACATCATTCAGGAAGAATGATGTTATATATATATGTGTTATATATATATATATATTACATCATTCTATATATATAGAATATATATGTATAGAATATATATAATATTTTAAAAAATGACACTACTTTTTACACAGCTCTAATATTGTTTTAATTCTCACACTGAATATGTCTTTCTTATAAACATTTTAAAAATACTATTTGAATAATTTTCCAATTAATGTTTCAATAAAGCATTTTCTTTTAGGAAGAGCAGTTAAGTTAATGTAGGCTCTGACTTCTCAGCTAGTGTCACCTAGAGAAATAACTGACTTGTTTGTGCAGGTGTCCAAGGAACCACCATTCATCTAGTGATATCTCCTTAAGTACAAGCAAAAATCATCACAGGAATAATCTATGTTCAAAAGGTGGGTTCAGCGAATTTAGTTCTGTTTTAATGATTGGAAATGTCATGCTTCCAATAAGTTGCTATTTTTTTTTTTGAGCAAAATCATTTAAATGTCAGTATAAAAATGTCATGTAATACAAATAAATATATATCATTAAAAACTCACCATTTGTAGACATGACAAAAATCACTAAATTCCTTAAGAGTTGATCCCAACCCACTGCTTTCAAAAAAAAAAAATCAAAGTACTTCAAAATATGAGTTAAGTGACCAAGATATTAAGCCTAACTGGATACTAACACATGTACACTTATCAAACTTTATACAGATGTAAAAATCAAAACTTTTAAAAAACCTTTATAAACTTGCACATTACCTGATAATTGTTTTGGTTTTGTGATAATCTCAATTGGCCTGAAGATGAAAAATGTGGAGAAAAATTACTCCGTGATGAATTTGCATTACTGTACATTGTAGTAGATGCTGTATGTAATGAGGTCCGTGGTGTCAAATGGTAGTCTCTGTTTTGATACAATACATTGTCTGACAAGTCTCTAATATTCACCATTTGTGAATTTGGCATATTTCTTCTTGGTCCAGGCAAAGCTGTACTTTGGTTCTCAGCTTGTTGGGAGCTGCCACTTTCATAAAATCTTGAATAGCTTGGTATCTGTGCTCCCATCAATGCCAACTCCTCCTCTCTGGCATACTCATCATCAGCATCACCTGTCTCCATTGCAATGGACAAACAAGTTCCTTCTGTTGAACTAGACTTCTGTGAAGCATTTCTTCCCAAAATTCTCTGGGGGTAATCGCTAACTGCTAATGAAAATACTTCACGAATTTCCAAGTTCTGTGTTCTACAGTAAGGGTCTCTACTAGGTGGCTTTTGCCCACATAAGTTATGTGATGCTATACCTGTGTGTTCAGGCTTATATGACCTTTGAATTCCAACTGGTTCAATTTTGCAAGGTCGGTGACACACAGATGGCTTTTGAGGTACTGTAATTTCAGAAGCTTGCATTGAAGAGTTTCCATAGTTTTTTTTTGTGTGATTGTATACTGAGTTTCCAGCATTTACCACACTTGTCTGTCTGGACAAAATAATTGTTTTTTCACCTAAAAGCAGAGAAGCATTTTTACAGTGTGCTACTTGTCTTTGAACAGGAATATGCAACTGAAACTCAGTATCATTTTTACTGGTTGTTTTCTGAATAGGGAATTTATGTGCTTCAGGAATTTGTGTATTTGTATGTTTGGTTGTCCCTTGTCTACTGGATGAATTGGCTGGACTGTATATACCAGTTACAATGACATCATTATTGGCAGATGTCCAAGAGGTCTGTTGGCTTGAAGATGGAGCAATATTAACAACATTTCTGACTGTAATGTCTGGAGTTGTCAAAGAGGTACCGGTAACACTTCCTGTTGTTGCTCCTGATTCAGAATTCTTACTACTCATTTTTCTTCTCTTATTGCCAACCCACGTCTGGAAGGATAAAATACGATATTATGGAAAAGTTCTTAACAAAGAAGCAAGAAAAGTCCATTTCTATGTAATAAATTTTATTTGCATTTGTCATAGAAACAATAGAAGAAAAAGATACAGTAAAAGAAAAAAATAGCTAAAGACTAAGATCAGAGATGATCAGGGACTTGTCTTAATATCCATGAATTTTAAAAACAAAATTGTATTATTCCTCCACTCCTCAAAACCCATTCAACAAATATTTATCAAGAATCATGAAAATATTTAGTTTATATCCTTGACTTAGCAAATTTCCTTCTGGGACTTGATCTAAAAAAGCATAATCATAGATATAGTCACAGTCTATATGTAATAATGTTTATCATATATTGCTTTATAATAGTGAACAACTGGAAATGTACCAAAAGTTAACACATATAATGACACTGAAAATGCTCATAGTATTGCTAAACAAATATACACGTATGATTTTCAGATGTAACAATGTCTTTTGTATGACTATATTATAATTCAGTTAATTTAATATTTCTGGGTATTTAGACTATTTTATAAATATTTCCTATTATAAACAATACTGCAAAAATTCACTATGCATGCTTATGGTCCCTTGAAGGAAAATTGCTGGGCTCTTTGATATTTTCAAAGTATCCTTCGTGTATAAGAGTTCTAGTTTTCCAACACTTTCATCAACAGTTTGCATTAACTTTTGAAATATTTTATTATTAGTCTGTAATAAAAGGTATAAATCACTGTTTTGATTAGAATTCCTAGAAGGAATTCTAGTTAATTTGGTTACTATCATTACTATATCACTCTGATAGAACTGCATACCCTTTACTCATTTTTATTCTAGGGCATTTTTCTTCTAAGATTGATTTATAAGAA
Source organism: Condylura cristata (assembly GCF_000260355.1). Lineage (NCBI taxonomy): Eukaryota > Metazoa > Chordata > Mammalia > Eulipotyphla > Talpidae > Condylura > Condylura cristata. The sequence goes on from NW_004567120.1 coordinate 5,270,324, forward strand.
CCATATTTTACTAGATAGTAATAATTGGTAACAAATTCCAAATTAATATATGGTACTTATTTTTTAAATATTTGTTTGTTTATGCATACAAGAGATGTGGTATAGGCCAAAGGTGTGAGAAAATGAAAGAATTCACCAGAGACAGAGTGGAGAGCAGAACAGGCAGAATGATTGAAAATATACTGCTGAGGGGAGCAATGGTCAAAACAGGAGAGGTCTGCTTTGCCACATGGGTTATCTCCCTAACCAGGGATGGAATTTTAGCTGCAGTGGCTGCTGATAGATTCTTACTGCTGAGGCTTAGCGCCTTCCACAACCAGGGAGACCTTATGGTAGTTATTTTCTTCTTTCTACTTTTCTCTACTTAAAAAATTTACACAGTGGATATGTATTACTGTTATAAAATAGATAAAAATATTGATAATAAAAATAATGCCAGTGAGCGTTTTTCAGGGATCTGATTACAAAGTATGTAGTTTTTATAAGTAATTTATTATAATAGAATTGTTACATACGTTGTTATATATATTATAAATGTTATGATTCTTCTTGAAATAGGTAATAAATACTACATTCAATAATATGACTACTACACTCTGAAAACTTCAAAAATGCATACCATATTATAAGCAACCAAAACACATTAATCTATTAAGAATTATAAAAGGTAAGGAAGTAGAAACATCAAATGAAGTAGCATGCACAAATATGACAAAGGATGTATTTGGTTAACTTCCATATGATATGTTTTTGAAGACTACACAAGTTATCCAATTTCAAAGTTTATTCATACAACATGTAACACTGAAATCTTGCTGTGCTACCATAAATAAAAACCAATTTGTACTGAATTCTTGTGAATGCATTTTCCTGTGATGCATTTAACTGACCTGGTAGGAGTTATTTCTTTTCATTGTATAAATGAAGAAGCCGGTTCAGCAATAGTAAGTGGTTTGAGGAAGATTATCCTAGCTATATAGTATATATATATAGTGTATATATATATATATAGTATATATACAGTATATATATATACTATATGTATATATTCAAAAGTACACTACATATTCAAAAGTAAATTTCCCTACCATTATGGTGAGAAATTCCTGAAATGTTCATCTCTATTGAAAATTTTACTATTGAAATTAGTATATTTCTCACAAAAAAATTATTTAGACAGTCAGATGCTCCATTTTGTTTCCAGTGAGGTGTTCAGAATTTTAAGCTTTTTCCGATTTAGCTTAACTAAACAGCAGAGTCGATAATTGAAAGCAGATGAGCAAATGAATATAAATATCACAGAAGAAGACATAGGAGAAAAAAACTAAAAGATATACAAATATATATTCAAGAGAAATAATTAAATATAAATATTTTGGGATAAATATAGTCTCAATGTGTCATTTAAAAAGTTTAATTTTATTTATATTCAAAATAAGTTGCTGTGTTATGATTTTTCTAGCATATAAAACATAAAAAGCATGACATATTTGTTCTTAATTATTACAAAATATATAACCATTAAATTAAAATATTTCAGTGAGAAAGCATAATGTCTTAGTAAGATTTGAACTCAAGAATGGTGACTATACCTGAAGAGGAGATCCTGTACTTTCAAGATATGAAAAAAAGATGTAAACAAATGTTACTTCAATAAAAAAAATCAGTATTTTGAAATAACAAGAAATAAATATAACAGTTGAAAGAATAACTGTTATATCTGGGGTTGGTATCTCTGGGCCATATTTCTAAAAGAAAAAAAATCAACCATTTTATTATCCTAATACCCACTTTAACACAGTTAAAGAGTCATCTTAGTGCACTGTAAATATGATTTACTTTCATAGTCCTATACTTCATATATATGCATACATACATGCATACTATATGTATATATGCTATATATTTATATTAATTATAAAACATACTTATGTGCTTAACAGATATGTATTTTATACATATCAAAAAAATAAGATGAGTGGAATATCAGATGTATATGAAACTCAGCTAGTTAGCAACATTTGTCCAGAATGCAGCCAACACAGATTTCACAAGACACATGTTCTCTAGAGAAAGGACACCCTATGAATTTACAGCATTTCTATTTTTATGTAATTTATAAAATTAAAATAACAAAATAAGAAATAACAAATTAGAAATAAAAAATAAAGACACGATGACAGATTGCTGTTGGAGGCACCCTGCTAGCACCACAACTAAGAATGTTCACAAAACATTGCTCACTAAGAAGGAAGAAGATAGGAATTGATGTGATATATTATTAAGTAGGCTAGGGTTCTTTAGAAAAAGAGAAAAGCACCCCATACACTCTTCCATATTGTGAGCATTATAATTTTATATCACAGTACAAAAACTGATTTCCATATTTGAAGCTTGGTGAGAATGCAAAGGTTCAATTATTTTCAATATTATGTACTGAAGTGAAGTAGGAAAGCATGGAATAAATTATTTTCAATTTAAAGTATTAATAATAAAAAAATTCATTCCCTAAACTTTTCTTAATAAGTTATATTTTATTTTATTGAAAGTAATTTAAAAAATACAAAATGAAGAATAATGTGAAATATATATAATAAAATAATAAAATTTAATGTAGATTGATAAATTTAAAAAATGTTATTTAGTTACAGGATCTAAAATTTACCAGTGCTTATTGGACATAAATGACTCTCATTTCTATGCCTCACTTGTGAAGAGAAAAAAAAATTGGGTAAAACACAATTTTAAATGGTTAGAATTGAAGGTTTGGTTGGAACTAACAAAATTATCTGCACAGAGATATATAAAAGAAAACATTTGGGTCATCAATCCTTGCCATCTCTAAAGCTCTCTTTCAGTTCTATTAGACATTCAAGGTCTCCAAGCCTCTTTTACTATACCTCTCTATCTCCCTGTTCATTTATTATACAAGAATGTTTTAACCTTTTAAGTTTTTTTTTACATTGTGAATAAATTCTTAGTATAATGGAATTTAATTTACGCTGAGTAAAGCAGAGCAAAGATTATAGTAAATGTAAAGTTCTCTTTCAAATAAAACATATGAACCTAGCTAAACACTGGAGCAAAGAAGATTGTGGAATAATAAGTAAATAAACAACTCCCTTCTCTTCCAACTAGAGAAAGCAACAAAATTTAGAAGACTGAATTTCTGTTTCTAGAATAGTGAGAATGAACCTGTTTTACACAATTTCTTATAACTTTCATAAAATTTTACTCATAATCTTACATTCTAGGAAGTTATTTTTCATTTTCATTGTTTTAATTTTCATATCATTTGGAGCATAAATAAAAACCATTGTATTTCAATACTCAATATTAAGAGTACAGCCAAGTAAACTACTAAAAGAAGATTATGAGTACAAACTGGAAATATTAAAGGTCTACAGTGCAGTTAACTGAGAAGCTTTTCTTTTCACTTTAACGTAAAGGTGTAATAAATACAGGGAAGGTAAAAATAAGTTACTTCAGGGGATTTATATTTACAAAATTAAATCTCATCAATTTGAATACTGTACGCATTACATTACTGTTGCTAAGGTGATTAAGCATTTTCTCCTAGGCTTACTGAAGTTCTTTCAAATTGAGAAGTTAGAGGAATCAGTGGAAATATTTCCGATTCATACACAATCTGAATGTGATGACTTATTTCAGAAATAAGAAACGGATATCCTGGATGCTTTTCTTTAGAATTAGTGGCATAATTCACTATTTGAAGGTGATTGTAACCTTTGGCATTTTAGAAATAGATTTCCAACGAATTCTGCTTATCAGGAATTATTTAATTTTAGGTGTTTTAGAGGATTCTTCAATGGAAAACTAAACTTAAAAACAGATGTCCTTTTCTTTGCTTTCTTTTTCTTTTCTTTCTTCTTTTTCTTCTTCTTCTTCTTCTTTTTTTTTTGGCAAATTAGCTTAATGAAGGACAAGGGTGGGAGTGTTGCTAATCTTTAAATTCCAGTGCTTCATGCCAGGAATATTTGCAACATTCTCAGACAAACATGAATGGCCCTAAACACTTAATAAAATCGGTGACTAGTTCTGTTAGCTTTGGCCCCCTAACACCTTATCACTGCCTTTCACAAATGTGTAGAAGCTCTGATTTTTATAGCCAAATAACCATAGCTGTGATAAAGAAAAGTTTCTTCCCTTGGGATTTCTTATCTCTTGCTTGCTAAATCATTAAAATACATACAATTTTACTTAGGAGGACATGGTAGTCATAAAGAGGGTAGGTTTTCCTAAAAACATAATGTACCAAAGTTATAAATGCCTGATAAAAATTAAAATACAACAAAAAATATGCTAAGAGCACAATATTCTCTTTTTAAATGTCTGGTTTACTGATACAATATTGGTGTGTTATATCCAGATTAAAACTGATTTAAAAAAAAACATAAAATCAACAACTATGTAAAAGGTATTTATTAGTTCAAATGATTTGGATTTTTAAATAGATGTGTTTACAATACCAAAAAAATAGTGTTTTCAGTGTACTTATAGGAACAAATGCACACTAAATTATTATTTTTTTAAGATTTAGTTATTTATGCATACAGACTGGGGTACAACTGGGGTACAGGGGCGGTGAGAGGACTCACCAGAGACAGAGTGGGGAGCAGACTAAGTACACTGCTGAGGGGAGCAGCGGACGAGACAGGAGAGTTCTGCCACCATGTGTGTCACCTCCGGGGCCAGGGATCAAACTCTCACTGAAGCGCACTGAAGCGGCGGATAGTCTCATATTAAGCAATTATCATTTATAATAAAAGTTACAATTCCAGAGTGTATGACCTCAATACTTACCCTGACTACACTGAAGTCCAGCTTAGTCTCCTGTGCACACTGTAATATGAGCTGAAAGCAATTTTTACTTTGATTTGTCATTCCATTTTCATAATAACGCTGTAAAATCCTTTGTTGTTCTACAGTAAATACAGAACGTAGATTCATCTAAAAACAAAAAAAGATACTCTGAAAATTGAAGTAAAAAATTTCTGTGTGTAGAATTTTATACTTTTGGGTTTTTTAAATACAATTTCAGTGCTTCCAAGCTGCAAGATTTCTAAAAGCAAATTAACTCCCCAGTAATGGGCACTAATTTGAGTGCTAAAGGGAGACAGATTCTTTCTGAAATTTATACAGAATATAAACATTTACTGATTTTGTTTAGAAAAAGTACCAAGTATAAAGACAAAAAAAAAATTAAAAGGAAGGACATCCTTATCTGGTTAATGTCACTGAATGGTGAAAAAGAGGCATTTTCATTGAAATAATTTTTATGACACAGAAAGTCAGAGATGGTGGTAGCCATATGTGGTCAATTAGCTACAGGGACAGTCACTGTTCTTTGTCAAGCAAGGCATCTGGCATATGTCTCACAACCAGAAACTGCTCTGGAACAAAGGGGTCTTTTATATTTCCTCTTTCTGGGATAAAGGTGTTCTTTTTATACATTAAAACAAAACCTCTCTTTGAAGTTTAAAAACAAACAGGAAGTTTTAGTGACTGAAAAGTATTTGCTTTAGGCAATGCTAACCAAAATGATTACTTTAATAACTACGAAATTCAAAATTTAGTAAATTTTACTAAAAAAAAACTGTAAAAACTAGGTATCTTTAAATAAACATTGTTGAAGAGAAATAAGAAAAACCATTTTATTCTTCCTGTCAATAGGAAAATGTTTAATATTACGGTAAAACAATTATTAGTTTCATTAAAAACTCAATTATTTTTTTAAAAAAAAGATTAATTCTGGTAGTGCATTTTATAGAGAAGAGCCAATGAAATTATTAAGGCAATTTCAGGCTCTTATTAATAGCTGTCGGGTTTAATTTTTATTCCTAAAAGTTGACAGAATGAAAACCCTTCCTAAGGAAAGAGTCTAATTAAAATTAGGAAAACAACAACAATAAGTACACTATAAATCAAAGCAAACAGAAATCATTCTAGTAGACCGGGTTAGGGAAAAAACAAATATATTGACAAGGAAGTGAAATACTTTCTCTTTCTCTGAATATCTGGAACAATAAAAAAATCTAACAAGAAAATTAAGACAGCCTTCCATTGAAATTTGTACACTTGACTATGACTTTTGCATTCTCAAATGTCTTAATGTTAAGAAATCTGACTAGAATGATTCAGATGTGGGAATGAGTATAAGAAAAATGGAAATACAGTTTCTCCCAGAAACTTTTAGAAACCAAAAACACCACTAAATTTATGAAGGGAATTTCATTCAAGGATAACAATTTGGAAATATAAACTTCACATCTACAACCTGACCCAATTTTCTAAGGTGTTTGGGCCAAAGAATAAGGACAATATCCATTTAAGCAACTTTTACTATCATCGCTGCCAGGTTTCAGAACAATTTGGGGTTCCTTTGTAAACTGTGGTCACGAGAGGGAGGACAGAAGACAGAGCTCAAATGCCTGAAATACCCTTTTTAATATGGTTTTAGAACCAATGTATTCTGGAATGAGTTCTGAGGAGGCTGTAAACTTCAGTTCACTAAAGAACCATCAGGGTAATGGAACTTAGTCCCTGGTAGGGCTGAGTCTACCACAAAAATTCCAGAACGCAAGATGATCCCCAAGAATAAGCATAACTGCCTTGGTAATACAGAAATACTTTCCTACTGGCTGACTGTAAGTGTTACACGTACCCAAGAATTAAAAGAACCTTAAAAACAGCAGGCCAAATATAAGTGAAAACTACTGCCGCTATCTGTAGTTAACAGCTCTGAGATAATGCTGCACCATTTCTGATTTCACTTAAATGCTGTAGCAACAATAAGAAGGCCACTTTGCTCAAGAGGTCTATTTTTCTTTCAAATCAATGCAAGTTCAATCTCTTATAAGCAACATAACCTGTCATTATCTCTGTTTGCCCTAGTTTCATCTTGGTCTATTATGTAGCAAGATATTGAATGACTACATAGCAAAAGTTGTAATCGTTTGCACAAAAATCAGGAAAATAGTTATATAAAAGTTTGACTTTTATTTATATAGTAATTGTAATAAAGTAAAAAATAAATCAACTACCAACTATAAACCAGAGACACTGTGCAGGGGAGAAGAGTGAAACAAAATTAAAACATGGGTGGGAAAAGCAATTGGGACTATGATTGTGGCACATGGGTGAAGTGGTGGTGGGAAGTCCACGGGGATTACAACTGAGATGAAAAAGTGTACAAAATGAAGAGTGATGTAGAAATATATAAAATAAAAACCTTTTGCACTTAAAAAAAAGAAAAGAAAATGACAAAATATTGGATGTATGGGGAATTGAGTTTCCAGTAGTTGGGGTAGGGAGAATAACTGAATTAAGGAATTAAGTACTGAAGTAATTATCTTTAGCTTTACCTCATGTTTTTCAAGGCTAATACACTTAGCATTCTATGACCCATCCACCATATGGCTTTTGCCTTACATTCAGCACAATGAAGAATATCGGATATATCACATACTTTCTGTGAACATCTGTTTTCTACTTTGCTAAATGCTGGATTTCATCATTTGTTTTACCCACCAGTCTGGGTTGGTACAGATAGGATATGTGAACGCATTCTTCTTAAATTATAAAGCAAGAGCTTTATAATATTTATATTTAAAAATATTTGTATTTTGCATCTAGTTAATGGTTGGTTCGTTGTTTATGGAAGTGAAACTGATTTACAACACTGTATATGACTTAGAGGTGTAGAATGAACTTCTCCAGGTGTTGTTATGATACCACACCTACCACGAAGGCACCTATAGTCCTTCATCAAAGTCCATTGTGTCCCCTGCTCCCTTGGCTAATCTCAATTCTATAGTCAGATTTCTAGGATGTGTTATCTGTTTGGTTTTATCTAACACTGTGTTTGCTTTTCAATAGTTAACACATAAGTGACATGTAAGATATTTGTCCTTCTCTGTCGATTTATTTTGCTTAACATTAAATCATCAAGTTCCATCCATCTTGTCACAAGTAACAAGAGTTTATCTGTTTTGTTTTTATAATTGGATAACATTCCATGGGCTATATATACCACATCTTCCTAATCCAATCATTTGCCCTTGACAACTTATGTTGTTTCTATAACATGGTAATTGTAAATAATGTTACAGTGAACGTAAGAGTACTTTTTAAATGATTTAACCAGTTAAGTCATTGTGAAGCCATTGAGCTGGTTTTAAGTATATCAAATTTGTATGAAAATTTTTATTAGGAATTTATCTGAAATATTCCTATGGACTCTTATAGAGGTAGTCATTCATAGAAGCTGTATTTTCTAGTTATCTTCAAAACAATAACATTAAGTTATTTTACTTACTGCTCTTACTGAATAAAATACACTGAGCATAATTTAATCTTTTCTCGATGTATAAGTATACTCATTAAATCACTTAAACCTAAAACTGAGAGGAACCTGAAAAATCCTATACTTAAATATTATAAACAGAACTTTACTTACAACCAAAAATATAATGATAACTATGAACATTTGTATACCTTTAAATTGAATATCCTAGAACAGACAAATTTGTAGAGATTTACAACAACCTGAGAATGAATCAGGAAGAAATAGAAAACCTGAACTGATCAAAACAGATAAGGACATTGAAACATAATCAAGTTCTCCCAAAAAAACGTAAGTCAAGAACCAGAGTGTTTTTACTAATGATTTCTATTAAACTTTCAAAGAGAAACATATCCTTCTCAAACTCTCTTATATTTGAGAGAGGAACTATTTCAAAACACATTTACCCTGATATGAAAACCAGCAAAAACACCACAATAAAGGGTAACTATCGACCAATTTCTCTGCTGGATACATGTACAGAAATCCTTAACAAACTGAATTCAAAAATGCATCATACATATGTCCAAGAGGGATTTATTCCAGGGACACAAGGGTTGGTCAGCATCCCCAAATAAAACAATGTAATTCACCATATCAATAAAAGGAAAGTTAAAAATCATATGTTCATACTTTATTACAATTGCTTTTTTTCCTGATCCCTAACACTCCTGCTATGAATGAAACCATCCAGTAATTTTGTGTCTGGCTTATTTCACTAAGCGTGATCATTTTTGATTGCTGAGTAATATTCCATATTATACATGTACCACATCAAACAAAAATCAACAAAAAACTATACACCAGAGATATTCTATGGGGGTGTAAAAGGGAATAGGATCAAAACTGGGATAGGAAGAGCACACAGGACTATGGTGATGACACCTGGTTGACTTGGTGGTGGGAAGTTCACAGGGATTACAGCCAAGATGAAAAAATGTACAAAATGAAGAATGATGTATACAGTAAAATACTTTAAAAATCGTATGTTCATACCAATAGATGCAGAAAAAGTATTTGATAAGACTCAATATCCATTTGTGATAAAAGCCCTCAAAAAAGGTAGATGTAACATATTTCAACTTAATAAAAGTCTTATATGAAAAACACACAGCAAATATTCTCAAAGATGAAAAACTGAAAGCTTTTCAAGTAAGACCTGGTATAACACAATGTTTTTCACTTTTACCCCTACTCTTCAACACAGAAATAGAAGACCTATTATAGAAATTAGGCAAAAGAATGATGTAAAAGGAAT
>NW_004567120.1:5280981-5294391 GCF_000260355.1 Condylura cristata
TGTCAGTAAGTCGGCTTTTTGACATATTACTTTTTAAGTAAAACAAAGTTAGCTATTCATGTATGGAGGGTCTCTGAGTATTTTACAGAATTATTAACAAATAATTAACAAATAATTAAATAACAGTTAACAACTGTTTCCTCATCTCTGCTCTTGGAGTTGAGGGCATGACTAGAGCCAAAAACCCTTGTAAATTTGTATTATGCTGTTTATTCTGAGTGTGAAATACATTTTCTTTGTTAACATTCCTGAAGTTATTTTTTATAATAAAAAATAAAACCCACCTTCATCCCTGATCTACCACCAACAACAAAGCAAAATTTAAAAAGCCTACAGGAAATACTTAGGTGTAAATTTAATCAAGTGTGTGCTGGACCTCTGTATTGAAATCTATAAAACTCTAAAGAAAAAAATTAACTGATATTTAAAAGAGAAATGTATCATTTAATAAGTTAAAAACATAATAATTATCCCTAAATTGATCTGCATTTTCGACTCAATATCAAACATAATTCCAGAAGCATTTTTTTTTAAGAAGTATATTCCAAAATTCATTGGAGAGTATAAAGGACATAGAATAGTTAAACTGACTGATTCAAAATTCTTTATAAAGATATGGTAGTTAAGACAATGTGGTATTGATAAAAGAATGGACATGTAGATCAGTGGAAAAGAAAATATTGTGTAGAAATAGACCCATGCATATATGAATATGGTCAATTGTTTTTAGACAGAGATGTAAAAGCAATTCAATAAGGTAGTTTTTAATAATGGTGCTGGAATTACTATATCTCCATATAAAAAATAACCCACAAAATTTGACCCATGTGTCACATCTTTTACAAAAATTCACTCAAAATGAATCATAAACCTAAATGTGAAATATAAAATATAAAGCTTTTAGAGGAAAACACAGGAGAAAAATTGTGACCTGTAATAGACAAAAGTTTCTTAAATATGACAATAGAAGCACAATTCATAAAAAAGTAATGAATTGAACTTCAAAATTAAAATCTCTTATGTGAAATACACTGTTAATAAAATCAAGAGATACACCAGAAACATGGAGAAAGTATTTACAGCTCATTTTTTATTAAGACCTTGCATCTAGAATATGTTATGAATCTTAAAGCTCAATAATATGTAAGCAAAAAAAACTTCAAAATGCCTCCTTGATATACTTCAGATCATTCTACTTTCATATGACTTAATTTGAATAAGGTATTTAAGTTGGTATGATAGTTAGCATCATTCCAGCTCCCAGGAATAGGCTAGGAGTCAAAGGTTGTTACTGCTTCAAAGTCTTCATATACACAATGCAAGGTGAAATAAGCTACCCATAGATGATCTCCCATTTCAATTCCTTCACAAGGTCCTGTCTGGAATTCCCAATGGGAAGGCATGACCTCAACATTCATCTCTCCAGTCTACATGCTGGCATACTGGTAGGCCCAGGAATGAACCTCCATGATATCCCTCCCATAGGCTTTGTCAGATCCCACACCATCACATTGTAGATCTTATGGCTAAGGAAGCCTTTGTGTGTCCATCTATACTCAGGAGAATATATTCCTGCTCAATTCCAAACCAGCACTCACCCTGTCTATTATCTGTTTACAGGTGTGCCTTAAATTGATCTCTGCTGGCTTTCTGCTATTCTTAAAGTTTTCACATAACAACAGTTTGTTAGGCTTTTTATGGAAAAAGCCCAAAAACATAGCAGCAGGGTCAAGATTCATATCATTATTGGAGCCTTTAAACTAGAAAGTACTACAACCATCAAAATTCTACTCAGGCAACCTTTCTACACATTTGGGCTCATAGTCAAGGGTCTGAGTTTTATAGCACATACCTTCCCCAGTAATAGTCATCCAAAAATACATAGAATGGACCTACCGTCTCTGAGACAGGGAACAACATGTACACCTGCATGATGACTTTGTTCAATAAGGAATTTGCTGAACTGGCTATGGTGGAAAGTGTTTGGGCAGTGAGCAGTTAGTTATCAAGGCAGGCAGAATAGAGAACAGATGTGAACTGGGGCAGAGAGTGGCCAGTGGTGCTTCTCAGATATTTTACTTTTTCATTCTCACCTTTGCCAGATATTTTTTGGAGGGGGGATTTCAAATGGTACTTTAAAAATCAAGGTTATGACATAGAAAGGAGGTATAGCCCAGACACAGTGGACTAGCTCTCTACCTATGAACTCTCCTTCAGGTACAAGTAAAACAGCAACAAAAACTATACATATAACTTAAAGTTAATCAACATCAGCAGCGGATCAACCCACACATCTTTCTCCTTGAGGTGGGCACTCAGTTACTTGCTAAGGTTGTGGAGGCATGGAGCCTTGGACAAGGAAATGATCATTCTTGGCATGTGAATAATGTCAAAGAAGACAAAGGCTCTGGTGCACCCCGACTATCACAGGGGACCTTTGCAATAATACATTGCTTACTGACTGAACCCTGAAACAGGCCTATCAGTACCTAATCGTTAGGCTGGCCACAGTATAACAATGGCCAAGCATTATTACTCTTTCTTTTCTCATGAGTACAGAGGATAATCTACTACGAACTAGAGTCCCACCATACTGTGACAGGGACCTGATTACAGGTACAGAGAGGAATTTGATGTAATCATCAGAGAAAAATAGCACTAATCTTCTTCCCAGTCATAATGTTTTCTCCCCACTAAACATTGGTGTCTAGATTTCCACACCCCCTACTAATCCTCACTCCTCCTTTCCACTCTCTTAACAAAGTGGAATCCAAAACCTAAAACTAAAGTGCTGTCTACTAGAGGGAAATAGACCATAGGAAAGAGGATACAAATTAGGCAGCAAAACACAACAAAAAAGGATTAGGGGATAAGCTAAGCTTTATGACTCATTACTGGAGGAGTTAAGATAAAAGAGTTCAGAAAAATAATCATAAGTATGCTCACTGATGTCTGAGATTCTCAGTTAAACAGAGAAAGGCAGGTTCATGACATTGGAAAAGATACCAGCAACAAAAGGAATCCTTCACTGAAGACACTGAAGGTACTAGAAAAAAATAAGGACAGAGCCCTCCCTGGTGGTACAACAGGTTAAAGTGCAGCACCCTGAAGCTAGCTGCAGCTGCTTCAGCAACAAGTTCAATCCCTGACCTGGGAGATGATCCACATGGTGCAGGCTTCTGTCACCAGCCTGCTGCTCCTCTCAGCAGTGTACTTGTCAGTTTGCCTGTTCTGCTCCAGGCTCTGTGTCTGATGAACCCTCTCACTGCCCCTGTACCTCTGGCCTGTACCCTAGTTCTGTATGCATAAATAAATAAATCTTTTAAAAAATAAACACAGATAATGGATATAAGAAATAAAATGAAACAATTGAAAACAGACATGGAAAGTTAAAGTAATAAAAATAATCCTGCTGAGGGAAGAATACTGGAAATGCAGGATAAAAAATATATAAACAACTCAAATGAAATAGGAGAGTGAAATCCAGAATTATGAAAAATAAAGACACTACACGAAATATAAGGTTGCATTAGAAAGGAACACATGAGGATAGCAGGTGCCACAGAAGGTGAAGAAAGAAAGGAGTGGAGACTTTATTCAAGGTAACAACGGCTGAAAGTTTTCCAAAACTCAGGAAACTTTAACCAGAAATATCAAAGAGCAGACAGAATACACAAAATTTCTCAGTACCAACTGATCTACACCAAGATACATCATTATTGAATTTTCAAAAGTCAACAGTATAGAAAAAGATTAGAGGGGGAAAAGCACATAACATAAAAGGCAACACGATAATACTAGAAATCATATAGGCTGTGTAAGAATGGAATGTTGCATCCACAATTATAAAACCTAAAACTGCCAGCCAAGAATAATTTTTTGGCAAAATTATCATTCATATAAGATAGAAAAATAAAGATTTCCCCAGATAAAAAATGTGTTTACCACCAATATACCTTTCCTACAAGAACGTTGGAATAAATTCTATACACAAAAATGAAATCAAAAGAACACACACTTTGAACTAGGTTATACATAGAAACAGAAAATCAGAAACATAAACAAGAACATTGGGACAAGAAATCATTAAAGGGGAAGAAAAATATAAAATCTGCAAAAACAAATGATGACAAGTTAGTACCAGTACAAAAGAAAACTTATTTTGGATTTTTGGATACAGAAAGTTTAATACAATCGGCTTGGTGCTACCAAAAAAAAAAAAAAACCTGGAACAATGCCTCTTAGAAAAATGAATGAAGAAACTAAGAGAACCAGCAGAGAAAGCAATCCAAATTATTAGAAACAACCAGAAAAAAGTATTTAAAATAACCAAAAAAAAAAAAATAAAATGTCGGCCCTCCCTGGTGGCGCAGCGGGTTAAAGCACAGCACTAAGAAGTCAAAGCCACTTCCGCATGAGTTCAATCCCTGCCTGCCCCGGAGGTGACCACATGGCGCGGCAGACCTCTCCTGACCCGCCCGCTGCTCCCCTCAGCAGTGTACTTCGTTGATCTGCCTGTTCTGCTCCCCACTCTGTCTCTGGTGAAGCCTCTCACCCTCCGCATCTCTGGCCTGTACCCCAGTTCTGTATGAATAAATAAATAAATCTTTTAAAAAAAAATAAAATAAAATGTCATTAAATAAGGCCCATATATCATTAATCACTCTAAATATAAATGGTATGCACTCACCGATTAAAAGATAAAGAATAAAGACTGGGAAAAAATGCAACTATACTCTATTCAAGAATCTCCCTTTTTAGTTTAAGATCCAGACATAAAATGAAAGGCTAAAGCAGAGCATTTAGGTCATCAACACATGGTGGGGCAGGGAAGCAGGAACTGCTATATTTATATCTCATAAACTAGACTTTCAGCAAAAAAAAAAAAAAAAGATAATCAGGGACAAAGATATTACTACACAATGATCAAAGGTATAATATTTTTGTCAATATTTATACATACAACCCTTGTGCACATAAAAATATAAAACAAGTCTCCAAAATATATGAAAAGCAAAGTGAAATCAAGCATATGTTCTGATCACATGATACAATGCTAGATATCAGCTATTAAAAAGGTAAAAAATCCCCAGAAATTTGGAAATAAAAAAAATTATGAATAAATCCCAGTTTAATGATGAAATGAAGAAAAAGTTAAAAAAATCTGGAGATTAACAAAAATGAAGAGACAAATGACAGCATCATATGTGATGCACTAAAAGCAGTATTAAGAGGGAAGTAAATATCAATATAGCTCCGCATAGTCAAATAAACAAACAACAACAAAAAAACCCTCAATCTAATGCTACATCTAAAGGAACTAGAAAATGAGAACGATAATTCAAAACATCAAAAAAGGAAGGAAGGAATAGAAATTACAGTGGAAATATGCTACATAGAAAGCAAAAGATAATACAAAAGATCATTGAAACCAATAGGTGCTTTTCAAAAAAGATAAGCAAAATTGACAGACCCATAGCTAGGTTCACTAAGAAGAGAGAAAATCCAAACAAACAGAATCAGAATAGAAAGAGATTACAACAAACACTGCAGAAACAATCAGAGACTATGAGCATCTATATGGAAACAAATTGGACAAGTCAGAATAAAATAAATGTTTAGAATCACACAATCTTTCAAGACTAAAGTAGGAAAAATGCACCACTTAAACAGACCAATCGCAAGCACGGAAATTGACAGAATAATCAAAACTCTCCTTTAGAGCATAAACCCAGAACCAGATGGTTTTATTAATTCGGCCAAATCTTCAAAGAGGATTTAATATTTGTCTTTCTCAAACTCACCAAAAAGAAAAATTGAAGGGAAGGAAAAGCTCCTTAACACATCGTGCAAGGCCTATATTACCTTGATCCCAAAACCAAACAAGGACATCTCCCAAAAAGTAAATTATAGACCAACATCTCTAGTGAACATAGATGCAAATAACCTCAACAAAATATTGGCAAATTGAATTCAAAAAGAGAGTCATCCATATCGACCAAGTGGGATTCATTCTAGAGATGCAAGCTTGGTTCAACGTAAACAAATCAAAACTACCATTCACTACAACAACAAAAAGAAAAAAATCACATGATAATTTCAATGCATTCTGAAAAAACAAATTGATAAGATTAAGGACCAAGCTATGATAAAGTTTCTCAATAAAGTGGGATTAAAAGTATCTTATCTCAACTAACCTAAGGTCATACATGACAAACCCACACAACATCATATTTGATGATGAAAAACAGAGTGATTCCTAGCATTAGTAATAAGACCAGGATGACAGTTCAAACATTATTGTTCATCATAGTATTTGGAAGCCCTAGCCAGAGTAATTAGATATGAAAGGCTTCTAAATTGGAAAAGAATTGGATCACTATTTGCAAATAGCATCATAACATACATAGAAAATCTAAGACTACCAAAAATTCGCTAGAAATAATAAGTGACAGGATATGAAATAAAGTAAAATGTGTGTTCATAAATACAAAGAATGAATTTGAAGAAAGAAAAAAAGAAAACAAACCAACTTATAATTACATCATAAATGAAATACTTTGGAATAAATTTAACAAAGAGAGTGAAGAGCTACTATAAGACTCTGTTAAAAGAAAAATTAGGACCCTCCCTGGTGGTGCAATGGGTTGAAGCACAGCACTGTGAAGCTATCTGCAGCCACTGCAGCACTAGTGGGATCCTGGCCATGGAGCTGACCCACAAGGCGTGGCAGACCTCTCCTATCTCGCCTGCTGCTCCCCTCAGCAGTGTATTTCCATCAATCTGTCTATTCTGCACCCCACTCTGTCTCTGGTGAATCATCTCACTCCCACTCTGCACCTCTGGCCTGTACCCCAGTTCTGTATGCATAAATTAATAATTAAAAAAAAGAAAAAAATAGACATAAAGAAATGGAAAACCATCCCATGTTCATGGATTAATCATTGTTAAAATGGTCATATTACCAACAGAAGGCTCAAAACAATACATATCCAAAATCCCAATGACACTGTTTAAGGAAAAAAAGCAAACAAACAAAATACATAGTTTATATGGAGCCATGAAAGAGCCTAAATAGTCAAGGCAATTCTGAGAGAAAAAAAAATCATGGAGGTCTCTTACTCATTGTCTTCTCAGTCTATTATAAAGTGATTGTAACCAGAACAGTATGGATATTGGCACAAAAACAAATACACTAATGGAGTAAAAATAGAGAGTCCTGAAATAAAGCCAATGAATATGGAGTCAACATTATACAATAGAGGAAAGAAAGTCTCTTTCCAACAAATCATTGTTGGAAATAATAAGGACAACCGCATGCAAAAAAATAAAATTAAGCCCTCTTTTAACTCTACACACAAATAATAATTCAAAGTAGATTAAATAATTTGATATAAAACTGAAACCATAGATTACATAGAATAAAACATAGGTGATACATTCTTGGCATCAACTGAATAGATGTATTTGTGTCCCTATATACATCAAAGACAAGGAAAACAACAGCAAAAATAAACAAGTGGGGCTTATCAAAGTAAAAAGCTGTTGCATAGTGAAACCACCACACAAACAAAAAAGCAACTATGGTTTGGAATAAGAAAGTTTCTCATTACACATATGACAAGTAATTATTCCCCAAAATATATAAAGAGCTCACACAACAAACACAACAATCACCAAAAAAAAAAACAATAAAAATGTATATTATGTATAACATATACAATATAAATGTATATTATACTTAACATATATAGCTACATGTCTAGGGTCCATGAGATCAACAACTCAAGATGAAGAAGGAAAAATGTAGAAATTTAGATATCTTTGGTAACTTCTCCAAATTCTAATTCTCAACCCACCTAGTTCTTTTTATTTTTTAGAGCCCACAGCTAGTTTCTTTTAAATTCTTGTCTGTTTATATTACCTATAATAAGCTAGAGATATGCACTATAGTGAATCTACAAAACTGGACTCTTATCACTGTGCTTTTAAAATTTAGATTCTTCTGAACTGTAAGGAATTTTATTTATTCTATGTCAGAATAAATTTAATTAAACTCTACTAAGGACCATCGCTTTTAGACTGATATTACTGATATTTTGGACTGACTCAAAGAAAACATGGAACCATACTTTTGTCTTTCTCAGGAGCTTTTGTAAATTCATAAAATGAGTGAGTACACTTCTGAATAATTTAAAACTTAGAAATTTTTGAGATTAAAGAAATATATTAGTAATATTTCAGTCATTTTAGCAGCATTTTAAATTTCTTGACCTTGCACATGCATGTTAATTGTAAAAATGCCTTGGGGAGGGGAGCGGACGGAAGGGGACCTGTGCCCCCGGCACCCTCCTTGGGGGAAGGGTAGAGAAGAGGGACACACCCCAGTGCCCTGCCAATGCTGCCTCCAGCACTGCATCTGCTGCCACCTTGCAGCTGACAGCAACTTAAAGTAGCTGATAGCTACTTTGAACAGGAATACATGCAAACTCTAGAAAGGGGCTCAGTAATTCACCAATCATAGTAACAATTTTAGGTGCACCAGTCACTGATGATTTTTATAGAGGAAAAGATTTATAAGCAATTGTATACTGACTGCTACATAGCCTGTTTTGTATTGACTTAACCAATTAGAGAGAACTAAGAATAGAGTCAAGGGGAAAAAAATTCCTTAATTTCAGCTCACTCTACTATGAGTTTCTGAAAGACAGTGAGCAAATTTCCAGTTTTGATTATCCAGCTTCTAGAACAGTATTTGTTATATAGTAACTGTCCAAAGGGTCTGAAAGTTTTACACTTTCACTTCTGTTTCCTGAAAAGAGCTTAAGTAAATTTGATATTCCATCTATCTTAAATATTTTATAGACTAAGTAGTGAAGCAAAATGGGCTTGGAGATTTCTTTAAAAGCTTTTTAATAGCAAATTCAATTCATTTAATAAAGGATTTAGCTGTTGTATTTCTTCTCAAATGAACGCTGGCAATTTCTTTTCTTCACGGAAAATGTCCATTTTCTTTAAGTTGTTTAAATTATAGGCATGAAGTTAATAGAAATTGCGTACGTTTTTAAATGTCTTTACAGTCTTCTCCCACTTTCTTTTTTTACTATAAAATCTTTTCTCAAAGATCAAGATTTTGGTTTCATGGTTTCATTGGTCCTTTCTCAATGGTTTTATAACCCCTATTTCATTTATGTCTGCTCTTATTAATACTTTTTTTAAATTTTTTTCAAAGATTTATTTATTTATTCATATAGAACTGGGGTACAGGCCAGAGATGCGGAGGGTGACAGGATTCACCAGAGACAGAGTGGGGAGCAGAACAGTCAGATCAGCGAGGTACACTGCTGCGGGGAGCAGCGGGTGGGTCAGGAGAGGTCTACAGAGCCATGTGGATCTCCTCCAGAGCAGATGGGAATCGAACTCATGCGGAAGTGGCTTAAACAACCTAGTGCTCTGCTTTAACCCGGTGCGCTACCAGGGAGGGCCCTATTAATACTTTTTAAATTTTATTTTGGGCTTAATTTTTCCTTGTAGTTATTGTTTGTTAAAGTGAAACCCAATAAACTGATATTCAAACATTCTACTATAAATGTCTACTGCTCTAATTTAACCTCTATGCACTTCATATATAAATATATATTGTGATTTCATTTCGATAACAGCAAAATACTTTCTAATTTCTCTTGTAGGTTCACCTTTGACCTACTGGCTACTTAAAAGTGTCTTGTTTAGTTTCCTAATATCTGGGAATTTCCAAAATGTCTTTCTTTTACTGATATTTAGTTCAATACTTTTATGATCACAGAACATACCTCAAGTAATTTCAATTTTTAAACTTTAAATAGTTTGTTTGATGGTTCAAAATATATTCCATGTAAACCAATTTGCCATATAAATCTGTGAATTATGTGGATTCTGCTTGTATTGGGTGGAATGTACTAGTCAATTAGGTCGAATTGGTTCAGAGTGCTGTTATATTCTTAAAGAGACTTAATTTTCCAATAATTTTAGTAATTAATGATGTGCTAAAATCCTGAATATAATTATATATTTGTCATTTCTACTTTATAAGATTTTGTTTCATATATTTTGGAATTGGGAATACAGTATTTAAGATTTTTGTGTTCTCTTTATGAATTGATCCCCTCATCCATATGAATGTCCTTTTTTATCCCTGATAATATTTTTCTCTGAAATTTTCTTTATCTTATTCACGTATGTGTAGTCAGCTTTATTTTGATTAGTGTTTCACAGCATGTTTTTTCATTTATTTGTTTTTAACAGGTATTTTTAAAGTGGGGTACTTCTAGACATTTTGTAGGTAAGTTAAGACTAATGTGACACTGTCATTTAATTACTATGATCAGGCCATTTTGCAATAATGACTATTGATATGGTTAATTTATATATACAATCATTTAATTACTATGTCATTAATTACTATATCAGGCCATTTTGCAATAATGACTATTGATATCATTAATTTATATATACAATCTTCCTATTTGCTTTCTATTGATTTTATCTGTTCTTTATTTTTACTCTTTATGTAACTGTTTTATTTTTTTCTCTTAAATTAGTTTATTTTTAAATGAAGTACTTCTTTCTTACATAGTTGTTAATTTTTAGACAGTACATGATTCCTCTCAGGTTTGGTCACCATAACTCTTTCACCACCAAAGCCTCCTGAGTCCATCACCATATTCCCTCATGCTCCTCCCCACTTCCCCCCTCTCCCCTGCTGGATGCCTCGAGCCTAGAGCCTACGGTGAGTGATGCAGTGGTGCAGGCTGCACTAGCGGTGAGTGATGCAGTGGTGCAGGCTGCACTAGCGGGGCAATGGGCTGTGTTTCCTCTTCCCCACCCTTCTCCCAGTGAGGGAACAGGAGCACAGATCCTCTCTCCTCCCCAAGGCATTTATACAATTAAAATGTATTTGCAAGGTTAAGAAAGAGGTGTTGGGGGGTTGTCACAATTCCACCAAGAATACTGTTCATTTAAGTAAGGATCTTAGAGGCTTACTTCCTTTATCAGTCACTAAGGCCATCAATTCCCCTCCCACAGATGTCTACAACAAAATTCCAGGAACCTGTGAATATTTCAGTTTCCATGACAAAAGAGAATTGAGGCTGCTGTAGGCATTAAGGTTGCTAGTCAATTAATCTTAAAATAAAGGTAATTAACTTAGATTGTCTGAGTGGGCCAAATATAACCACAAGGATCGTTAAGTGTGGAAGATGGAAGTAGAAGTGTATCTATTAGAAGTGTATCTATTAGAATGATAAATGTGAGAAAATAATAATATCTAATATCTATTATTAGAAGTGTATCTATTAGAATGATAAATGTGAGAAAAACCTGATTAGCCATTGCTAGATTTGACGATGTAACTGGGGCACAAACCAAATATGGGTAGCCTCTAGAAAGTGGGAAATGCAAGAAACTATTTTTTTTGTCATTTATCATTTCTATTATTAATTAACATTTTTTATTTTCTTACATTGTTGTTCAATTTTTATACAATATTTGATTTCTCAGGTGTGGTTTCCCCATAAATCTCCCATATGGCATGGGACCCGTTAAGTGTCCCCGTAATCCCTTGTCCTCTGTTTAGACCCATCTCTCTCCTCTTGACTTTCTGTATGCCTCGGATCTATAAGGAAACATTCACTCCCAAAGCCACCAGAAGTTCCTTCTGGCACCTTTATTTTAACCCAGTAAGATCTATTTTAGACATTCAAGTACCAGATCTGTAAGACAATAAATATGTTGTTTTAAACATTTGAGTCTGGGATATTTTGTTATAGAAGTAAAGAGAAAACTAATGCAGTTCCCTTTGAAGATATTAGTGATAGTGATTCCAACACATCTATACTCTTCCATAGCACTCTTTTGAAAAGTCAAATAATTAGAATAAATATCATTTCAATAACAAGGTTATTACTATCAGCAAAATAAGTGTATTCACTCAGTATTTAATAAGTTTACCTGTCACATAGGTGGAGCAATTCTTTCAAGATATGTTGACTCCAGAATGGAGAAAAGTTGATATCTTTAGCCAGATAATACTTTGATTATATAGTTCTTTACAATCATTAGAAAATGAGCAAGAGGAAAATTAGGGTTTTGTTTTGTTGTTCTGACTACTTGCTTGTAATTTTACAAGTCTAAGCTGAACAGGAAGTTATATTTCACTTTAAATCAGTACTTTTCAGGAATGATTGTGCATATAAATTCACCTACAGACTTCGTTTAAAAAGATTCAGTAGGTCTTGGAGGTTCAGAGATACTGAAATTTTTAAGAAACACCGAAGTGAAGCCAATGCTGCCACTTTATAGAACACAATTTGTTTTTAACAAAGATTAATTAGATACAGATGTGCCAAATTCTACCAGAAAAAATAAATTGGCACACACAAACATATCACAATCATTACTGACTTAAAAAAATCTCTGGCCTACATTAACTATTAATAGCTGAGGAAAGAAAAAAACAACCTGACGTTCTGCATATTTAAAATATTCACTGATGATAAAAGTGAGTCTGCATGTTTTAAACAAAATGCCTGATTATTTTAATAACTAACACACATCTTCAAAAATAACTTTATGCTTACGATAGCTGAGATGAGTCCAGGCTGAACATTATAGACATAATGTAATAATTCCCATCAATGTAGACTTTATTTCTTCTCCCACATTTTATGATTCTCAAGATGCCTTGTAACTGCTGCTCTATCGATATTTTAACACAATAAATTATTATTCTCTGAAAAGGCCAAGATAATTGGAAAATGGGTCTCAGATAATTACTTTTCTAAGTACTGTAGAAATTCCATCATTAAAACACATAAGATGGACCAAGCTAACCAACTAAGAATGCATAATATATAAAGAAATTTATTAAGTTAATATATTACTATCATAGTAAACATTACATAATCTACAATTTCATCTAAATTAATAAAGAAATACTTTATATGTTATTTGGCATTTGGCAATAAGAAAGAATAATATATGGAACTACATGTTTTGGGCACTCAAACCATTAGAGATCAACATAATAATATTTTTCACCTGAAACCACAGACTTTGTATTAAATATTTTCATCTCCATTGAGCGGAAAAGGAAAATGTCATCAACACTGGAAGCTCTAAAGGATTGAAAAGTTATAGGGAAATTATTTATACACACAATTTTTAAAAATAATAAGACAGCCTCACTTTTGGCCCTAGCTCTCTAACCTATAAACTAATAGTAAAGAGTAAGGTCTTTAGAATGACACTTTTTTCGACACTCACTATGTGTATAACCTTGGGCAAGCAGCATACACTAAGGCTTATCTACATGAAAAATTTGCCTACCTGGGGCATGTAGTAACATGTGCATAGGCTGGTTTTTTTTTTTTT
>NW_004567120.1:5294891-5302457 GCF_000260355.1 Condylura cristata
GCCATCAGGGAGGGCCGTGCATAGGCTGTTTTAAGGTATTTAAAATAATTTACCCCAAACTGTAAGGAAATATTAAGAAGTTTTCCTTTATTTTTGCCAATCTAAAAACAATAGATTTATAGATTTTAAAGATAACTACAACTGGGTGTACATGTAGATACAAAATAAGAGATCAACAGAGTACAGTAATTGCTATTGTAGATTTCCTTACAGATGACAGATATAAATTATAACACTTATTTGTCTTGTTCCTAGGTCACTGACTAATCCAGGCAATTTTGCTACTAGATGGTACAAGGATGACTCCATTTGCACATACAGATTTCAGTTTTGTCTTGAAATTTTATGAAAACTGGAAAGGTCTTGGGGTATCAGTGACAGCTTCTGGATATACAAATCTCTACAGCTCCATCTTATGCAAATAAATCCTTCTATAATTTTCATTATTTACTTTCAAAGTAATATTCATAAAGTGTATTCAATGGAAGTATACCACCAATTACATGTTTAGCTAACAGACTCTATTGTAAATCAAAATCAATAATTCAAATACATTAATCCTGCTGTGGAGTACACTACATGACAATATAATTCCATTTGGTAGTATAATAAAATTCTAAAAGTAGAACTGATAAAATATTTAAATGCATTTTTAAAAAATCACAGTATGCTTTTCAAGCAAGACTGACAGACTTCGATTTTTAAAAATACCTAAATGTAAACCTAAGACACTTTTTAACAAAATAAGCTGCACAAATAAATGAAAAGTAATCATACCTATGGATTGGAAGAATTAAAATGTGTAAAATGGACATTTTACCCAAATTTAGTGAAATCTTTATATTTCTATGGCATTATACAAAGAAATACAGCAAACAGTACTGAAATTTATATGGAATCACAAAAGGCCCTGAAGAGGCAAAGCTATCTAACAAGAAAAAAACAGAGGTTTTATACACCCAGGCTTCAAACTAGACCACAAAAAGCTTTATTAATCAAACCATTATGCAATAAAATAGACATGAAAGTCACTGGATTAATATTAAGAGCCCAGAAATATACCCATACAAGTATGGACAGTTTATTTAAAACAAAGGAATCAAGCACATAAATGGAGAAAGCAAAATATCTTCAGCAAATGGTATTAGAGGTGAGGAGAATATAGCATCAGAGGAGGTCCGTTGCTTTGCTTCTGGGAGGAAAAGCTAAGGTACAATCAAGAGCACTGAAATCTTGAAGATTTTGTAAATATGGGTGAAACTGGAATGCTACCTAATCATTGGAGAACAACACTGATCATGACAGAAGGAACACTGAGGAAATGCAGCTCTGTATCACATACCTAAAAGAAATATTCCAAAAAAAACTGAAAAAGAAATAGAACTAAAAAACTGAGGGCCAAAAGACATACCCACATAAACCAATAATCACCCTAAGTGTAAATCAAAAGAAAAAAGACTGATTGTTTGGGTTAGAGAATGAAATCAAATTTTCTGCCATTTCCAAGATGTGCAATCTAGCTCCAAAGATAAAATAGAATCAGCATAAAAGGTTGGAAAACAATCCTAAAAACAAATGAGACCCAAAGAAAGGCAAGAATAGCCACACTTACATCAGCTATAATAAATTTCCAGCAATAAAGGGTAACAAGTGACAATGATGGGCACTATAACATGATTCAGGAAACAATAAATCAGGAATATATAACAATCATGGATACATATTCACCAAATGCAGGAGCATGTAATAGAGAGAGAGAGAGAGAGAGAGAGAGAGAGAGAGAGAGAGAGAGAGAGAGCGCAACAATTATCACATCTGAAAGACAGTGAGTGATAGCAACAAAATTATGACTAGAGACTTCAATATTCCACTTTCACCAATGGACTAAAGAACCAGGTAGAAAATAAACAAGAAAATAAGATTTAAAAAAGGAATTGGACCGCATGAGTTTAATAGGTATTTATAAGGCAGTAGACACCCAAAACTGAATACATATTATTCTCAACTGCGCATGGGACAATCTCCAGGATAGGCCACATATTGGGTCACTAAGTAACTATCTACTAATTCATGAAAATTGAAGTCATTTCAACTATTTTCAATGGTATCACCTAGAAGGCAAAGAAATTTTTAAAAATTACTTTAAGACAAATGAAAACAAGGACACCACCTGCTAGAACATGTAGGAAAAGCAAAATCAGTAATAAGAGGATCTGTATAGCAATAAAGGCCTACAAGATAAAAAAGCTCAAATAAATAATCTCCCTCACTTTATGAAATTAAAAAGCAAAAAGATGAAAAAGTGAAACCAAAACCCAGTAGAAGAAAAAAATATAAAGCAGAAATAAAAGAAACAGAAATCAAAAAGTCACTCCAAAATATTAGTGGCATCAGAAACTTGCTTCTGAGGGTGAGCGCTCACTCACACTCTAGCATGTGAAAAGAGAGAATGTGACTATTTGCAATCCTGGAAGTGAGCTATTACCAGAAACTGAACTGAACAGCACACCTTGATCTTGAAATCCTATTCTCCAGAAATATGAGAAATAAATTCCTAGTGCTTACATCAAAAATGAATAAATCAATTCAAAAAATGTTTTTTCATGTGTTATTATAAGCTTTCTAAAATAAGCAGCATACCTAAACATTACATTCTATTTATTGTCTTAACTTAGAATGGTTTGTTTTATTAATTACTATGCAAACTGGTTACAAGCTAAAATATGAAGAAAGGATTCACAGAATGTAGATATAATGAAAAAATGTCAGAGAAAGGACTCTTGCCTGATATTGAACAATGTTTTGTTTGTTAAGTAATAATATTAATAACCTATAGCAATTATTTTCAAATATATAGGTTATAATATATTTCTGCTTTGCTCTTATTGTTCATGTTCTTCAACCACATACTTTGATGTGGTAATGGGATGTTGCCTCCAAGTGAAGCACCAGTAAAAGTGAAATCTGTGCAAAGCCTCTTAAACAATCATCACATTTTCTTCCAGTTAAAACTAAGCTCCTTAAAATAATGCAGTTTGAATCCCAAGGGGTAAGATAATGACAACTGATATTTTCTATAACAGTAGTTTTATAACTATTATGATAGGCTCTGATCCCATATGTAGGAATGAAAACTGTTAGTGATAGTCAATATAAAGCAGCTATTTCAAGATACAATGCAAAAAATCTAGAAGATAAATATTTTAAGAAAAGATACATGATGCTTTGTCATAAAAATATAGAGAAACAAAAGTAAAATAGGTATTTTTGAATTGAAAAAATCTCATAGCACCATTTCTAGAATATTGTTCCTTTGATCTTGTTTCTGAGGACAGTCTACTTGGAAGCTGCCCCCTTATAGATATTCCCTCTGATTCATATTTAGTGTTATTCAGTCAAAGGAAGGTCCTTTCCCTGACAGATGATAAATAAGTTTTCACATATATACAGTTTCTATAGCAATATTACTTTGCTTCTCAAGATATTACTTTCTTGGTTAAAAAAGACTATATATGGCTATAAATATTTCACATAATTATCTAGGTCTTCAGGGAGAGGATAAAGAAATAAATGGCATGGTATCACCACCCCTTAGAGGGTTATTAAATCCAGTTCAGGAGTCTAGTCTAACAAATACACACACACACACACATACACACTCCCCAAATAATACAATACAGTTATAAGAAAGTGACAAATATAAGAACTGATATAGAGGCTCTAGAAAAGATGAGCTTAGTATGGTTTGAGTTAGACTTGGAAGTCACTGATGGAGAGGTGTAACTTGAGCTTATCTTTCAAAGTATGTAAGATTTGAAAAGACAGAAGAGAAGGCATCACAACTGAAGGGAGTGATAGTAGTATAAAGAGCCAGGTTCTGGAGGTAGTTTGTTCAGAGGCTATTAAGAGTTGTGCACTGTGGTCTATGAAAACTGCTCATGAAATCTCTGAAATTCAAATGGAAATGGGATTGGAGCAATAGAAAATAGGAAGCCAATAATATTTTGGAGAATTTAAAAAAACGGTTTGAAAGAAGAGTTCATGAACAATTAATCTGCAAGGACGATTAGCAACTTGGAGCAGAGATAAAGGCTGGCGAGGAAGCTCTAGAAGTGACTAGTGCTGATGAAAGTTTACATTTTAGAATAAGGAAAGATAATAGGAGAGGGCTTTCATAGGGAAATTTACCGGATGATAACTTAACTATGAGAAATGGGGGGAAATTCAGATTTTTTTTTTCTGTGAAATAGCCAGGAGTTCCTTATCAAACAGTGAAACAGAATTAATAACACTAAAATTTCCCCAGCAAGGGCAGGCATGCAGGGTTCTCCTCACTATTGCTGAGTAACATAGTCAATGAAGATTTGTACAGGGTCTCTAAAATTAAGATTTCACTTGGTGTTCTCATAGGGACAAAGAGGAAGAAGGATTTAGCACCAAACCTGAGAAGCAGAGAGACATCCCATATAAGAGATCATTGCTAGAAAAAGAAAATGGCAAGAAAGGAAAATGTCTTACACTGAGTCTCTATATTGGAAATTCTTAGTCTTTCCAGAGTTTCACGATCACTGAGTGCATCCCAAGTAAGAGTTCTTCGAAGATAAAAAGTTGAATTAACTTGAATAACTGCTTATGTTTCTCCAAATGTTAGTAATTTCCCTCATATTAGTAATTTCTATTCCACAAATTCCTCTCCATGCTCCTTCCATTATTCCAAACCTGATTCAGTACAGTAAGAATTTGCCTTCCCAAATTCTGGGTCTAGGTATATTCAATAGATCAGATTCACAGTAATCAGCTGATAACTCCACATCTACAGGAGCCTGAAACATCACTACGCTAACTCCCCAACCCTTCTCATTTTCTGCCCAGACAGAGTTTAGCCCCACCCTCTTCAGGAAACGATAAAAACGCTTGCGCGAACTCCAAGCTTATTCCCTCCCGGAACTCTCACCCTTCCCAACCCCCTTCCCCCGCCCCTCCAAGATTTTAATGCGCAGGCGTGGAGCCTTGGTGCGTTTGCGTAGGGCTTTGAGAAATCTAGTGTCCAGTGTAATATAGAAGTAGTAGAATTCACCCCCGCCCAACACACACACACACACACACACACACACACACACTTCTTTCTTCAGCGACAGAAGCACACTGCTTTTTACTCTGGGACAGAAGCGAGATTCAAACGTAACCCTCCGTGGGAGCATGGTCCTAGCTCTCGCTGTGCCCACGGTATCTCTCTATCTTCAGCTCATTTCTAACCTCAAGCTGCCGCCAGCTTTCCATCAGAGGGTAGAGGCAGGTCTCTACCCAAAAGCCGCACGAGTTTATTGGCAATCTCTTTAGGCCTCTGAATCTACCGGCCTCCCATTGGTCAGAGCTCTAGCTCAGTCCCTTGCTCGCCCTCCTTTTCACCCTTCACACCCACAACGGCTGGGTGCTTACCTCGGGTGTGGTGCGGTCACGGGAGGGATCACGAGATCCTAGATCAGGCCAGCGCTGGGGCAGACGGATTCGGCGAGATTTTTCCTGGGTCTCCTCTGCCTTCCCAGACAATGAAATCAGCGTGTCCGATCATCAATTCTCATCATGATCGTGACGTCACAAAAGACAGCGGCCAATAGGAGGCCAAGATCAGCTGAGGACAGTCCCTGGCCTCAGCCCAGAACCCAAGAGTGGGGAGGGGGTGGAGAGATAGCTGCCTGCTGTGGGACCGCTTCTTCCCCACATTTATCACCTGCATCCAAAGCCGCTCTGTGCCTCTCCTTTCTAAAGAGCCATGAAAGCTCAGCATCCCTGTGACTATAATAGTTAAATGTCAGCCATTTGAGCAGGTGCTGCCTGGTCTTCCAACGTGAGGTTCACTTTCAGCAGAATTTTTGCATGCTGCCAAAATCAATCGACCATATACAGAAATAAAACCTTTTGTGGTTAGTGTTAAATTGGCATAAATATTCAGGGTTACTAAAATAAAGGTATTGATAGAACCCTTGAAATTTGTCATAAACCTAGTGTACTTGTTACATGTGACCAAGGCAATAAATTAAAATCATGGGTTCTGTTCACCTAACTCAATCCCTGTTCTACCAGAAATTACTTGAGTGATAACCAAGCATTACTTGAATAATACCGTTACAGGACAAAAACCTCAAGCCCCATGTTTGATTAGCTAACACTCAGTGGATACACTCCAAAAAAGTACTAAATGTCATAAGAGATGTGTACTTCATTGACCATCTGCTAATATAGAACTAACAACATAAGTCATAAAATAAGATTGCACATATTAAGCATTCACAATAGAAAAATAAAGTACATGATCAGATATTGTCATGAACTCAGACTAGAACCACATTCTTTAATGACTGGAGACATCTATGAAGTGAGGATAGTTGGGGAGGTATTCTGTATGATAATTAAAACTTGAGATGGTTCTTAAACACTTGATAAGAAATCCTGAATGCACTCTCTTAAAGGTAAACAACAGGTTAAGATGAGAAGGCATTAATATATACGATCTTAATTGACCCTTGTTGAAATCAGCCTGACAAATAGAGGGCATAAAAGTGTTTGAAAATTTGTTTTTATTAAGAGTCACCAAAGGTCGTAGGGCAGGGTACCTCAACTTTATGTAACCAATGATCTTTAGAGGAGCTCAAGTGATTTTTTAAAACAACAATCAGGTCATGTCCAGTTTCAATGCCCAGATTGTCCAATGGCTTCCATTCACATATACTATGAAATAAAATTTTCTTACCATAACCTCAAAATAATAAATGGTCAGAACTTGGTCCTCTTTCTGGCCTCCATTCAAGCCACAAGATCATCATTAACTCAATTTCAAATCAAACTTGTCTTTTCTCCATTTCGCAAACAAATTAAAGTTCAACAGAAAAGAGAAGACATGAGAAGCTGTGAAGAAAAATAAAATATGGCTATAAGGAGGTATAGGGAGTGTTGAGAAAGTTACAAATTGAGATAGGGTCACACAGAGACATTCTGGTTGGGGGGGGATAGGATCAAAACAGGGGTGGGAAGAGCACACAGGAGTATGGTGATGGCACACGTGTTGAATTGGTGGTGTGAAATCCACCGGGATTACAGAAATGAAAGAGGATACATTGTACAAAAATGAAGAATTATGTAAATATAAATATGTATATATATATTTTTTTAAAAAAGAAGTAGGGTTACAGTTGACCTCTTAAAATGTAAGACATTACTTTTAAAGATATTCTATAAGACATTCTTCAAAATGTAACAAATATATTATTTTTTTGGTTTCAACTATCAGTAAGTCCTGTCTGCTATACCCTAAAATATATTCCAAATCTGAACTCACCTTCCTGATTCCTTCACAACTATACCAGCCAAAGTCACTATCACTTTTAATTTGAAAAAACATCTTACTTGTGCTTCCTGTCATCCACTATAGTCCTTATTTAATATTTTCCCTTCACAGCAATCAAAATATTTTTATAAAGTTGAATCATATCGTATTACTGCTCCCCAGCTTAAGGCCCTCCAAATGCTGTCCACTGTGTTAGCAATAAGCTAATTCTTTTTTTTTTT
>NW_004567120.1:5302557-5319595 GCF_000260355.1 Condylura cristata
AGAACAGGCAGATCGACAAAGTACACTGCTGAGGGGAGCAGCGGGCGGGGACAGGAGAGGTCTGCCACAGCATGAAGTCACCTCTGGGGCAGGCAGGAATCGAACTCATGCAGAAGCGGCTTTAGATTCTCAGTGCTGTGCTTTAACCTGCTGTGCCACCAGGGAGGGCCAAATAAATAAATATTTAAAAAAAAACAGAACAGGCAGATCAACGAAGTACACTGCTGAGGGGAGCAGCGGGCGGGTCAGGAGAGGTTTGCCGCGCCATGTGGTCACCACCGGGGCAGGGGGGAAAAGAACTCATGCAGAAGCGGCTTTAGGTTCTCAGTGCTGTGCTTTAACCCGCTGCGCCACCAGGGAGGGCCACAATAAGCTAATTCTTTGTTATGGTTCATTTCCCAATATTTACTTCTGCCCTGGTTTGCTATGCTACATTGGTCTTTTTTTCCCCTTCACTCCATTTCTCTAATTCTGGAAAGCCTGTTTACTATTCAGAGATGTCACAATTGCAATGTCTTCTTGGAAAACACTACACATTATCCCTTCTAGTTCCATCCATTTTGGTGCAATAGCAAATTTTTATCTTTTTTTTTAATAGTTGACTAGATTTACATTGTGTGTGTATGCCACATCTTAATCCACTCAGGTTTCCTTGTGCAATCAGACTGTTTCCATAACTTACCCATTGTAAATAATGCAACAATGAATACACGAGTGTATATATCTCTTCCAATTAATTCTTTTTTAAAAAAGATTTTATTTATTGATGCAGACAGAACTGGGGTACAGGCCAGAGGCTCAGGGGCGGTGAGAGGATTCACCAGAG
This sequence comes from Condylura cristata, assembly GCF_000260355.1. Taxonomy (NCBI): domain Eukaryota; kingdom Metazoa; phylum Chordata; class Mammalia; order Eulipotyphla; family Talpidae; genus Condylura; species Condylura cristata. Next base: position 5,303,384 of record NW_004567120.1, read on the forward strand.
ACAGAGTGGGGAGCAGAAAAGGCTTACTGACGAAGAACACCGCTGAGGGGAGCAGCAAGCGGGTCAGGAGAGGTCTGCTGTGTCATGTGGGTCACCTCTGGGGCTGGGGATTGAACTCATGCTGGAGTGGCTTTAGCTTTTTAGTGCTGTGCTTTAACCTACTGCTCCACCAGGATGGGCCCTGATCATGTTGTTTTTCTCTTTCATTTTGCTGACGCATTGTTCTTCAATGATTGATTTTCAGGTTTTGGAGCAACCTTGTGTCCCTGGTATGAAATCCACTTTAATGCATTTTTGGATTCTGTTTGCTAAGATTTTATTGAGAATATGTGCAACTGAATTCACTAGAGAATGTGGTCTGTATGTTTTTGTGTTGCTTTCTTTAGTTTTGTTATTAGAATAATGTTGGCCTCATAAAATGTGTCTTTTAATATGTTGGAAGAGAATGAGCATGACAGCTAATAGCACATCTTTGCAGGTTTGGTAAAATTCACTCATGAAGCCATCTGGTTCTGGACCTGATTTTGGGGAGAAATTTGATTATTGTTCAAATTTCCATGCTTGTAATTGGTTAGTTCAAGCTTTTGAATTACTTATTCAGCCTTTGGCGAATGTATAATACTAAGAATTTGTCCAAATCATCTAGATTGTTGAACTTGTTTACATATAAATGTCCATAGTTATGTCTAATTATAGATGTATATCTTCTACATTTCTGCTGTTGTAATTTCTGCTTTCACTTTTAAACCTTTTTATTTGATTTCTTGCTTATTATTTTAGTGAAACTTGCTAGACATTTGTTTTTAATTTTTCCCCAAAGAGCCAGCTTTTGGTTTTCTTGATCTTTTGGACTATTTTATTTCTAGTTTCTTTATTTCTGCATTGATCTGTGTGATTTCTGTTTCTCTTCTAATTTTTGTGTTTGTTTTTTTTTCTGATTCCTGGAGATGAGTGAGGTTGTTTCATCTTTCTGCTGTTTTTAAACAGTTAATTAATTAATTAATTTTAAAATGAGGGGCTTCCCTGGTGTCACAAGGTGTTAAAGCACAGCACTATGAAGCTGTGTAATAATCATGAAAAATGCAAGAGTTTGATTCCCAGACAGAGAGGACACCTTCATGATGCAGCAGACCACTCCTGTCTCACCCCTCAGCAGTGTATTTCAGTAGATCTGCCTGTTCCATTCTCCACTCTGTCTCTGGTGAATCCTCTCAATCCCATCACCTCTGGTCTGTACTTCAGTTCTTGTATGTATAAATAAATAAGTCTTTAAAATGAATAAATAGATAAATAAAATAATATGGTAGTATCCCCATCATTCATTATCACAATAGTGCATTACCCACCACTACTACAATGGTGTACTCCACCACATAGATCATTATGCTTTCTTCTTTCTTTGTTCTTTCCTTTCCCTCACCCCCGTCCTTCTTGTGGCTTCAGTACTGTAATCAGCCATCAAAGTTAGATTTTCAGCTGTATTTATCTGAGAATTTAGTTACTTTATATTTCAAGTACCATCTGATAATTATCTTTGCCCATCTGACATATTTCTCTTAGCATTATCCTTTAAAGCTTCATCCATGTTGCTGCAAATGGCGCAAGTTTATCTTTGATCACTGTGTATTCCATTGTGTATATATACCATAATTTTTTTATCTACTCATCAGTTCTGGGACACTTAGGTTATCTCCAAACTTTAGATATATATAAATAGTACTTTTATAATCATGGAAGTATAATGGCAACACTAGTTGTTGCGACATGAAAGTGCAATACTAATTCCTAATTAGTGTATTTTAATTTTTGGATAGTTACCTACTGGGTTAAATTTTAGGCCCATTTTTAATGTTTTCAGACACCTCCATAGTCCTTTCCATAAACTGGTCTATAAACTGTGGGACCAGTTTGCATTTCCACCAGCATTGTAGGAGGGTTTATCCACATCCTTGCCAGCACTTGTTAATTCTGGTATTTTCAATATGGTTCATTCACACAGCTGTGAGACTATGCCACTGTGGTCTTGATGTACACTTCTCTAGTAATAAGTGATTGTGAACATCTTTTCATGTGTCTGCTCGCCATTTTACTGTATTATTTGGAGATGTGTCTGGTCCTTTTGCCCATTTTTTGAAGTGTTTTTTTTTTAAAGATTTATTATGCATGCATGCAGGGCTAGGGTACAGGCCAGAGGTGTAGGAATGATGAGAGGATTCACCAGATACAGAGTGGAGAGTAGAATAGGCCCACTGACGAAGTACACTGCTGAGGGGAGCAGCAGGTGGGTCAGGAGAGGTCTGCTGCACCATGTGGATCACATCTGGGGCGGGGATCGAACTTATGCTGAAGTGGCTTTAACTTCTTAGTGCTGTGCTTTGACCCACTGTGCCACCAGGGAGGGCCCCATTTTTTGAAGTTTTATGAGTTCTTTGATGTCAGTCTTTAGTCAGATATATATTATGCAAATATTTTCTCCCACTCAGTCTTTTTGTTTTATTTATGGTTTCTTTGCTGTAAAGAAGCTTTTTAGTTTGACAGAGTACAAACTGTTTATGTTCTCATTTGTTTTCCTTCATGTTGGGAATGAATACCTAAAGTCATCACCAAAGTTTATGTCATGAAATGTTTTGCCTATGTTTGCTTCTATGTGTTTTATGGTTGCAGATTTTACATTTAAGCTTTTGATCCATTTTAAATTGATTTGGTGTGTGATATGAACTATGATTTAATTTCATTCTTTTGCATGCCACTGTCCAGTTTCTCCAACACCATTTTTTGAAGACACTATTCTCATTCCAGTGAAAAATTTGGGCTCCTTTGTCACAGATTAACTTTCCAGATATATGCAAGCTTATTTCTGGGTTCTCAATTCTACTACATTGTCCTATATATCTGTATTTGCTCCATCAGCATAATTTTAATTATTATGGCTTTGAGGTCTAGAAGTGTGATACCATTAGTCTTTTTCTTTGTCAAAATTGCTTTTACTATTTGGGATCTTTTGGGATACCATATGAATTGCAATAGTATTTGTTCCAGTTCCTTGAAATATGCCATTGGTATTTCTATTGGGATTATGTTTAATCTGTGTATTGCTTTGGGTAGTATAAACATTGTGACAATGTTGATTATCACAATATATGAGCAGTGAATATTTTTTTTATTCCTTTTTGTCTCTTCTTTCTTTCAACAATGTCTTATTGTTTTTCCTTAAATGGATATTTTATCTCCTAGTTACATTTGCCACTAGGTATTTAATATTTTTGGTGTAATTGTAAATGGGATTACTTTCTAAATTACTTCCTTCTATCTCATTGTGTATAGGAAAGCAACTGACTTATGATTTTTATTTTATGCCAATGATGTTGTTGAATGTCCATGTGGGACACCACTGGGGTGGGGATCGAAGTCATACTGAAGTGGCTTTAGCTTCTCAGAGCTATGTTTTAACCTGCTGCTCCACCATGGAGGGTCCACTTTTGTTTTGATTTTAATTATTTCTGTTCTACTGACTTTTGGCTTTGTTTGATTTTTAATGCATCAAGTTGAGTGATATGGTAGTTTATTTGTGTTTTTTCTTATTTCTTGATGTTCACTTTCATGTGTCTTGAGGTACTTCTTAATTTCTTCTGTAAGTTCCTCATTAAGTTACCAGTCTTTCAGTGAGTCTCCATGTATTAATGTTTTCCTGCTCTCTTTTAATAGTTGATTTTGCCTTATTTTTGAATTTTTCCCTTGATATCTAAGAAGATGTTGGGTATGCTTTCAAACTTCATGACATTTTGTGTCCTAGAATGTCATACATTCTGGAGAATACTTCTCATGTGCTTGATAAAAATGTATACTCTGCTTGTGAAGCATACAGTGCCCTGTATTTATATGTGTATAGTATATATATGAAGGTATCTGTATATATATATATATATATGTGTGTGTGTGTGTGTGTGTGTGCATACATATATGTGTGTATGTGTATATGTATACACACAGACACACACAAATTCTAAGAGGTATAATTCTCTACTTAAGGCCATTGTATCTCTGTTTATTTTCTGTTTAGTCAAAATGTGTATTGGTGAGAGCAGGATTTGAAATCTCCTATCATGAATGTGTTTTTTTCCTATGTCTGTCTTTAGAGTAACTAGTAGCCATTTTGTATATTTTGGTGCTTCTTTATTTTGGTGAGTATACATTGATAAGTGTCATGTCTTCTTTTGTATTTTCCCTTAATTATTGTACAGAGTCCATTCCTGAGTTCTGTTACCTTTTTAACTGGAAATCTATATTTTCTGCTGTATTCATTGCTGTTTCTGGATCTTTTGAGTCCTGTTTGAATGTGGGATTGTTCCCCAGCTGCTTTTCTGTCTATGTCTGTCTTTGGAGCTATGGTGTTTTCTTGAGACGGCAGCATTTTGGATTCTGTCTCCTAATCCAATTGAAACAGGAATGAAGGACTTGTCTCTATATCTATCCCACCCTATCAGCTTTCCGATTTCTTTATTTACCTTTTAGGCTTAAAAACTTTGTTTTCTGGGCCCTCCCTGGTGGCACAGCGGGTTAAAGCACAACACAAAGAAGCTTAGGCCTGTTCCGCATGAGTTCGATCCCCGCCTGCCCTGGAGGAGATCCACATGGCGAGGCAGACCTCTCCTGACCCGCCCGCTGCTCCCCTCAGCAGTGTACTTCGTTGATCTGCCTGTTCTGCACCCCACTCTGTCTCTCTGGTGATCCCTCTCATCCTCCGTATCTCTGGCCTTAAAAAAAAAAAAAAAAAAAAAAAAAAACCTTTGTTTTCTTACATTCCAAGGGACAAGAGCATCATTAGAACTACAACATTCTGAATTGTGATCAGCAGGTGATAGCACAAGCAAGCCTGGCGTCAACTTGTTGAAAGGGTAAACATGTTGACCCTTGCCCACTCCCTCTTCTCTCTTGTAACTGGATAAATAACCTTGCTCTCTGCCAAAGATCAGGAGTAGTGTCTTTCAGACACAAATCTGCAGACTTCAAGTTATCAAGAAATTAAATTATTTTCCTTCTTCCCAAACTGTTATTGGCTAAGAAACTGATATCCTTTTTCGGTAACACAACCATGCGCTTGGTGTCTTTAAATCGACAAGTTCATTGCATTTATGTTTAAAGTGATTATTGATAAATGAAAATCTGCTGCTCTGTGTCTCATTTTTCAATTTCTGTTTTCAGTTCCGTATATATGTTCCCCTGGCTTAGATATGAGAGCTCCTTTTAATATTTCTTGGTGGGTATCTAGTGTTTTGTAAAATCTTTTAGGTTTTCTTTGCCTGAAGTCTTTATTTTTCCAATATACCTGTAGGAGATCTTTGTAAGAGATATTTTTTGACTGGCAGTCTTTACCTTTAAGGTTCTCTTTTATTACATAATTCCTTTATGTTCTTGCCCAGAGCATTTCCGTAGAGAATTATGATGTTAGACTATTGGGTTGACTTCATATATCTGCTTCTTCCTATTGCCAGTTTCACTATTATATAATTGTTTTGAACTCCTGGAAGTTTCTATATTATATGCCTTAGTATATGTCTCATTTTGTTTGGAATACTGCTCTTTTTAAAAAAATATCTATTAATTATTAACTGACAGTATTTCAGATTTTTCTCCAAGTATATATTTATGACATCTTTGTCTTGATAATTCTATAATCTCATTGGGTATACAGAACGTGAAACAAAAGTTTTTTTTTGTTTAATTTAATTATCACTACAAAATATCAGAAGAAAGTTATGAAGTGCCAATTGATTGATAGAAACCAGAAGTTTCCACAGCAACTTATTAAGTTACATTATTTTAGTTTGTATTTCAAATATAAGTATATAATTAGGTAGATAGAAAGATGGAGGAATGATATCCTTGTAAAGACACAACAAATATGAAAATCATGCATATAAGTAGTACTATGAGCTTATGATCAGCAATAAATGAATTTGCTTGTCTGGAATGGGAGGGTCTTTTTTTATGAGTGGCAAGTTTGTAAAGTTACATTGGTGTCAGTTGTGGAAGAATTCAAATGCCAAATAAAATAGTTCATTCCTCATTGCATGGCTGATATTCTTCTTTAAAAAAAAAAAGATTTATTTATTTATTCATGCAGAACTGGGGTACAGGCCAGAGATGCGGAGAGTGAGAGGATTCACCAGGGACAGAATGGGGAGCAGAACAGGCAGATAGACGAAGTACACTGCTGAGGGGAGCAGTGGGCAGGTCATCATGTGGATCTCCTCTGGGCAGGCGGGGATCAAACTCATGCGCAAGTGGCTTAAGCTTCTTAGTGCTGTGCTTTAACCCACTGGGCCACCAGGGAGGGCCCGCATGGCTGATATTCTTGAAGAGAGTTCTAACTGATAATTTCCACTATCATTTAGCTTTCAAATTATGGTTATTGTTATCCCTCTTATTTTCACTAGCAAGATACATATAAATACTGGGTTTTATCACTAGAAGCAAAGAGCCTGACTTCGGAGTTAATAGCTCCATTGCTCTACATCATGAGTATAGTAAGCACCAGATTTCACTGTTCTACACTCTACTATGTTCACTTCCGGATATGACATTTTAGAAGGGGAACTAATAGAGTAGATAAAATCAAATGAAAATTTCAAAACACATTATAACGTCTGAAAATACCTTGGGTTTAGAATGAAAATTGGTATTTACAGGTGTGATTGATTTCCTTTCTATGTTGATGGCTTCTTAGAAATGATGGAGACTCCATTATCTTAGCTTAAAAATCTTTAGTGCAATAACTGTAGAACTTCCCTTCATTTTTCCTCTCATATCAGCAAGTAACCTTTATAAATAGAATCTGTCTAGTACATGTTGAGTAACAAACCTTTCTGGGGTTGTGGTAGCAGCTGTTGCTGTTGGGTGTGTGTGATAGCTTTAGCCCTCATAATCTTGGGTCTGCATACCAGACACATTATCAAAACCTAATGCCACACTTCCTTCCTTAAATAGGACTCAAGGGACATACTTTGATTTTATCACTTGCTATATCTAAAAGAGAACCAATAGAAACCACTTTGAGTTTCTGTCTTATTCTTGAATCACTTTTTGCTACATGACAGATTACTTAGTAAAAATTCAAACTACCCAGTGTTTCCAAACTTAAATGGGAAGCTGGTTGAAATGGTAATAGTATTAAAATGTCAAAAAAAATGTAGCTTCTTGTTCTGGTTCTGTTATTTTCTGTATTTGTATCTATTTGGGGGTCACTAGTGTATAGATACCTACATTTATTTACAAAATGGATTATACAGTTCCTGTTTCATTTATGCCCAAAATTATTGAAAGAAGAATATGAGGAAATATTTGGCAAAATTCTTTAAAAGCTAGGAGACCCTATAAACATTTAACAGTTTATTTTGTTTGGTGGTTATTTCTCTAAAGCCATCACTTTCTATTTTTCTTATCTTTGTATATATATATTTTTAGATTTATTTATTTATGCATACACAACTGGGGTACAGGCCAGAGATGCAGGGGTGGTGAAAGGATTCACCAGAGACAGAGTGGGGAGTAGACCAGGCAGATCGAAGAAGTACACTGCTTTAGGGAGCAGTGGGTGGGTCAGGAGAGGTCTGCCACACCATTTGGGTCACCTCCAGGGCCAAGGATCAAACTCTTGCTGAAGTGGCTTTAGCTTTGTAGTGTTGTGCTTTAACTTGCTGCACCACCAGAGAGGGTCCAGTTTTTAAATATTTGTTAAAAGAATATATAGTATTACTTTGCTTTTTATCTGACTTTTATTTTGTTTCTTTATATTCCATATAAGCAACACAATCCATTAATTATCTTTCTTCTTTGGACTTATTTTGCTTAACATAATCACCTCTAGCTTCATCTATGTTGTTCCAAATAGTAAGAAAACTTAGGCTAACAGAGAAGGAGATAGAAATGTAAAATTGAAGTGGGGAAGCAACACAATGGACAATGGTCTTGGATCATGGGTACTTTGGTGGTGGGTTTGGTATAGTAACAACATCTGAAAAGGGTATTCTATACCTCTCAAACACTAATAACTATGCAAGCTAATGTTAATTCAATTAAAGAGGTACATAAAATAAATAAAATTTATAAACTTTAAAAAAGGTAATGTCATATGCATACACAATGTTGTCAGCTACTTCTAAAAATATGAAATCTTGTCATATGGGACAACACAGATGGAACTGGAGAAGAATGTGCTAAGAAAAATACATTAAAAGAAGCAATACCTAATGACTTTACTCATGTGAACTATAAAGAAACAAAACAAAATAATATAAAATACCTGAAACTTTTCATGCAATAGCGAATCCATTTGGTAATATTTTGTTGTGCAGTTGCATCTATGTTCATAAGGGCTATCTGTAATTTTATTTCTTGTGGTAGTCTTGCCTGGTCTTGATAATATTAAATGTCTAACTCATAAAATTAGTTTGGCAGCCCCTAATTTAAATTTGAAGAATGTTAGAAGAACTAGAGTCACAAAATTTCTTCTTGAATTTTTTCTTACATAAAAAAAATGATGTTGATTCTTCTTTAAATATTTGGTAGAATTCACCACTGTTAGCATTTTCTCCCAAAATTTTCTTTGCTGGGACACTTAAATTACTGACAAAATAACCTTAACTTTAATTGGTCTCTTTAGCTTTTGTAGGTTTTGTAGGTTTTATGTTTCTAGGAACATATCCATTGCATCTGTATTTTCTAATTTGGCAGGATATAATTGCTTATGATATTCTCATAAGAGAATATAAGTGTATTCTCCTTATATTTTAGTTGCAACATCTCCCTTTCATTTATTGTGATATTAAGTTATACCATTTTTGTCTGGTTTGTCTAGTACATTTAATAAATTTAATAAAGAAAAAGGAAAAAAAAGCAAGTAAAAGTGATCCAAGAAAGCCCAAAAAGCTAATCAAATATATGCCACAAAACCCATAAAAACAAAGGGATGGTCTGAGAAATAAAACTAATGGACAGGAAACAGAAGTTGAATGTTTAAATAAGAAGGTAACAGTGACTCAGGATACAAAAATCAAAAAGAGAAGATAAAGGATTTCAGAGAGAGTTATAGAAGGAGCACACACAAATGAGTATTGAGTCAGTGAACTCAAAGTTGGTGATGCATAAAGGATACAAGGTAGAAGAAGAAAAAGCAGTGTGAAATAAAAAGAAGTATTTAAATAATTATCACAAATGCATTAGGAAAGAAAAGAAACTACATATAAAATTCCATGAAACTAAAATAGCAACATGTTTTTCCAAGTGCAAAAAAAAAAAAAAAAAAAAAAACAACTAACAATACGCATACTACTGAAACTAGCAAGATTTCAAGAAAACATGGAAGGCAATTAGAAACAAAAGCAGATAACTTACAAATTTACTCACGTTAAACTTATGCCCGACTTGTCAAAGGAGGCCTTATAACAATCAGAAAATGGGATGATGATTTCAAAATTACTTAACAATAAAAAATGCCAGACCAGAATACTACAACCTGAAAAATTCTCCTTCAGGGAGCAGTGTGAAGAAGAGGAGGAAAAACTAAGAAAACACTAGGAAACTACCAAAGCTTATCCACCTCTAAACACATGTGTTGAACCCCTACATCCTGCCACTGCCGCCACTGTGTGCAAGAAAAAGGCTGAAGGGGATTCTAAAGGAGGCAAAGTCAATGCAAAAAGAATACTGAAACCACAAAGAATATCAACAAGGTTAAACTTGCTTCTCTGAAGTCAAAGTCAAGCCTAAAAAGTAACTTTCAAAGAAGGAGATTAAGTACCCAAAGAAAAATGGGTAAAGCTGAACATGGAAAGGGGAGGAATAACCTTTAAATAAGTAGAAGCAGTTCTTCATTACATGCTAGATCTTCAGGTTAATAAAAATTCCATTTTTATTTCATTTCCTGAAAGTCAAAATGGGCTCATTAAAATTTGTTAAGCAACATGTGTATCAAATGAAAATTTCATTGGGTTTTATAATGGCTTTCTGCTTTGGGTAATTCCTTGAAGAGAAGAATTTGAAAGGTTTTGCTTACTGTTAATAGCTTTCTACTCACATTCTGCCTGAAATAACATGTTTCTTTATGAAAATTATCTTTAATAAAACTATATTCAATTTGAAAAAGACACTAGGAAACAAAATCCAACTCGTTGCTGTATCTAGTAAATATACATGTGCTCCAAAGATAAGCATAAGCTTAGAGTAAAGGATTAGAAAAAATACTAAAAGCAAATGGGATGAAATATTACGAAGGAACAGCCATATTCATATCAGTTAATTAAATTTCCAGTTAAAACAGTAACAAGAGAGAGGGATGGACTCTATAAAATGCTTAACGAAACAGTACATCAGAAAGACATAACACTCATCATTATGTACTCAAATGTACTCAATTAGGACATCAACTGTATCAATATGTACATCAATATGTACCAAATGATCATCAAAATATATAAGGCAATTACTATCAAATCTGAAATCATTGGGAATAGCACATATGTGACTGGAGGTATCAATGCCAAACATTAACCAATAGAATGATAAATGTGACAGAAAAAAAAATAAGAACATTTATATTATAAGGCTTAAACACAGAATTATACCATGTGGGTTTAACAGCTATGTATGTAGTAATTAACTCCTAAAAAGCTGGATACATGGTCTTCTCAAGTGTACCTGAGGCATTTGATCTTATGTTCTGTAAAAAGACAAGTACCAACAAATTCATGAAGATTGAAATCATAACAATCATCTTCTCAACCACAATATTATCAAACAAATCAACCATAAAAAGAAAGAGGTAAAAATCTCTAATACATAAAGATTAAGCAAAATGCTGAATGATTTTTGGGTTAATGAAGAAATCAAAGAAGAAATTTAAAAATCGCTCAGCTCAAACAATAATGAGTATACAATATTCCAGAAATTATGGGACTCAGCAAAAACATTTCTAAGAGGGAAATATATAGCAATACAGGCTGATATCAAGAAATGAGGATGAAATTAAGTAAATGATGTTTTGTCTCACCTCAGCAAATTAGAAAAATACAAGCAAAACCAAAAGTCAGTAGAAGACAGAAAATAATAAATTAAAGCAAAAATAATTGAAACAGAAATAGAAAAGACAGTCCAAAAGATTAAAGAAACCAAGAGCTTGATCTTTAAATAAATTAACAAAAGACATACTCTTCAGGAGGGTCACAAAGAAATTAAGAGAGAAAACTCATAATTAGGGATAAGAAAAAGAATAAATTACATCAGATATCTCAGAAGAGGGTCAAGTAAGTTCAACAAGGAAGAGATGTGCAAATTTTTAGCAATATACAACCACATGAGATTGAATAGAGAAGAAATAGAAAACTTAAACAAGACCAATAACAAGAAAGGAAATATAAGAATTAATCAAAAGTCTCATCCCCCTCAAAAAAAAAATCCCCCAAAAGTCCAAGATGACAGTTTCACAAGTGAGTTCTACAAAAATTTAAAATATGAGCTAATATCTATTATTGGCAAATTCTTTCAAACTTTGAAAGTCTAAAAACATTTTATGAAGCCAACATAAACTTAAAAGCAAAACCAAACAAAACAACAAAAAAGAAAACTAGAGACCAATTTACTTGCTGGAAACAGATGTAAAAATCTTCAACAAAATCTTAACAAACCAAATTCAACAATTCATTAAATGGATTATATTTAGCAACCAAGAAGGATTAATTTCATGGCCAAAATGATGCTTCAAAATCTGAAAAAAAATCAACAAAATTCACCACATCAATAAAAGTATAGAAAAAAGGCAGATGATCATATCAAAGGATGCCAAAAATGCATGTGAGAATACTAACATTTATATAATGACAAACCTTAAAAAAAAACTGAGGTTAAATCGAATGTACCTCAACATAATGAAGGCCATATATGACATTCTATATAGTGAAAAATGGAAACCTTTTTTACCATCATCTGATATATAATACAAGGATGTCCACTTTCACCACTACTGTTGAACATATTGGAATTCCTAGCAAGAACAATTAGGCAAAAATGATAAATAAAACAAATCCAAGTTGGGAAAGAAGAAATAAAAATATTATTTGAAAATGACTTAATAAACAGAGAACTCTAAACTTGATTCAAAAAATAGAGACAATAAATCAGTTCAGCAAGGTAGCAGGTTACAAAATCAATTCATACAGTCACCTTCCAATATGTAAAAAGTGAGCTAGAAGAGGAATAAATCAAGAAACAAATCTGTTTACAGTGTATTAAAAAGAATAAAGTGGACACATTTTTTTTTTAAAGATTTATTTATTTATACATACAGAACTGGGTTATAGGCCAGAGGCTCAGGGGCGGTGAGAGGCTTCACCAGAGACAGAGTGGGGAACAGAACAGGCAGATCTAAGAAGTACACTGCTGAGGGGAGCAGCGGGCGGGTCAGGAGAGGTCTGCCACGCCATGTGGTCGCCTCCGGGGCAGGCGGGAATCGAACTCATGCTGAAGCGGCTTTAGATTCTCAGTGCTGTGCTTTAACCCACTGCGCCACCAGGGAGAGCCTAAAGTGGACACATTTTTTTGTAACACAATATGCGTGTGACCCATGTACACACGAAAAGAATGTTTATTCATCTTCTTGTGGCTGCTATGCCTATGTTGGTCCAGTATTCCCAGTATCAAATATTGAACAAACTATCCTTGTTCCATTGCATATTCTTTGTTCCTTTTTTAAAAGATTAGTTGTTGATATATATGCAGCTTTATTTTTGGGCTTTTTAATTCAGCTCCATGTGCATGTTTTTTCCCCCATTACCATAATGTTTTAATTATTATGGCTTTGTAGTATAGTTTGAATTCAGGAGTGTGATACCTCCATTCTCTTTTGTTTTCATCAGGAAGGCTTCTAGTATTTGAGGTTTTTTGTGGGTCCATATGAATTTCATCAATATTTGTTCTATTTCTTTGAAGAATGTCACTGAGGTATATTTTGTGTTTAATGTCAGCTTCAGTTTGAGGTAGTCTGAATTATTTATATTTTCCTACTTGTTAGAGACAAATACACAAAGGCATCTCTTAAGTCTGTCTTGGAGTGTTTGCCTCTTCTACTTATTTTATGGTTTCTATGCAAATCTTGTACCATTTGTAGTTTATTTATGTCTATAGTGTGAAATAGTATCTAAGTGGTTCAATTTTCCCAACACCACTTATTAAACAGGCTTTCCTTCCTCCACTATATATCCCTGGGTCCTGTCCAATATATTTGTGGGTTTATTTATCAGATATACAATTCCATTGGTATATGTATCTGTTTGAATGCCCCCCTTTAAAAAAAAAAAGATTTATTTGTGCATACAGAACTGGGGTACAGGCCAGAAGTGCAGGGGCGGTAAGAGGATTCACCAGAGACAGAGTGGGGAGCAGAGCAGGCAGATGGACAAAGTACACTGCTGAGGAGAGCAGTGGGTAGGTCATGAGAGGTCTGCTGTACCATGTGGGTCACCTCCGGGGCTGGGGATCGAACTCATGTGGAATCGGCTTTAGCTTCTTAGTGCTGTGCTTCAACCCACTGTGCCACCAGGGAGGGCCCCAAGAATGCCCTTTTTTATTTATGTTAACTTTGCAGTATAGTTTGAAGTCTAGGAATGTGACACACCATTCCTTGTATATATTTTTATCCTCATTATTGTTTTGGCTATTTAAGGTCTTTTGTAATACAATGTTAACTTAGTAATGTTTGCTCTATTTCTTTGAAGAATGCCTATAAGTGTCTTTTAAACTCATGTGATATATTTCTTTTTTTAAGACTGTTTTTCTTTATATATTTATTGTCTTACTGATCTGGGTATTGGTGAAAGTGGGATATTGAACTCCCCAACTACTATAATATTGAGCCTATGCTTGTTTTCAGATTTTTATAATAGCTATCTCATATATTTTGATTCGCCTTTGTTTGGTGAAAATATATTGAGTAGTGTTATGTTTTCCACATGTTATTACCTTGTTATATCTTATCCACCTCTGTTTTTTGTTACCTTCCTTAGCTGGAAATCTGATTTATCTAATATAAATAGACATTCCCTGCATTTCATTGGCTCCTACTTTATTGTAGGATTTTTTTCCAACTCCTTTCTCTAAGGCTATTTACCATTGGAGCTCTGGAACATTTCCTAGAGAAAGCAGGAATTTTTATTTTATTTATTTATTTATTTATTTGATCCAACAACTTCTTTGTGCCTTCAGACTGGTGATTTCAGTCCATTACTATTTAGGGTGATTTGACATGTTAGATTTTGCAACTGTCATTTTGTCTTTTTTCTGGTTCCAGTTGCTAGATAATTTTTTGGCAATTTTTGTCAATCTGATATACACAGGAGTGCTCATACCAAAATTTTGTACTTGACATGAGGTTTGGCAAACTCCATCAAATTCTGTGTCTGTAAACGCCATTATATATCCCTCAGATCTGAGAGAGTTTTTTGTAGAGTATAGTATAGTATTTTACTGGGCAATTTTAATCTTTGAGTATGCTGAGTATACTTTTCATTCTTTCCTTGCCTCTTTCATTCCTTTTGAGAAGACACACACCATTATGATGACAGTATCTTCATAGTCTACCTGCAGTTTTTCCCTAGAAGACTTCAATAGTCTTTCAATAGTCTTCAGTAGTATTTTTCATTTAAGTCTTGGTAGATACATTTTAGCCTGTTTTGGTATAGGTTTAATTATATATGGATAAAAAAATGTTATTTTATTTTTGTTCATTAAAGGCCTATATGCAGTACCATTTTCTTAAAACATTGTTAATTTTTAGACAGTGTATGATTTCTCTCCTCAGTTGTGGTCCCCTTTGTTCTTCTATCACCAAAGGACAGATAATACATTGAGCTCTCACTCTTCTCATTTTTTCACCTCTCTCCTCCCTACCCTATCCTCCTGGATATCTCAGATTTTAAGGTTTGTCTTTATCGAACACTTTAATTGGTTCCTCTATACCCCACCTATAACTGAAAGTGTCCAATATTTATTTCACTTCTGGCTTATTTTGATTAGCGAAATTCCTTACAGTTCCAACCATGTTGCCACAGATAACATGAGTTTATCTTTATTGATCACTGAGTAGTAGTCCATTGTGTATATAATACAGCTTTTTGATTCATACATCTGTGTGTGGGCTCTGTTTCTATATCTTTGATCTTGTCAATAGTGTTGCAATAACGATAACAGTGCAAGATTCCTTTTGTATTATATTATTTGGGTAGTTACCTAGGAGCGGAATTGAAGGTTATATGGCATGTCAACTTTTAATGTTATGAAGAATTTCCACACTGCTTTTCATAGGTGTTGGACCAGTCTATATCCCACAAACAGTGTAAAAGGCTTCTTTTGCTCCACAAACTTACCAGCACTTGTTATTTCTGGATTAATTAATACAGGCTACTCTTAAAGGTGTGAGGACATATATAATTGCTGTTTTGATTTGTATTTCCTTGAATAGCTTTGATGAATGTTTCTCATATATCTGCTTGCCACATGTATGTCTTATTTGGAGAAGTGGCTTGTTAGCTCTTCTGCCCTTTTGTTGATTGGGTTGTTTTCTTTTGTTGAGTTGTATGACCACTTTTAGATATTTGATATCAGTCCTTTGTCAAATGTATGATGTGAAAACTCCATTCAGTAGGGTGTCTCTTCATTCTGGTTACTGTCTCTTTTGCTGTGCAGAAGTTTCTTAACTTGATGTGTGGTCCAGTTATTTATAGTTACTTTTGCTTTACTTGCTATTGGAAGCAAATTTGCAATGATGTTTCTGAGATTTAGGTCATGGAATATTTTCCATACTTTTTTCTATGTATTTTATAGTTTAAGGTCTTATATCCAGTCTTCAATCTGTTTTGATTTTTATGTATGTTGTAAAATAGTGATCTAGTATTACTCTTTTGCACGTGAAAGTCTAGTGTTCCCAGCACCATTTATTGAAGAGATTTTTCCTTCTTCCACTGTATATTTCTGTTCCTTTATCATAAATCATTTGTCCATAATTGGTAGTTTTATATCTGGACTCACAGTTTTATTTCATTGGTCTGTGTACACGGTTTGTTCCAGAACTCTATGCTGTTTAAAGTTATTATTGCTTTACACTGTAATTTAAAGTCTGGCAATGTGATATATACACTTTACCCCACTCTTTTTTTTTTTTTTTTT
>NW_004567120.1:5320276-5327548 GCF_000260355.1 Condylura cristata
CAGGCGGCAGGCGGGAATCGAACTCATGCGGAAGTGGCTTCAGATTCTCAGTGCTGTGCTTTAACCCGCTGCGCCACCAGGGAGGGCCTAGTTTGCTTTTTATAGGTCCTTCACTCCTTTAATATTTTTATTCCCAGATACTTCCATTCTTTTGTGAAATTTTAAATAGAATGGTTTTCTTAATATCTTCTTGTAGTTCATTCCTTGCATATAGAAAATCCATTGGCTTTTATATTTTTATTTTGTCTACTGTTGAACTGGTTTATTGTTTTAAATAGATTTTTTCATGGAGTCTTTGGTGTTCTCTATGAATATTACAATAGCATCTGCAAATGATAGCTTTATTCTTTCCAAATGTGGGTTTCATTTATAACTTTCTCTTGACTAATTTCTCTTTTAATGCTATGTTGAATAATAGTGGTGAGAGTGGACATCTTTGTTTTGTCCAGATCTTAGTGGAGAGGCTTCCACTTAGATGTGCTTTTGTCAAATATGGCTTTTATTATGTTAAGATATGACCCATTTGCCTTCATTTTTCAATGATTTTCATCATATATGCATGTTGATATCATCAAATGCTTTTGCAGCATCTATTGATAATTATATGATTTTTATATTATTCTCTGTTAATTTATTGAATAACATTGATTCATTTTCATATATTGAACCATCCTTATGTTACTTAGGTTTAGCTATTTAAAACAAATACATCTGTAGCTGTAACTAAGAGATGCAAAAGAACTGTTAGTTTTCCAACTGAAGGTTTTGTGGTTTTAGTTTTTATAAGTGTTTTGGCCTTTGCTGGTTTTAATTTAGAGATATGGTGTTGTATTTGTTGAGTGAGAGGGTGGGAGAGTGATCCAGAAGTGTCCAACCACATGTATGAATGTTTTATGTTTGAGATTGCTGGATCATGTTTGTGAAACCCTGGACATCTCTCATCTCTGGGATTCTTTATCTGAGAGTCTGTCTGTTCACACTTACTACACTTCATGATTTCATTACCAGTCCCCTGACATTTGAGAGGAGCAGTATGGCAATTTACTGTCTCTTTTCACTTGCCTGCAGGTAAGAGCTCAGTTCCTCCAAACAATTATTCTCAGTTAAGGGTATGTGCTTCAACATCAACTAGCTTTATAATCCTCAGTGCTCCTTGCTGAACTGGCAAACATTGCACAAATATTTCCCACAGCTTGGACTGTTGCCTCCAAGAGCTTCTCTCTCTATCCACCTCCTGTTCAACTAATGGTGATTTCCCTGCCTGTCTCTATTTTCAGTTTCTGTCTATGTAAATTTCTTATTTCCAAAGGGTGGTAAAATTTCACCCAGACCATAAGACTACGTGGATGTCCTGCCTCTGATCAATTAAGGAACCACCTCTGTCTCCATCTTGGCCCATCCTTCAAGGTTAGATTTGAACTGAGGAAGCTTAGTTATAATGTTCTAATTCTTAGCCATCACATATAACACGTATGTTATTCATATTAAATATGTATTCACAATAATTATGTTACTACATATGCATATATATAATATATGAGTTACATTATGATCTAGAACTTTTCTCAATTCACAAGTTTTCCCTCATTTCATGAGTTCAAATCTTATTTTCATTATTTAAAAAAATTGTACTTTATTGGCTGTACATTAAATGTAAAGCCTACAGATATTCCATTAAGTATGTCAAACAATGAAATACAGTATGGTTCTGATTCTTAACCTAGTCTTTAGCAAATACCCCATTTATATTAGGAAGAACAATTTTCTTTGTTGTTAAAGATACATTCTGCCTGTATAGCAGGCAAGGTTTCCTTCTACTCTGGCTTTACTAAGAGTTGTTATCATAGATGGATACCAAATCTTGTCAAATGCCTTCTCTGCATCTATTGATTCGATAATATTATTCTTACCTATCCTTTTCCTCATATGGTGAATTACAGAGATTAAATTATATGTCAAACCCTGGTTGGATCCCAGGAATAAACCTCATATGGTGCTGATGTATGATTTCTTTTATGTAGTTTTTAATTCTGTTGGTAATATTTTGTTCAAGATTTTTACATCTGTGCTCATCATAATTATGGATCTTTTTATTTTCATGCTTTTGTCTGATTTCAGTATCAGAGTCATTTTGGCCTCATATTTTAGGGAGTGTTTCTTCTTCCTCAATATTTTCGAGTAATTTGAGAAACAGGAATGAACTTCCTCTTTGACGGCTTGGTTAAACTCACTAAAGAAGCTATGTGAATCTGGGATTGTATTTTTGGTGTTTTTATCACTGTTTCAAATTTTTTGCTTGTAATTGTTCTGTGCAGTCTTTCTGTTTCTTCCTGATTTAATTTTGGTAAGTTCTATACCTCTAAGAATTTGTCCATTTCTTCCAGATTTTCTATTTATAGACCTAAAGATGTTCATACAATACTTTCATGGCCTCTGTGTTTTTGGGATATCTGTTATAGATTCTTCTGTTTCATTTCTAATTTTATTTATTAGAGATTTGTGCTTTTATATCTCATTGAGTCTAAGTATAGGCATTTGTTTTGCTTATTTATTCAGAAAATAGCTTCGGCTTCATTGATCTTTTGAACTATCTTTTGAATTCTATTTAAGATATTTATTCTCTAATTTTTATTTTTTACTTCCTCCTACTGGGTTATTGGCTTATTGTTTCATTTATTCTTCTTTTCCAGTTTTTCACAGTGCAATATTAGATTATTTCTTGGAGCATTTTCTAATTTTTTAAATTGGGACTGCGTTATTATATCCCTCCCTCTTATTTCAGCTTTTGCTTCATCCAATAGTGTCAGAGACCGTGCCATATGTCAAAGTCCAGCTCTGACAGGTGGCCGGTCAGGGGTCTTTTTCCCGCAGGATGAGGCGGCGTTGGTGAAATGAGCAGTTGAGGCAGACACTGACACTCTAGCAGGTGCTAGAACATCTCAGAGGGTCTTTATTTATATGTTAAAGCAGGTAGTGAGATTGCATCAACAAAAGCATTGAAACAAAGTAAAAATAATTATTACATATTTTTCATAGTCACTTGGAGACCCCCGTGACCTCGTACTGGAAAGAAACTTATTTGGTCATCTTAAGAAAAACATAAGAAACAAGGCTTGTAAATGTACCTCATTTCACAGCACAATCAGTCACCTGGGACATTTGGTAATGTTTAACTACCTTACTAACTCCCTAACAGATTCTTATCCCTATATCTTATTGTTCTAAAAAATTGTGTATTTTTTTTAAAAGATTTATTTATTTACTCATACAGAACTGGGGTACATGCCAGAGATGTGGAGGGTGAGAGGATTCACCAGGGACAGAGAGGGGAACAGAACTGGCAGATCAATGAAGTACACTGCGGGTCAGGAGAGGTCTGCTGCGCCAAGTGGATCTCCTTTGGGACAGGTGGGGATCTAACTCATGAGGAAGTGGCTTAAGCTTCTTAGTGCAATTCTTTAACCCACTGTGCCACCAGGGAGGACCAAATCGTGTATTCTTAAGAATATTACTAATACATTGTTTTCCTGGAAGTTCTACTATTGCAACTTATCATTCTTATCTAACTCCTATAATCATTGTCTTAGTCTGGTCTAGGCTAAGGGTATCTAACCTCCATGTCACTTGAGAGACACACCAGAAAATCTACTTATGCCCACCTCCCAGGTGAGATTCCAGTCACCGGCCACAGTTAGCTTAACACAGTTTTGTTTCCCATTGTCTTCAGAGGCACAACCTGTTTTTCCTAGCTTCTTGCAATGTTAATTTCTGTTATACATTATGCCAATTAATACTTTAACCAAGTTAATTTAGACAGGCCAATCATATAACCAATTTTAGACTATTATTAATTAAGAACAAGTGAGGACGTTTCAGCAGGCATTGCTGTGGAGACTCCCATGGTTTTATCTTTTTGGAGGTTTAGAAAACTCCTCGTCTTCGTTGGGAGTCTCCCCAATGCCCGGATCATGACAAAAGACAGCATTGGTTGTGCGGCCTATGTCACAGTAGGTTCTGATTGGTCATGTTTTCATTTCTTTCCATGTATTTTTAATTTCCCATTAGATTTCTTCATTAACCTAATAGTCAATTTACTAGTATGTTGTTCAATCTACATATTCAAGAATAGTTTTTCTTGATTTTTTTGTGATTAATTTCATGAATAACTTTGGATCAGAGAAAATATTTGATCTGTTCTTAATTTTTAATTTTTATATCATTGTTCATTTTATAATATTTGATTTCTCCACCCAGGTGCAGTCTTACAGTTCTCCCACCACCACATCACAATTGAACCATCACCAAATCCATTGTGCTCTTCCCTCCCCTGTTTTGACCCTTTTCCACTTCCCTCTTAGATACCTCATATCTATTGCCAGTGCACATGTTTCATCTTTTTCATGACCTTTTGTTCCCTATACCTATATTCCTTTTATAAGTGAAATCATACAATATATCTCTTTTTTCTTTCTGACTTATTTCACTCAGCGTAATCCCTTCCACTTCCATCTATGTGACTACACAGGGCAAGTTTTTATCTTTTTCATCCCTGAGTAGTATTCCATTGTGTATATATGCCACATCTTGATCCATTCATCTGTTTAGGGGCATTTTGGTTGTTTCCATATAAATATTCCTGGGTATAATTGAGGGACCCTGATATAGGAAAGGGGACTGAGTGCCAATTTTGGGGCCCTGTCTAATGGAAGGCACTGGCAACATGAACATGATATATTTTCCAGTGCAGGTCTTGACACATCTTTAATAAACAGATACCACCATAATTTATTTATTATTATTTTAAAATATTTATTTATTCATACAAAACTGGGGTACAGGCCAAAGGTGCAGGGATGAGAGGATTCACTAGAGACAGAGTGGGAAACAGAACAGGACTGACTGAAATACACTTCTGAGGAGAGCAGCAGGCAAGACAGGAGTGGTCTGTCACACCATGTGGATCACATCTCTGTCCAGAGGTCAAACTCATGCTGCAATGACTGCATAGAGCTTCATAGTACTTCCCTTTAACATTTTGCATCACCAAGAAGGGCCATCTGCCATAATTTATTTAATGCAAAATAGAAAGTGAGTATATAAATTTTATGTGCATAATTTTAATATGCTTTAAAGGACAATATTAAGAGGTTTAGACAAAATGAAATAATGGTAGAAAATAATCTGTTTTCAACACACTCTGTATTAGAATGTTAAAAAACTCTTTTATGAGTGCCCTCCCTGGTGGCATCGTGGGTTAAAGCATAGCACTAAGAAGCTAAAGCCACTTCAGCATGACTTCGATCCCTGCCCTGGAGGTGACCACATGGTGCAGCAGACCTCCCCTGGCCTGCCGGCTGCTCCCCTCAGCAGTGTACTTCATCAGTTGGCCTGTTCTACTCCACACTCTGTCTCCAGTGAATCCTCTCACCACCCCTGCACCTCTGGCCAGTACCCCAGCTCTGTATGCATAAATAAATACATCTTTAAAAAAAAACCCTCCAATATGGTATGGGTAGTTAGAAGTTAAAAAAATCAGTTTTGATAATATAATTTTGAAAGATAAAATCATGCCAAATGATACTAGGTACCTTTGGAATTGCTTATGGATCAATAAACTCAAGTTGGAGATTTTGATATAGTAATCTTAATACTGCTACCTGAATTATTTGGTAAGAAACAGTTTATAAAGTACTGTCCTATACACTAATCTACATTTTACACCTTTGAGAGATAACATCAGACATTCTAAAACAAAAAGTAGAATTTGATTTTTACTAGTGTAGTTAAAAATCTGAGAGAGGCCCTCCCTGGTGGCGCAGTGTGTTAAAGCACATCATTAAGAAACTAAAGCCACTTCTGTATGAGTTCGATCCCCACCAGCCCCAGAGGTGACCACATGATGCGCCAGACCTCTGCTGACCCGCCCGCTGATCCGCTCAGAAGTGTACTCTTCGATCTGCCTGTTCTACTCCCCACTCTGTCTCTGGTGAAGCCTCTCACTGCCCCTGAGCCTCTGGCCTGTACCCCAGTTCTGTATGCACAAATAAATAAATCTTAAAAAAAACAGAGAGAAATGTCAGGGATTGATACTCTCTTGTACAATTTATACATGAAGAACCCAAGGGTCTTCCTAGAGTTTGTCTTTCTCCATGCCATTTCATGAATAAAGGACTGAGATTGTTTATAATTCTGGTTTCTTGGCTCAGTATTATTCCAAATTGATCAAAAAAGGAAGCAAGGAAACAATGAAGAGGAGTAAATAAGATAATGAATAAGAGATAATACATACACAAAACCAACTCAAAATGGACTAAAGAACTAAAAAAAGACCTGAAACCATAAAATATATTAAAAAAATGTTGATGAAACACTACATGACATACACCTTAGTAACATCTCTAAAGGTACATCACCCAACGCAAGGATAGAGAAGGAAAGGATAAAGATTTAATTTGACTACATCAAATTAAAGAGCTTCTGTACAGCAAAAGAGACATTACACAAAACAAAGAGACACCCCACTGACTGGGGGAAAAATTTTCCACACCTTACTAATGATAGAGAAATGATCACAAAGGTATAAAAGAGTTGATGAAACTCAACAAAAATAAAGTGAACAACCCTATCCAAAAAAATGGGCAGAAGAGCTACAAAGATACTTCTCCAAAGAAGAAACACAGATGGCCAACAGGTATATGAAAAAAAAAATGTACAGCATCACTTGTAGTAAGGGAAATGCATATCAAAACCACAATGAGATACCACCTCACACCAGTGAGAATGGCACATATTAAAAACAATAACAACAAATGTTGGCAAGGATGTGGTAAAAAAGGAACTCTCTTACACTGCTGGTGGGAATGCAAACTGCTACAGCCACTATGGAAAGCTGTTTGGAGGTTCTTCAAACTGCTAAAAATGGAGCATCCGTATGATCCAGCAATTCCACTCCTAGGAATCAAATCAAAGCACACAAAAACATTGACTCAAAAGGACATCTGCACCCCTAAGCTTATTGCTGCACTATTTACAATAGGGAAGACATGGAAGCAGCCCAAATGCCCAAAATAGATGACTGGATTAAAAAGATGTGGTACATATACACAATGGAATATTACTCAGCAATCAAAAAAGATAAATTCATGTCTTTTGCAGCAACATGAATGGAGATGGAAGGGATCATGCTTAGTGAGATAAGCCAGAAAGAAAAAGAAAAATACTGGACGGTTTCACTCATAGCAGGAGTGTGACAGATCAGAAAGAAATACACAA
>NW_004567120.1:5328073-5347566 GCF_000260355.1 Condylura cristata
TTTTTGTGTCTTTTGGGTAGATACCTAGGAGTGGGATTGCTTCAACACACAACTATTAATCAGAGATTATTCTACAGGGATGGAGAAGGGAATAGGATAAAAATTGGGGCAGTAAGAGTGCATGGATCTATGGTGATGATACATGGATGAATTAGTGGTGGGAAGTCCACAGGGATTACAAATGAGATGAAACATGTACAAAATGAAGAATGATGTTCTATACATAATCCAATTATTTTTTTTAAGAAAAATCAGGACAGAGACAATCAGAAGAGCTGGGAAATCACTAGAAGTTAAGGGTACATACCTGTGGAGGGCATTTTTACTAGGGTAAGATGTTACCAGAGAGGTAACATTTATTTTTATCATAAGCTTATCAGAAGTAACATTTGAGATAATATATTTTTCTACATTAAAAATGAATTATAGGGGCTTCCCTGCTGGTGCAACAGTTAAATCACAGCACCATGAAATTATCTGCAGCCACTACAGCACCAGTTTGATTCCTAGCCAGAGGGGTGACCCACATGGCTAAACAGAGCTTTCCTGTCTCACCTGCTGCTCCCCTCAGCAGTGTGCTTCAGTCTGTCCACCTGTTGTATTCTACTCTGTCCCTGGTTAATCCTCCCACCATCCGCACCTATGGTCTGTACTCCAGTTCTTGTATGCATAAATAAATCTTTTTTAAATAAATATATCTTTAAAAATTTGAATTATATATGACAGAGATAGACATACATTAACTGAACATAACAAGCTTCTCAGTGTTATTTATGTTTGGCCCTTATAATATATCATTTATATTAATAGGTCAGTATATTGAAAGTCAACTAATAAAGAAGAAATTTTCACTTTTCACACTTAATCATGATTATCATTTCTTGATTAAGAAAGTAGTATAATGCATTATTAAAACCCTAATAGGACATTTAAGTCCCACAGGGAAGGTTTTTCCATTCTAAAAAAGATAAAGGATAAATTACTGGCAGATACTGACATATGACACTTATTTTATTTAAGCTCATGTGATTACAAAATATTTCATTGATTTGATATCAAATCATGAAGTGGAAAATCTATCTTTAGCAGGTTTACCCTTTTAGCTATTGGGTTTTCTGTCTCCTTGAGCTAATTACAAGGAACAATATTAGTCAAGAACAATATCAAAGGAAAAAATATTTTTTATATTATAATATCAATGTCTATGTATAATATACATGTCTATATATATCTATAATATAAATGTCTGTGTGTTCACATGAATTCAAAGTTGTGGCTATAACAAATTAATTTGAATATGCATCAAAATATAATCATTGAGTATGAAACCATTCAATAAATTAAAAGTGTTTCATATAATTAAAATTAAGTTGCATGACAATAATTACTAACAAGTATGATGAGGTAATGCCATTATAGGTAGAAATTATTGCATGACAATAATTACTAACAAGTATAATGAGGTAATGCCATTATAAGGAGAAATAAATAGGTGCTTCTCTAAAGAAGACATGCCGATGTCCAACAGGCATATGAATGTTTATTAACACATCATCAGAGAAATGCGAATCAAAATTGCAATAGATTATATCTCACACTCATGAGATGGCTCTTAAAAAGCAAAAACTAAACAGAATCAACAAATGCTGGAGAAGATGTGGAGAAACAGAAACCCTCTTATACTGTAGGTGTGAACGTAGACTGGTCTAGCCTCTGTGGAAAGAAGTGTGGATATTCCTCTAAAAATTAAAAATAGAATTAACATGACCCAGTAATTCCACTGCTAAGTATCTACTCAAAGAACAAAAAAACACTAATTCAAAAGGAAATCCACACTCTTATATTTATAGCAGTGCTATTTATAATAGCCAAGATATGGAAACAAGCTGTATGCCAGGAACAGATGGGTACATCAAGAAAATGTGTTATTCACAATGGACTATTACTCAAAGATCAAAAAAGAGAAACACCAGCCATTTGGGCCACATAGATGGAACTGCGAAGTAAGCCAGAAAGAGAAAGCAAATTACTGGCTGGTTTCACTTATAGGTAGAATATAGAGAAACCAATCAAAAGATTAGAGAAATACAAACTAAAACTGACCCTTGATAGCTGACCATAGATCTGAGGTATCCAAGAGTCTGAGGGGGAGGAAGAAGAGAAAGAGACATAAGGAGAGGGAATAGAGTACAATGAAATATGGTGGAGGATTTTGGGTGCTTTGGTGTGGGAAAACTATGGTGACTACAACTGAAGGAAGAATACCTATATTGTAAAAAGGCCAACAAGGATGTAAAATAATCATACATCATTAATAATAATAATAATAATTTGAAAAGAAATTAAAATATTTGACAACAAGAATTTATGTCTCTCGGAAGAGTAGGAAAGATACTTCCTCTCTCTCTTTTTAATTATATGTATTACATCATTCTTGTACATGGTATGCTTTCTCCTCTCAGGTGTCATCCCCATGAAATTCCCACAACCAATTCACCTGTGTCCCATCACCATAATCCCTTGGGGTCTTCCTGCTCCTTTTACCTTCTCTTCCCCTTCAGAATGTCTCTGATTTATAGTTACCTGTTGATTTCTCTTGAATTAAATAGTAGAAAATAAGTTTGAATTACAACTTTCCAGTATAGTTGTTTTGTATCACAGATTTCCATCATTACTCTCAATACCTTTTGAAAAGATTAACAATATATAATCTAGTCTAGCAATAGTACTATTTGGGAAATAACTAGCAGGCCATAATTTTTGTAACATGCATAAATAGAATCGTAACAATCATATTTCAAAAAGTCTATCCTGCAATACAAATCAGCTTTCCCTTTAATTATATGGAAAATAATCTATTTCTGTATTATTTTCTGACTTTGTCCTCAAACTTAGCTCATGTTTAAATGCTGGAGATGGGTGTTGTGTGGCGACATGAATCTAAGGATGTGTGATCGTATGTTTCTGAATCACACGCAGTCTTATAAAGTAATGTTGCATCATATAATTCTTGGTAATTATATGTGTGTGGCCTTTTCCCTGTTCTAAATTTTATTTTTTTATGCACTGGGAATTTTCAGACTTTTATTTATCTAGACTTTGTGTTTTTCTTACACCTCCTACTCTACATTGTTACATAAAGTCCGTGTTTTTTATAGGATTTTTATTACGTTTTAATTTTATATAGCAACATCATTCATATCCTTGAAGTTAGGAGTCTTTAGGGTCAGTATATCAAGCTCACCCAAATAATTTCTGTAAAGAGATACTCCAAAATCATTGTTTTAAAAAAACTCATCATTTCTCTACAATTTAAAATTACTCCTATATTATAAATATTAAATTTTTAATCCATTTTTTTCCATTACACTTTTTTTCTGTTGTTCTGTCTGTTTCTTTTACAGAATGTACCATATTTTAATTACCATGGCTTTATAATTAAATACTCAATGAGCCATTGTCCTAAATTATTCTTTTTTAAGCTAGTCTCATGCCCATTCTTTTAAGCTTATCTATCTAAAAGCAAGATTTTCATCTGTTGAAAATTTAATATTATCCTTATATGTATAGATTTTATATATTGCTTCAATAGCAATTATAATTGTTCTCATATATATTGGATGAAGCTATTGATATTTTGTCACAGTCATTTTGTTTCAAATCAACTTAATAAACTTTAAAAATTATTTTGAAAATAAATACATAAATAAAATATCATATATATTACCTAACATTACAAATAAATATATAAAAAATTCTGATCAAAACCTACCATTCTACAATAAAGTACTTAAATTGTAACTTCCTGTCTCCAACTTTTCAGTACAGCAAATGTCACCAACTGTGTGTTAATAATTTATTTGATGTGGTTAGTTTCCTGTGTCTAAGAAATTCAGAAAAACATAGATGACACTATTCATTTTCATGTGTCACTACTCTTCACCTTTGTGTAAAACACAATGTACTTTGAAATTTGGAATAAAAACACTAAATGTTCTGAAAGTTCATTTCTTATATGACTATCTTGAAACAATGAAAAGAAATATGTGTTGGGTGTGGCATGGCAACATACATTTGAAAGGTGTGAAACTATATCCCAACAACATATGCATTGCTGTAAATCAATACTACTTCATTAAAAAAATAATTTATACACTAAAAGAAAATCTCTACCTCATAGCATATACCAAATAATTCCAGTGAAATCAAGTTGCTACACAGTGTTTCCAGATACTCAGATGTTGTTCTTACCCACAACACTGTGAAATATGAAGTTTAATGTACAGCTTCCTTTAAAAATAAATCCAGTTGCCTTTTAGTCCCATGTTGCTATAACAAATGGCTTTAAGTTGTAACCATGTTGGAAGAATGGAATGTGATTTAAATGATGACAAAGCAGCAGTTGGAAAGACAGCTTAGTAACTAAATCCTTGGCTTCAAGACAACTCATTCAAGTAAATTTTATCTGGAATGAATAACTTTGGAGATTATTTAAGAATAAAATTTAAAACTCTTTATCTCTTATCTCAGGAATGTAAACCCCTCTTGCACATACATTTTTTACTAAAATGTCATTCATTCTTTCTTATATCCTAGTACAATGAGTTAGATTTCAATGTCTGGCACACAAAAAAAATCAGTTAAATTGTTTACTAAGTATCTCAGAACAATGTGTTAATGGATAAAAAAAATTTGAGGGACTTAATGTGATAAGAAAGAAATGGAACTTAAGTGTAATTGGAAAAAGAAATACCTAACTACAAAAATAAACATGTTGCTGAATAATAATGGAAAATATAGTTTTGATCTTTTAAACTTATGAAATGTAAATTAGATACTGTGTTACTATGACTTCTGTGATGCCATAATATCACAGTAAATATAGCTAACTAATCATATGTTCTAAAACATTATTATTTTTTCTGTCTTCTTTTTTATTATTTATTTATGTTACCATTATATTGAAGTTGATCTAAACTCAGTGGCCAAATACTTAACATTTCATCCAGAGTTAAATGAAGGCCTCTCTGTTCTTTGAAAGGTGCAATATTCAACTCATTTTCATATCTGTTAGCTTTAATAGCTTTTGTTATTACTTATGATCAATATATGTTTGTAAATGAAGTTT
Source organism: Condylura cristata (assembly GCF_000260355.1). Classification (NCBI taxonomy): domain Eukaryota; kingdom Metazoa; phylum Chordata; class Mammalia; order Eulipotyphla; family Talpidae; genus Condylura; species Condylura cristata. The sequence goes on from NW_004567120.1 coordinate 5,333,202, forward strand.
ATTTTCTATATTTATATTCTTCATTACTCCAAGAGAATATTTTTAATTGATTATAGAACCATGAAATCCAAATAAAGACTGTCTTTTTGGTTTTTCTTCCACATTATTATTTTTCCAGGCTTTTTAATAGAAATTAAAGTTAACAATAAGGACTAAAATTGTACAATTCAAAAAAATAATGCTGGACTAACTGACTAGATATTTGGTTCCACAGTTGTAGATTGTATGGTAAGCCAAAATTAAAGAAAATCATTTTACTATATCACTTACATAGCTTATAGAGCAGGAAGTTCTTCAAGTACATTCATAGTTACTGAAATTCCAAAATTGGTAGTTGGTTGATTTTTATATTGACTCTGATGTAAGTTACAGTTGTGATGGGGGACTTGAACTATTTGGACAGCTGCTGAAAATGTCATTCTATTAATAGCAGGCCATGTGTCTGATTATGCCTACCATTCCTTTCCTTCATTACTACTTACTAACTATAAGATGACATGATCACTCCTTCCCAAGGCTCCCATGACTTCTTTATAGTTCTTCTTTTTAGCTGGATTTGGAGCAGAAAAACTATCCTTATCATGGTTTTCTTTTCTGAGAAATGAAATTGGCAAGCGTACAAGTTTCCAGACTCAGGTGAATTTTTTTCTCAAGGTATGGGGATGGGAACTAAATAACTCACATCTATTTAAATGCATGCATGCATGTATATATGTATGTATATAAACACATACACACATATGCATGTATATACACATATACATATATACATGGATATGTGTGTATAGACAAATAGATCATGTATATATTATATTTCAGAAGGAGAATCAATAATCTTGAATAGGAGAGGTATCAGAAGTTTGAAATGGGTAAGTTTTGATGTAAAAAAGTTGTTTTATAAAATTTCTCCAAATACAAATTTTTGTGAACTGTAGAAATGGTGGATGGATATAAAGCTAGGTTATATATAGATGATTAAGTAGCTGCAATAAAATAATATTATTTAATGGATCTAAACTGTATTTCCATAGAAATAGAATTGAAATTCACTGTGTAGGATTTACTCACATAGTTTATCTTTTTTTAACATTATTTTTTTAAACCAAGTTTCCGTATTTTTAACTGTATTTCTCCCTAAATTATATTGTGCTGTTTTTTCCTTAGGGAAAATTTGAAGAACAAACTATGCAAGGAGAAGAACAGGTAAGAAAACAATATTAGCAATTAAAAAAATCTATTGAGAAAAATTAGGTTAAAACCTAATAATGCTAAATATCTAAAATGGACAGGGTAATTAGCATTCTAATTTCATGGTTGAATCTATTGTTACTAAAATGCGTAGGAATTGCTAGCATTTACAGCTGCCTGCAATGTGGGCAATAATAAATTAAGTGGGAATTTTTCTCTTCAGTACACGACACATCCAGATGGAAACATCTGGATGACTATTTGTTTTTTTCTCATGGGTACTATTTAATTCTGTTTCTGAAAAGTCCTACCACCTAATATCTTTTGGTCCTCAGCTTTTGTGGGTCATGCTAGACAATAATTGTCACTTCTTTTCTCCTATGCTTGCATGCACACACACTTGTGTTTGTGCCTGTGTGTGTGTGTTTGATGTAATGTATCATGTTGTCCAGGTTATTCCTGGAAACTTATGGTATTTTGTGTTTTTACTAGTGTTTAAATAGTTTCTAATTAGTGGGACTTTTCCTTCTATTTTAAGAAAGTATGTCTAGCAGAGAAATTCTTATAATTAATCCTGGTTCTATAGATGTGTTTTATGAGTAAGAAGACTTAAAGTGAATTCACAGACAGATTATTAAAGCATGGATATATTTCATCAAAATTATAAAGAATTACTCATTTCAGTCATAGAATTGATAAGAAAATATATAAATATGGTTAAACAAAGAAAGTATGCAAAGGACAATATGTTAATTTGTAAATTGTTTGGTAAACAACTTAGTATGGATATTTATGTAGGAGATCATAATTTAAGACTTTTTTCATTTTCAATGATATATTTTGTTTAACTGGGTATATTGAAAATATCATCATTCAAAATATGATGTATAATTTAGAACAAGTATTTTATGGTCTTTTTTATTATTTAAAGTTTCATAATGTACTTTATCCTTACTCCACTTTGCAAATTAAAGAAGCCACATTTCAAAATCAGTAACCACATGGGGCTACTAGCTACATATTGAATAGCCAGGACTAGAATATAACTTTACTGTAAATCTTTGCCAAAATTCAATTGCCCTTTTAAAATGAAATAAATTATTGGAACAGAATTGGTAGAAAGAATACCGAACTATGAGTCATATTTAATTTCAACACAAATACATAAGATTTAAGTATAATATTTGATTCATGAAATGTGCCATTTTTAACCATGATGGGATCACATTAGATAAGTAAATACTCAATTAGAAAATTTGATGATATTTTGTTAGGTGAGTATGGGATCAATATCTTAAACTTTGCCTAGATTGAAAAAAGGTTCCCTACTTAATTATTTTAGGAGTAATATGAACAGGCTCGTGAGTGCTAAGATTCTTGAGGATTCACATATTTTCTGATTTTCAACCTATTTATACAATATATATTTTAGTATTCATAGTATTTCCCAGTAGAAAAATACAATAATATTTTCAATTGCAAATAAGTTTGTCAAATATAGTTATCAAGTGAAGTTTTACTGAAGTGCTAATTTAATCTTATCTTATTCACATTTATTTACCCACAGATACTTCTGTCATTATATATACTTCATTATTTTTAATATAGATATATTTTTATTGAGACAATCATTGGTTTATTACACTGCATATATTTCATAAACATAGGATCCCAACTTTTCAGGATGTATTACCACACCACAGCCAACAAAAAGACACCCATGTATTTCCTTGAAGAATATCATTTTTTAAATTTTTAAAAGAAAAAAAAGACAACCCTCCACCATAGTCCATTGTGCCCCCCCTAACTCCCACCCCTGCATTTGTTACCCTACTCCTTCCCTTCTTACTTATATTTCTAGGATTTGTTTCAATTTGGCATTTTCTAATTCAATTTTGTTTCTCTATAATCCACATATGAGTGAAGCTGTCTTTCTTTTAATTCAGGATATTACTGTAAATACATTCAATTAGTCGGGTATATGGCAGCTTCAAGTGAATCACATCTCAAATTTGGTTTTTTAACCAAATAGTTTAGAATTTAGTCTCTAGAATCAAATCAGTCTTGGTTTTCATTCCAGAAAAACATACTGTGACGGAAGCATGATACTCAATAACTGTTTCTGTTGCTTTATCTGTAAAATAGAAATAATGACAACCCCCCCAAAATATTGTAAATATTACCAGAGATAATTTTCTTTATTGTTTATATGTTGCATCTAAGAAATGTTAGTTACAGCTACTACTTCTCTCCCTCCTTCTCCTGCACTATACTCTCTTGCCACTACCTCCTCATTCTCAGTTTTACCGCCACTAACATTACTTTTACTATTATTCAAGAACTATATGTCATGGTCAGCTGGCTCTCTGCTCCAATTCATACTGCATACTTCGTTTAGCAAGAATAACCTTTCTCCGGTATTATATTCAAACAATTACTAGTGCAAAAATTTCACTAATAATAGGCTTAGTAATAAAGGCCTAATGTGAATTTAATGTCTTTCTCTAATGCTAAGTCTTCAATTCTATTTCAGTATTTCTGAATTTCCTACTTCATTTCAGGCAATTAAATTCTCCTGATATTGCTGTTCAAAACAAAAACAAAAATTAAAACAGATAATAAGAATGAGAATGAAAGAAGGCCAGCCACCTCAAAAAACTTATGATGGCAACAATTAAAGTACTAATATTAATAGCTTACCTTTATAAACAATACCATCTGTAAAACACTACAATATTAGTTTATAGTCAAATTTATATATAACATATGTATAAAATATGTAATTTTTGCTACATGTACACTTATATATACAAACAACATGCTTTTATTTACTAACTGATATTTTCTGCACCCACCCAGAAAAAGGGCATGAATTTCTCTGGAAGAACCAACATCTATAAATGATATATGCATTATTGTATATTACAGCAAGTCATAAGGATTTTTCTTAAAGAATAAGCTTTTTTTTTTTTTTTTGAGAGGAGACAGAATAGAGGTATTCAGTACTGATAGTCAAATCCCTTGGAGTATATTAGGGATAGCTCTCTTACCAACTAGTAGTTTATGATGATGAATCATCCCCAGTAAAAGGAAGAGTTTGAGAAAAGAATCATGATTAGAAAGTACAAGCTGTGTTTGGGAGATAGTGTAAAACTTTCCTATAGCGATATAAAGGAAGATTAGATTGTAGAAACATTGTGCATATCTCAAAAGGGTTGGATTTCTGTGATTATAGTGAAGGCAAATTCTAATGTAGGGCCCTAAATCCTTAACTTATGAGATCAAAAGATACTTTTTACTGTCTTTGTGCACAGGTTTATAGGTTTTATTTTTCTCTTGTTTTGGTTATCATATTTCACAGAAAAGATTAACCTTGAATGTTAATGTCTATTTTAGATAGCAATTAAATATTAACTTTTTTCTGCTTCTGCATACAAAGTACTATTTTATGCATGATGAATGAAAAAGTGAAATGATAAACATGATAGTAAATGTTTAATGACTAGCTATCTGAAAAAACAGGCAAAAGAGATAAATTTAGATAAATATATGAACATGTGATATATATTTCTGATATTAAAGATATGTAGCATGTAATTAACAATTTATAGTAAAATATACAGCATGACTTACTGAAAATTTCATATAGCCAATTGATTTTCAGGGAGTGTTCTCTCACTGATATTTTTGACTGGGAATATCTACTTTGTTTTTGTTGCGTTTCCTCAGTTCTTTGTAGATCTTTGTGATCCATGCCTTATCATTAGTATGGTGTGCAAAAATTGTCTCCCAATCAGTGAGGTGTCTCTTTTGATTAATTTCTCTTTTGCTGTACACAAGATTTTAATTCAATATAGTCCCAGTTGTTTATTTTTTCCTACACTATCTTTGCTTTGGGTGATGTGTCATTAAAGATGTTACTAGGGTGTAAGCCATGAGTTGATTTACCTATATTTTTTTCTATATATTTTATGGTTTCAAGTCTTATATCTATCTAGTTCTTTGATCCATTTTGAGTTGTTTTATTTGTGCATGGTGTAAGGTAATATTCTAGCTGCATTTCTTTTGCATGTAGTAGCCTAGCCCAGTTTTCCCAACACCATCTATTGAACAAACTTTCTTTATTCTATTGCATATTCTTTGCTTGTTTGCAAAGATTAGTTTTCTGTAAATGTGTAGGTTTATTTCCAGGTTTACTATTTGATTCCACTGGTCTATGTGTCCATTTTTGTTCCAGTACCATGAAGTTTTGATTATCATGTCATTGTACTATAGTTTGAGGTCTGGAAATGTGATACCTTCATTTCCATTCTTTTTATTCAGGAGAACATTTTCTATTTGGTTGTGTGTGTGTGTGTCTCCATAGGAATTTCATCAGTTTTTGTTCTATTTCTTTGAAGAATGTCATTGATATTTTAATTAGAATAGCATTGAATCTATAAATTGCTTCCAGTAGAATGGCCATTTTGATAATATTAATTTTTCCAATCATGAGCAGGGGCATCGTTCCATCTCTTTATGTCTTCTCTTTCTTTTAACTGTGTTTTATAGTTTTCTTTATATAAGTCCTTCACCTCTTTTGTTAAGTTTGTTCCCAAATATTTGATTTTTTTGTTTCAATTATAAAAGGGATGTTTTTCTTGATGTCTTCTTCAGATTTATTGTTTGCTTATAGGAAAGCTACTCATTTTGCCTGCTGATTTTGTATCCTGCTACTTTACTAAACTGATTGATTATTTTGATTAGTTTTTCTGTAGAGCTTTTGGGGTTCTCTATGTATATTATCATATCATCTACAAATAGGGATAGTTCTATATCTTCTTTCCCTATTTGGGAGAATTAACATCATCAAAATGGCCATCCTACCAAAAGCAATATACAGATTTAATGTCATCCCAATAAAAATCTCAATGACATTCTTCAAAGAAATAGAAAAAATGTTGATGGGATTCATATGGAACAACAAAAGACCTCAAATAGCCAAAACCCTCATGTCCAAGAAAAAATAGAATGGAGGCATTACAATCCCAAACTTCAAGCTATACTACAAAGCCATAATAATCAAAACTGCATGGTACTGGAACAAGAATAAACATACAGACCAGTGGATTCTAATAGAAAACCCAGATATAAACCCACAAGTTTATGGACAGCTAATTTTTGACAAAGGAGCAAAGAAGATACAATGGAACAAAGAAAGTTTGTTCAGCAAATGGTGCTGGGGAAACTTGGAAGCTACATGCAAAAAAACGAAACTAGATCACTACTTCACTCCATTCACAAAAATCAACTCGAAGCGGATTAAAGACCTAGACATAAGAATGGAAACCATAAAATACCTGGAAACAAAGATGGGCCAAACAATACACGACATAAACTTCTGCGACATCTTTAAAGATAGAGTACCCAATGCCACAATAATGAAGGCAAGGATAAATAGGTGGGACTACATCAAGTTAAAGAGCTTCTGTACAGCAAAAGAGACATTACAAAAAACAAACAGACAGCCCACTAATTGGGAAAAATTTTTCTCACACAAAACCAGTGATAAAGGACTGATCACAAAAAAAAAAAATAGTGTCAGTGATTCATTTAAATATATGTAAGTGGTCCTGTTGTTAATAAGCAGATTTTTATTCAGACATAAATGACATGTAACACTGTGTAGTTTAGGTATTGATTTGATGTATTTCTATACTGCAATATGATTACCACTATAGTATAAGTTGTCATCTCTATCATGCCACACTGTTGTTATTTTTTTCTGATTTTATTGTATTAAGGTAAATTTGATTACATTAAGATTCATATGTACAAATTTATCTTTTATATATGTATATACTGTGTCATGATAACTACCAAAAGTGTTATTTCTATCTACACTATGCAAATAACCTCTTTTACTGGTTCATGCACCCCAATTCCCTTATGCTCTGGTAGGCAACATCTGTTGTACATATATAAGATTTAGTTTTAATTTTGTTTGTTGAATTGTTTGATTTGTTGTCTTGTGCTCCATGAATGAATGAAATCGTATGTTATTTGTCTTTCCTCACTTGACTTATCTCACTTAGTGTAATTGCTTCCAGCTCTATCCATGTTGTTGCAAGTGGCAAGATTTTATCTTTTTCATAGCTGTGTATATACAACAAATTTTCTTTATGACAGACATTAAGTTGGTTAGATAGCTTGGTTAGTCTATATTTCTAGTGACTTAGGCTGTAAGCAACTTTGAAATAAAAAAATCAGCATTGATGACTCTAATCACAATGATGTCCATAATTAGCTCTCCATAAGTTATTTATCTTTATCAGTGTAAGGTGGTATCTCATTCTGGTTTTCATTTGCATTTCTCTGATTATAAGTGATGTTGAACAGTTTTTCAAATGTCACTTGTTCATTTGCCTTTCCTCTTTAGAGAAGTGTCTTTCAAGTTCTGCCCATTTCTTGACTGGGTTTTTCACTTTGTTTTTGTTCATGTGAGTTCCTTGTATATCTTTGTGATAAGTCCCTTCATTTACAGAGTACAAAGATTTTTTTCCCCAATCAGTAGTGTGTCTCTTTGTTTTGGTTAATGTCTCTTTTACTGATTGACACTTATCATAAACACTATCTGGGCCTTTCCTGGTGGCATAATGGGTTAAAGCACATCTCTATGAAGCTGTCCACAGCCACTGCAGCATGGGTTTGATCCCCAGCCAGGGAAGTGACCCACATGGCATTGCAGACCTCTACTTACCTACCCACTGCTCCCCTCTACAGTATATTTCAGTCAATCTGCCCATTCTTCTCCTCATTCTGTCTCTGGTGAATCCTCTCACCCCCTGCACCTCTGCCCTCTAACACAGGTCTTGTATGCATAAATAAGCCTTAAAAAAAAACTAGCCACAACAAATGCTGGCATGGATGTCTTGAAAAAGAAACCCTCCTATACTGCTGGCGGAAATGCAAACTGATACAACCCCCATAGAATGGGGGCTCCCCAGACTACTATAAATGGAGTTGCCATATGACCCAGCAATTCCACTCCTAGGGATCAACCCGGAGGACACAAAAATATTACTTCAAAAGACTCCTGTACATCTATGTTTATTGCAGCACTAGATATAATAGGTAAAATCTGGAAACAACACAAATACCCCAAAATGATGACTGGATCAAGAAGAGTTGTTAAATATACACAATGGAATACTATTCAGCAGTCAAATAATAAACAAATGCCATTCGCATTTGTGGATGGAACTACAAGGGACCATGTCAGTGAAATAAGCCAGAAAGAAAAAAGAAAAATATCAGATGATTTCACTTATTAGGGGAACCAAATAAGACATTGGGGGTGGGGGAGAGAATAATAACAAGACAAAACACAACAAAACAATTAGACAGTTATAAACCAGAGATATCCTGCAGGGAAGGGAAAGGAAGAGAGATCTGAAGAAGGTTGGGTGGAGCACAGGGGACTGTAGTGATGCTGCACAGGGAAATTAAGGGAGGAAATTCTATGGATACTACACCTCAGGTTGGGTGGGGGGGAAGAGCAAACATTGTTTAAAAAATGAACAGTGATGTAATATATATATAAATAAATAAATTTTAAATAAAAAATAAATTATTCATCTTGTGACTGCAGTTATGTACCTTGATCAAAATCTCCCAATTTCCCCAACCTCAGTTCCTGGTAAAGATAGTTCTATTCTCTGCTTTTATGAGTTCAACTCTTTTAGGTATAAATAAAAACTACAACAAGATATCACCTCACATTTGTTAGAATAGCTATCATCAATTTGACAAAATATAACAAGTGTTGGTGAGGATGTAGAGAAAATAATATTCTTGTGCACTATTCATGAGAATGTAAACTGGTTCAGTCATTATGTAAAACAGTATGGATAATTCTCATAACACAAATAGAACTACCATATTATTCAGCAATCTCACATCTGAGTATACCCAAAGGAAATGAAAACAAGATGTATTGACTCAGACACAGAAAAACAAATGCTGTATGATTTCATTCAAGTGGTGTATCGAGAAAACAATGAAACTGAATAAAACAAAAATAAGCTTTATACTATAAGACCATTTAGTGCTTGCCAGAAGGAAGAAGGGGAAAAGGAGGGTAAATTTGGAAAAGGTGAAAATTTCAAGGTGAAAGAGATATTTTTTAGCAGTTAAATCAGTGTACTATACACGCATGTTGATTCTCAAGGAACACCTGAATCCTATATAATGTTATAATGTAAATTTATTTAGCAAAAATAGTAAGCAATATATCATAAAATATCTGCAGTCTCTTCTTTATAGGTTTTGTCTGACATCTGTAAGTAAAAAAAAAATCCTATTTGATATGATTTAGTAGTTTAGCATTGGGGTCTTAAAATACTAAAAACATTTCCATATACAATACTGATAATAGCATCCTCCCCCATAACCTATGAAGTATACCAAAAAGAGATGTTTTACTTTTGAATAGTGGGGGAAGCTTGTATTGCAACATTATTCACCATAATAGGATATGGAAACATTCAAAGTGCCTATAAATTGATAAATGGATAAAGAATGTGGGGTATAGGCATGTGATAAAATACTACTCATTCACGGGAAAGAATAAAATTCTGCATTTGAAACAACATAGATGAAACTTCAGGACATTATACTAAGTGAGATAATCAGAAAAAGAAAGACATTATATAATATTACATGTATATGTGAATCTAAAATTTGAATTTCTATCAAGTATGGTGAGGCAATGAACATCATTAATTATACCAGAGAAACTCACCACAGGAAAATTAGCAGTTGTTCAAATGATTGCTAACTATAAACCCTGCCTGAGTACAAAAGTTTGTGTATGAAATGGTATCTTTCATATTGATAATTTGTGCTATTTTATAGTATCTTTTTTGAGGATTTTTTCTATAAATTTTTAAACAATAAATACACTACTAATAATTACAGCAGTAGGAAACATCAAGATGAACAACAAATGAAGACAAAAGGAGTCTAAGGAGGAGGAGAGTGAGGCATGGATATGGTAACAGGAGACGTGTCTCAATAGTAACCCTGAAGTCAGTATCACCATGTGCCTTTATTTTCTATTACTGCAATAGTAAATTATTTCAAACTTTAAGGCTTGCAGTAACACAAACTTATTCTACGGCTTAGTAGTTCAGAAGTCTGGTATGTGTCTCAGTGGGCTAAAATCAAGGTATTTATAGAGCTGCTTTTCTGTCTTGATGTTCTATGGGATAATCCAGTGTCTTGTTCATTCAAGTTGTGGTGGAATGCAATTCTTTACAGTTGTAGTTCTGAGGTACCCATTTCCTTGCTGAATGGCACAGTGTGATTCCAAGTTTCTGGAAACTGCCTATATTCTTTCCCTCCTTCCTTCATCTTCAAAACCAGCTATGAATCATAGAATTCTTTTCAGTCCTCGAATTTCTCCTGCATTTCTTTCATTTTGACATTTCTGTGACCTCTCTTTTGTCTTCCTTTTCTGTTCTTAAAGACCCATGTTATTTCATTGGGCCCACATAGATACTGTGGAATAATTCTTCCATTTTGAAGGTAGGCGATTAAGAAACCTCATTAATTCCATTGGCAACATTAATTCCCCTGTACCACATGATGTACCACATGAACAGGCTCCAGGAAATATTCCATGGACATCTGTGGTAGGAGGAGAGGAGGTCATTATTCTGCTTACCATGACAGAAATTTTATATGATCAAGATTTAAAGTCACTAAATTTATTTCTGTTTTTACCTCCTTGATGTTAAGGAATGGTGCCTTACAACCCTTTTCATACCATATATCTCCCAAGAATTTTTGTTCTTAGAAATTCTATTCGCCTGTATATATAAATGACTAAAGTATTAGTATTTGTAGGGAAGCTACAATGTGCTTATAATGAACATTTTGATCTTTTATCTCAAGCAGCTGATATTTAATCCTCTCTCTTATTGTATAGTCTTGGGCAAGATATTTTAACTTCTCTAATCTTTTTTTATCGTATACTTAATAGAGGTCAGAAAGATCATATGTAGCCTTGTTATGAGGGTTATAAATAGTATAAATCTATATTTTACAATCCTCATATCCATTCACTGTTGAAGGACACTTAGGTTGGTTCCATGACTTGGCAGTTGTGACGGGGATGCTATGTGAATAAGCATACATAAACATTTTGTATTAGAACTTTCATATTTTTAGAATAAATACTTAATAGAAGTATTGTTATATAGCTGTGAAAAAGGATGAAAGAGTGACTTTTGGGGACAAAATGGATTTACCTTTAAGTAATTATGATAAATGAAATAAGCAAAAATTTGAAAGATAATGATGGTTTCACTAATCTATGAAATATAAATAAACAAAAGACCTACACAGGTAAAATATATCAGGAATAAATAAATTTGATCTTATTGAAATAATTTAACAGTACCAGAGGGAACAGAATGGAGGAAGGAATGGATGAGGAAGGAAACAGAGGCTATTGGCAGAAGTAGTTTGGTGGAAGGGGTATGGAACACATGCATATATGAAAGAACAAAAATATAACCCCAATATTTAATACTAATAAAAGAAAGAGCATAAAATAATATTGAGTCCAGTGCCTAGCATATAATAAATGATACCTACTATAATCATAAGCTATTACTTCATTGCCTATGTTTCATTTAAAGTGAATTTCATTTAGTTCTGGTCATTCATATTGCACCACACCAACAATGGGCATTTATGTGAAATGACTATATTACACAGTAAAAATAATTCAGGAAGTATTTGGTTCTGGCATTAATGGGTCTAATTTAGCCTATTAACATATCTAAAATAGTTTAAGATTTTTAAGAATAAATTAATATATCCTTGTAACTTTTAATAATGACTTTCCACTGGCTATCAGTAACAGATAAAAGGAATTTTCTTTGCACAAAAGTTATCTACAGTATGATATATTTGTCTACTTCGCCCTGTAACACTATGAGCTATCTTTACTTTTAAAATATTCAACTGCTTGAGTAATCAGCATATAATTAGCTGCCATTTCCTATTGATTTTCCCTTTGTTATTTTTGTGAATCCATATGTTATTTCCATTCTTACTGATGAAGTAAAATATGTGACAGTCATAACTAGTGGTTTAAAAAGAATGAAGGTGGGAGTCATGAAATTCGGGTAGGTTGAACAATTATAAGATCCTACGAATCAGATGATGAAGTCCAGAAAGTAAGATATATATCTAGGGGGATGATTGTGATCATTAATGGTGTTTTTAAGAGCATGATATTTTTTAACTACATTGTATTTCCAATGACAAGGAACAGGCATTTATGTTTCTAAAATTTGTTTGTCAGGATTTAAGAATAAGGAAAAGCTTTAGCCCATCTCATTTTGTTCTTCCAGTCTCACTTCTATAGGAAAAAAATCATAGTTTTAAGAAGTATAAATGTATAAGACATGAGACAGTATTCCTCTATCTGTCTATTTAACTCTTTGAAAGATTTATGAAAACACCCTTCACTTTATTAAAAGCATCCTAACATTCCCCCTGTAATGATATTAACATTCAAATGTCTTGGGAGAAAGTTAACATTTCTAAGTAAAATATTTAGTCACTACTAGGCATCTCCTACCAAAACACCTGGAGTTGTGAGGGGTCATTCTGGTTGTCATATGCTGTCTTTTGACAAAACTTTAGTGAGACAAATATAATATTGGAGAACAGCTGTTCCTTTAAAAGTAGTATCTTTTTCAGTATAGTATAATAGTTTTACATCCTCTAGAATCAGAATAGCTGGGATTGAATATTTCTAAGAACTTATTTTTTGTCATGTTGAGGAGTAATTATGATTTAACATTTGACTATATTTTTATGTGCCACTCACTGTATGAAGTACCTTACATGTATTACTGTACTTAATTTTTTGCCTCAACTTTATTTGTAAAGTTAGTAATAGTTTATGTGTCATCAAACAGTAATAAGGTTTGAATGTGTTAATGTAACAGGGCTTGTCTCAAGATAATGTGTTGATATAACATAGTGTTTTACTCAAAAATAACAAAATGTTTTCTATTATTATGGTGATTATTATTAGTCCATTACAGTCTTTACTTTTTTAAAATTATTAGAAGCTAAAGAATACTTTTTGAGTGTTCTACAAAATTCACAGATGCTAACCACATGTTAAATGATCTTAATGAGCAGAGGAAACCATGCTACCTTTTAATAAATAAGGCCGCAATCTCTCTCTCTTGCCTATGGTCTGTCTGACTTTATAAGAACTTGGTTTAATATTTCTGCAATTTCAGGTTTTTTGAAAAATTTGGTGCCTACTCCAAAGGCTTAGATTTTTTTTTACACATGAGGGAAAATAGTTGTGACACACTAAAGCTCTTTGTTTTTAAAACTGGATTGCTTTAGGTTCATTAGTTTCTTATTCAGGTCTATATTACAGGACTTCGTATGTATTTTATTTTCTTCATTATCTAATTAAAAACTGCAAGATTTACCCTGCTGTACAGTTACAATTGAAAATATTGTGAATTATTTATGATGTGGGTCTTCCTTAAGTAGGCTCTTAAAACATGTTAGATTTGCAAAATATCTCTAAGATTTCTTATAGCTTGAATTTTAATGAAATGTTATGTTAGTTCTGTTTCCACCATTGAAAGAAAATACAAATTCTTCAGGTTGTCCTTTTCAAAATACTCTTGGAATTTCCTATTAAATCCAATTTGTAAATGCAATGTTAATCTACTTATAACTATTGATGATTTTATGACATCTTTCCTATTTCCTTCCCCATTCTGTATTCTCTCACCCTTTCTGATACTTCTAAAATGGATAACAGGTATTGGCAAGTGTTAGAAAGAATATAACTTTTCAGGTGAAGTACTTTCACGCCTTTTCCATGTGTTCTTGTGCAGAAGAACATGCAGTAGAGTAGATTCAACAGGTTTCTAACATAATCTATTATCCATCTACCAAGAGGAAGACAACAGTTAGTACATAGCCCATGTCCACTAGCACATGTTATGAAGCCCAGCATTCATTCACTTGTCACTCACTAATGCAAATTATTATTATATTTTTTAAAGATTTATTTATTTGTACATACAGAACTGGGGTACAGGTCAGAGGCTCAGGGGCGGTGAGAGGCTTCACCAGAGACAGA
>NW_004567120.1:5347786-5359286 GCF_000260355.1 Condylura cristata
TTGTTAAAATATGAAAACTTGCATGCCCAAATTACTTCCAAAACACTCCATTATGAGTACATTTGAAAATAACAAAGCTCAATTCTTACTTTTTTTTTTAATCAGTTGACTTTTTATTAAGATAATGTTGGCTTATAGCACTCTATAGGGCTCAGAATTAAAGTATTCCACATCTTCAGATACCACACTACACCTGCCACCAAGTCACCCACAGATCTTGACCTTACTCCAATGGGCCCCAATCCCTATTTTCATCTCAATTCTTACTTTTAACAAATAAATTTCATTTTCTTTTTTAAAATATTTATTCATTTATGCATACAGAACTGGGGTGCAGGCCAGAAGTGCAGGGGCAGTGAGAGGCTTTTACTAGAGACAGAATGGGGAACAGAACAGGCTGACTGAGGAAGTACACTGCTGAGGGGAGCAGCGGGCGGGTCAGGAGAGGACTGCAAGGCCATGTGGATCTCCTTTGGGGCGGGGATCAAACTCATACTGAAGTGGCTTTAGCTTCTTAGTGCTGTGCTTAAACCTGCTGTGCCACCAGGGAGGGCCCTTTTTTAAAATATTTTAAAGATTCATTTAGTTATGCATACAGAACTGGGGTACAAGCCAGAGGTGCAGGGGCAGTGAGAGGATTCACCAGAGACAGAGTGGGGAGCAGAAAAGGCAGGTCGAGGAAGTACACTGCTGAGGGAAGCAGCGGCTGGGTCAGGAGAGGTCTGTCATACCATGTGGATCACCTCCCGGCCGGGACTGAAGTCGCACTGAAGCGGCAGCGGATAGTTTGCAATGCTGCATCCTTACCCATTGCACCATCAGGGAGGGCCATAAAGTTTGTTTACTTACCACAGTTCAGTAGGTTATAACTCAAGCTTTTTAATACATTTTTCTTCTTACTTGATATGCATATTGTGACAAGGATTATTGAAATGTGTGAGATGAGATCTTGTAAGAATTCATTTTTTTCATGTAATTATTTCCTATATGGATAAAAACTTTATTTTACTTTCTCAATAACTGTAATGAAAAGAAGGAATTGTTTCCATATTCCTCAATGACATACTATATTACTAGTAAATAAATAGGTAGTTTTACTTTTTTCTATTTTTTTGAAGATAGAAATATGTCATTACATCCAAAATCATCTAGTACCTGACAGTTCAGGGTCACCATGTTTATTTCAATCTTTTGACATTTGGGAAGACTGTGTTACTCATCACTCAGATACTTTGAATGATTTCTACTTCATATTTTTATTAAGGTCATAATACAACTTTGAAAGCATGGTGTGGTAACATATATTAGAAATGTTATGACCGTATACCTATGAATCATATACAACATTGTTAATCAATGTTACTTCAATAAAAATGAAATAAAATACAATTAGTAAGGGCATTTTATAATGTGGTTTATTACTTTCTCTAACAATGTTGAATCTTAATACAACAAATCTACATCTATATAGGAATAAATGCCTTTGAAAAACAAGAAGATTAGAAGAGCATCATTTCTATAAGGAAAAGTGATAGAAACAATCAGAAATGGGAGGAATGCCTGAGAAAGTCTCTCTAGGAATGCTACTGGGACACTGTGTTCAATGGTCGTTGACATGGAGCTGACTCCTGGGAACTGAAGATTTATTTCCATATTGGGCTGCGCGGATCTGGAACTTCCCCAGAGAGAGTACACACATCTAGGTGTAGAAAATGGAGGTGATTTTCTCTAGAGAAAAAAAGGACTCTGGGAAGCAGTGATTTTGGAAGTGAGCAAAAAGGAAGCTGACTCATCAAAGGGACACAGAGCTAACTGAGATTTATATATAGAAACCAAATCCTCAAGGGGTGTAGTAAAACAGAGAGACAATCTTCATGTGATTAGAAAAAACGTAACATGCCTTCTCTAGGCATTCTTTTGCCTGTGTGGCACCAGTGGGAGTAGATAACACTCCAATTGGAATCACTTATGGAGTCAAGACTGGAGGGCAAATCACCCTGCCCCTCTGCTATTCATGGCTCTTACAGCTACTAATCAGTTCTTATAACTACAGAGATCACATTTGCCCATAGTAATTACTGGGGCCCAAGCAACTGGAAAATCTCTGTGGAATTTTCTCAACACAATACTAACAATAAACGATTGATCACAGAGATATACAAAGAGCTGACGAAACTCAACAAAAATAAACAACCCCATCAAACAAAAAAGAAAGAAAATGAGCAGAAGAGCTAAAAGGACATTTCTCTAAAGAGGAAATGCAGATGTCCAACAAGCATATGAAAAAATGTTCAACATCACTTGTAATAAGGGAGATGCAAATTAAAACCACCTCATACCAGTGAGACTGGCACATCTTAAAACAACTAGCAACAACAAATGTTGGCGAGGAAATAAAAAATAATAAATATAAAAAAACAACAACTGTGCAACTTGCTGGAAACTTTGCAGGTTCCTCATAAGACTTTTACAGCTACCTCCCAAGGGCCCTATGAAACACCTGGCCTTCCCCAATCTTGGGTCCACTGACTTCTAGACAGTCTTTATTGCTACCAGGTTCCTACTTACAATAACTACTGGGACTCACACTTCCTGGGAAACTGTAGAACTTGCTGGGAGCAGAAAGTTCCCTTCTGGATCTTTCTTACATCCAACACCTGCAGTTCCAGTAAAGCTCCCATCCAACTCCTACCTTGGTTTTATTTGCTTCTAGGCAGCCTTTTCTGTGTAATAGGGATGAATTCACCCATACTACCTGCCTCTAATCCCAATACACAGCCCCTGGCAATTCTGTTTTTGCTGGCACCTCTGGGGAAAATACTGTTTGCAGAAACTGCCGAGATTAAAGCTAGACTGTAGTTGAGAGAATGTTCCCAGACTCTGGGATTTGAGCTCTCCAAGAAATAGGAATAATGGAGACTAAAATTACAGGTATCCGATTAGAATTTATCAAATCTTATGCAATTCAGCATAAGGATGTCAGCATGAGGAACATGTTCTATATGCTGCTTCCCCACCAACACCTGAGACTTAACACAACCAAGAGCATGATAGATATGTTTTTAATATTTTGCAGAACCTCAATGATGATTTTCATAAGGACTGAACATGATGTCTTTACACTTTTAGATATGACACCAAAAGCTCTGGAAACAATAACAAAAAAATAATAAAGTAAATGAGAATGCATCAAAATAAAAAGTTGTTGAATAACAAAATAATCAACAAAATGAAATGACAACCTACAGAGTGGGAGAAAACTTTTTCAAACCATGTATAAGGTATATACGAAAATATATAAGAAACTCAAAGAAAGAAAACAAATTTCCCAATGAAAAAAGTGGGTAGAGGACTTAGGCATTGTTTGGTAACATATATAAGAAGGGGGTGATCCTATACCTCTAATTAATGTACAGTGTTAGAAACCAATGCAACCCCAATTAAAGAAAGTAAATCAGTTTGATCCCCTGCAAAGAAATAATTTCTATGATTTTCACTTTGTCACTTTAGAAGAATTTACATCTTTACAATATTAAGCCCTCTAACCCATGAATATGGCATATCTTTATCTTCTTTAAGTAGATGATAAAAGTCATAGTTTTCCTCAAAAAAAAAACCCACAGAAATGTGAAAACACTGTATGTAACAAATCTCTGTAATTTGACATATAATAGCTTTATTAGTAGCTATTAGAAAAGGCGCACTAACAAATGATACTTGTCATTAGAATCTTTGCATTCAAAGTAAACATGGAGAGAATAGAAGCAGAGATCTAAGTAAAAGAGATATTTCCAATCATGAAAAACAATAAGTCTGAGTGCCTAGAAATTCTGTAACTAATACTCTTCCATTGTAAAAAGCTGACATTGATTTCTGAGTAGCCCAAGGTACTAAGTGATAGTTTAGTTAAAAGACTGAAAATAATTTTGTCCTGTGTGATATTTTGCACAGATAATATGGAAAACTAGAAATATTTCTGTTGACGTGATCAAAAAGTTTAAAGTATGGAAATTACATCAAGCTCTAACTTACTTGAAATATATTTGAATGACTGAGTGTAGGGTAAATTGGAAGTTACCAGGTTTTTTCACCCTCTTGCCATTAGCATCAATGATCGACATCTGTGGTCTTGCGTGCCATGATGGTGGCACCTGCAGTGTGGTGTGGGCCTGCATGAGTAGGCGCACCTGAGTCAGAGACTGAGCATATAAGGGCAGCAACAGAGGCCAGGGAGAGGAAGAGGACTGTGCCTCGGAGCTCAGTAGAGGCGGGTGGAGACACCAGGAGAGAAGGCCAACAGAGGGCCCAGGAGAACAAGTGTTTGCCAGGGACTGGAATGCCTGCCGGCCTCCAGGCCCCCAGATATCCCTGCCTCCCTGCACCTAGTTGCCTCATTATAAATGGCAGAGAAGGATCATTAAATGCCTGAAAAATCCACTCAGAGCTCCAGGACTCCTCCTTTTCCTGCCTGCCCAGATCATAGAAAACCTGCCCTGTGCCTTGCTGGCACTACATTGAGGTAAATTGTTAGTACTCATGGTAAAAGTGACTTCTCTTAATTAGCACTTAGTCATGCTTACACTAACAACAGTGTTTTGCTTTTTGAGCTGAAAAATTAATTATGAATTTCAGAAAAGTTTATTTTCCACAAACTGCTAAATTTATGACGTTCCATTCACATTTGTTTTAAATGAGCTCAGTGCTTGCTCATGATTTACAAGTAGCTGTTGTTGGAAGCAGGTATGAATAATTTTTGGACTTGAGCAACTCCAGAGGTTTTGTACTGAGAGGTTTTTCAAAGCAATGATATGGTAGTGTGCATTCCCAACAATATGAAAACTGAATTGGCAGGGAACATGTTACAGGAAAATAGGGGGAAATATTTATCTTAATCTTCAAAATAAATTGAGGACTGGAGTTTATTTGCCTTTGCTTCATGATATTTATATAATCAAAGTTTTAATATCTTCATAGAAATAGCATGCTAAAATTTATGTTGCAGCATTTTAACAATGGATATGCATGTCTGTAATTCACTTGGTGTTTATGAGTACATTAAATTTTATTCATAAAACCATAGATATGCACGTGTATATGCATAAAAATGCATATATACATATGTATTCACATATATAGATACATCTATACCTCATGCATGTTTATATAGAGAGATAGATATGTATACATGTACTACACACATTTTCTATTTAAGATTGTGTGTTCTACATTTTACATACACTATAGTATTGTGAAATTAAAATATAAAATTGACAATTTGTGAAAATATTTCAAAAATACTCAGCAAGGTATAGGTATAGCATTTTGAAGAGTAGTAAGTCAATAATACATAGATACACCAATAGGCCAAACATGAGATGAAATGGGAAAAATATCACATACCTAAAATGCTTAATTTCTTACACGTTTGCCAATTATTCTTATGTTTATTGAAAACTGAATGCTATGTAGGTCTTAATTTCTCTGTTCCTCAGAAGCCACAAGTCATAGAAAATTAGTCAATGATGATTTATGAAATCACTATGCCTATTTCTTTCAGTCAATATGTTGACTTGAAAGTAAAATAATTAGCCATTTTTAGGGTAGATGAGTTAATTAGGCTTTTAACGCCACTAGCCTTGGTGACTCTCACCTATGGATAGTGTTAATGCAGAATGCACTTGGGAGCATGGGCACAGGCTGAGTGCAGCTGATTGTGGACACCTGGGGCATGGGTGTGTGCGTATGTAAATGTGCATACCTGAGCCTAGAAGCCAGGCATATAACAGCAGAGTCAGAGACAGACTACAGCTATTGGAGGACAAATGCATGATAGCAGAGGAGGCAAGACCAAGAGACCACATGCCAGAGAGAGCCCAGAAAAGGTGCTAAAGGTTCGTGGGGGGCTGGGTGACTCAGAGGTTGAGTTGTCTGCCTCCCTCCCAGGCCCCCTTCCCAGTCCATGTCTGTTCCCTTGCATGCCAGCCTCACTGCCTGTGTACTTGGTTCCCTGAAAGATCACTGAAGCCTGGGCTTTACACCAAGGGCTCTGGGACTCACTTTATCTGTCTACCTGAGTGGAGAGTGAACCTGCCCTGTGCGTACTGGAACTACACCACTAAATGTTAATCTTCTATTACTTGGAGATAGTAAAATTATGGTATGGTATAATTCTGATCCTATGCTGTCCTAGTAAAAGGTACAATTAATTATGGCTAGTAAATATGCAGTAAAATATATAATTTGAGTAAAGGTATGACTGTTCCTTCAACAAATTTTATTGAGTGTCAACTATATACCAGAACTATTCAAGTGCAGTATTTTTGAAAATCTGTTTTAAGACAATTTACTATTTATTATTATTATTTTTAAATGTATTAATTTATGCACACAAGAACTGGGATACAGGCCAGAAATATGGTGGGTGAAAGGATTCACCAGAGACAGAGTGGGAAGCAGAACAGGCAGGTAAATGAAGTACACTGCTGAGGGGAGCAGCAGGCAGGTCAGGAGAGGTCTGCCACGAGATGTGGATCTCCTCCCTGGCCAGGGATTGAGCTTGTGTTACAGTGGCTTTGAATAGCTTCAGAGCGTTGTGCTTTAACCCGTTGTACCACCAGGAAGGGCAGACAATTTATGATTATTATACCATTGATTTACCATACTGTATATGATTGAGAGGTATAGATTCATAACTATTCAGATGTACATTACCACACTATGTCCACCGCCAAAGCATCCTAAGTCCTTGACCATGGTCCATAAGGCCTCTTCCCCATTTTGCATCCTATTCCTCACAATCCCTTATGCCTCAGTTCTACAATCACATTTCTAGGGTTGGTTTTCTTTTTATGTGTTCCACATATACATGAAACCATTTGTTTTGCTTATCAGAGCTTCCATCTATGTTGTTACAAACAGCACCAGTTCACATTTTTTGTGCCTATGTAATATTCCATTGAGGGCATAGACCACATCTTCTTAATCTATTCATATATTATTGAACACTTAGGTTATTTACATGCTTGGCTATTAAAAAATATGTTACTATGAAAATATGAGTGTATATAACACTTCATTTTGGTGTTTTCACATTCTTTGTGCAGATACCTAGGAGTGGGAGTGCTGGTTCATAAGGTAAATTTATGTTTAATACTTTGAGAAGTCACCATACTATTATTTTCCACAGGGGCCGTGCTGGTCTACATTCATAGTATACAAGGGTACTCTCACCACACATACACCAAAACTTGCTGTTTCTGGTCTTTTAGCTGTGGACCGTTCTCACAGATATGTGGTGGTATCATATTCTTTGCATATCCCTACTGATAAATGATGAGGAGCATACTTTTTCTTTTTTATATTGTCCTTGTTTACTTTTTCGCAGTACTGGTTTCTCTACTCAGAAAAGTGTGGTCACCATGGCGTTACCGATATCAACTACCAACCATCTTCTCCCAATCTCCACTGTGCTCTCCTCTCCCTATCCTCCATTCTGTACTTCTCCCCTCTCCTTTGCATCCCACTGCACTGCTGAGTGTCTCAGATCTATGATCTGCTTTCTAGGGTCATCTTATATTCGTCCTTTAAATGAAACCATCCGTTTTTTTTTCTTTCTCTTTTTGACTTATAATCCCTTCTAGCTCCATCCATGTTGCTGTGAATGGCATTAGTTTATCTTTTTTGATTGCTGCATAGTATTTCATTGTGTATATTCCAACATCTCCTTGATCCAGTCATCTATTTTGGGGCACTTGAGTTTTTTCCAAGTCTTAGTTATTATAAGTAGTACTTCAATAAACATAGGTGGGCAGGTGACCCTTTTAACTAATGTTTTTGTGTCCTTTGGGTATATCCCTAGGAGTGGACCTGCTATGTCATATGGTAGCTCTATTTTTAGTATTCAGAGGAACCTTTACACAGCTTTCCATAGTGTATGACATCTTGATCCATTCATCTGTCCTGGGGCATTCAGGCTATTTTCATATCTTGCCTATTTAAATAGAGCCACTATAAACATAGGAGTGCAAGTTTCCTTTTGAATTGGCATTTTTGTGCTCTTTGGAAAGTTACCTACTAGTGAAAATGCTGGATCATATGGTAAATACATTTTTATTCTTTTGCAAAATCTCCACACTTTTTTTCATCAAGGACTGGACCACTTTACATTCCCACCAACAGTGTAGTAGAGTTTTTATGATGTGCAAGTATCTGTGCCACTCAGTAGGTTGTCTTTGTTTTGGTCACTGTTTCCTTCACTCAGATTAGAAGTTTTGTTTTAATATCATCCTTTTGATATTTTCTCCTTTATTTTTCATGCTGCAGGAAATGAGTCTGCAAATATGTTTCTAAGGTTTAAGCCATGGAGCATTTTGTCTATATTTTCTTTAATGTATTTTATGGTTTCTGGTCATACGTTAAATTCTTTTATCCATTTTGTTAATTTTCATATATGCTATGAGGTGAGTCTAGTTTGATTCTTTTGCATATGGCTTTCTAATTTTCCCAGCATCATGTATTGGATAGGATTTCCTTTGCTATATACTTTGCTACTATGTTCTTTGCCACTATGTCATATATTAATTGTCCATAAATATGTGGTTTTAGCCGGGCTTTAATTAGATTCTATTGTTGGTACTGTTTTTGTACCAGTACAATGCCATTTTAATTATTATGGTTTTGTACTATGGTTTCAAATCAAGTGTGATAGCTCCATTTTCCTCCTTTTTAGTCAGAAGAGCTTTGACTATTCAGAATTTTTTCTGGTTCTATATGTATTTCAATAATCTTTGTTTTACTTACCTGAAGAATGTCACTGGGAGTTTTATTAGGATAGCATTGCATCTGTACATTGTTTTTGATAGGATGGTCATTTGACAGTATTGATTCTTCCCATTCTTGAGTGGGGAATAGTATTCCATATTTTTGTGTCTATTTCTGTTTCTTACAATATTTTATAGTTTCCTTGTAAAGGTACTTCACTCCTTTTGTTAGTTTTATTCCAAGGTATTTAATTATTTTTATTAAACTTGTAAATGGGATGTAAATGGGGTTCTCTGTGTATATAAGCATATCATCTGCAAATAATGACAGCTTTAAGTCTGCTTTTTCTATTTGGCTTTTATTTGGCTTGCTTCCCTTTTATTGCTTCCTCTTGCCTGATAATTCTAGTTAGGACTTCTAATACTATGTTGAATAGTAACAGCAAGAGTGGATATCCTTGTCTTGTTCTAGATCTTAATGGAAAGTTTTTCAGTTTTTCATCACTGAAAATGATATTAACTGTGGATTTGTAATATATGGCTTTCATTATAAGATATATTTCATTTATTCCTAGTTTAAGGGCTTTAATCATAAATGGATGCTGAGTTTTATAAAATGCTTTCTCAGCAAATGTTGATATCACTGTGTGATAATTCTCTTTCCTTTTTGTTACATGTTTTACATTTACTGATTTTTAAATGTTGTACCATCATTATGTTTCTGGCATATTTCCCACTTGGGCATATATAATTTTGGTAAAGCATTCATGGATTTGATTTGCCTTGAAGTTATTGGGGATTTTGTATATGTTCATTAGGGAGATTGGTATATCATTGGTATGTGTTGTCTTTGCTATTTGTGTACTGTTTTGTCATTAGTGTAATGTTGTCTTCATATAATGCATTTGGAAAAAAAATTATTTGTAAAAAAAATGCTGTCTTTTCAATTTTTTAAAAGAATCTTAGCAGAACAGGTATTAGCTTATATTTGAAGGTTTGGTAGAACTCAATTATGAAATCTTTTGGTCCTGGACTTTTTTTTTGGGGGGGGGGGGTTGAAGAGTTTGGATGAGTGTTTCAATTTCCTTGCTTGTAATTGATTCGTTCTTTCATTATAAGATATTATTTTCTATCTCCCCTTTATTCAGTTCTAAGAATTTGTCCATTTCATCTAGGTTGTTGAATTTAAATACTTATGGTAACCTCTTATTATTCTGTTTTTCTGCAGAATCTGCTATAACTTCTCCTCTTTCATTTTTCATTCTATTTGAATTTTCTCCCTCTTTTTCTTCAATTATTCTAGGTAAAGGTTTGTCTATTTTTTCTAATAAATAATTTGTTTCACTGATCTCTTGGATTCTCTTTTTGATTTCTATTTCATATACATCTAACTTTTATTATTCCCTTCCTTCTACTGGTTTTTGGATATTTTTGTTCTTTTTTTAGTTGTTTGAGATGAGAGACATAGTTGTTTGTTGGCTATTTCCAGTTTTTTTAAAAAAAAGATTTATTCATTTTTATTCCTTCAGAACTGGGGTACAGGCCAGAGGTGCAAGGGTGGTGAGAGTATTCACCAGAGACAGAGTGGGGAGCAGAACAGGTAGATTGACGATGTACACTGCTGAGGGGAGCAGTGGGCGAGTGCCATGTGGATCACATCGGGGGCTGGGGACAGAACTCTCACTGAAATGGAAGCGGCTGCGGTCAGCTTGCAGTGCTGCATCCTAACCCACTGGGCCACCAGGGAGGGCCCTATTTCTAGTTTTTTAATGTGTGCCTGCATTTCTATATAGTTCCTTCTTAGAACATCTTTTGCTGTCCACCATACATTCTGAAAGTTGTATCCTCCTTATCATTTGCCTTTTCTTAATTTTTGAATTCTTCTCTGATTTCCCCCATTAACTACATGGTCATTCCGTAGTATTACTCTGTCGCCATGTATCAAAATATTTCCTTGTTTTCTTTTTGTAGTTGATTTGTACTTCAATACATTTATGGTCAGAGAAAATACTTGATGTTATTTCTATCTTACTGAATCTGTTGATATTTACCTTATGATACAGTACACCATCAATCCTGGAGAATAACTCATGTGCACTTGAGGAAAATGTTTATCGCATTTCTTTTTAATGTGTAACTCCCTGTGAATGTCTATTAGACACACATGCTCAAAGTGTTCGTTGTGGATGATTATGTCCTTACTAACTTTCTTTCTCATTGATCAACCTATTGGTGGAAGTGGAGTACTGAAGTCTCCAACCACATATATATTTCACAATGTCTGTTTTCAGATTTGCCATTTCTTGCCTGACATATTTTGGTACTCCCTTCATTTAGTGAGTATATATTGATACTTGTTATTTCTGTCCCCTTGATTATTATATAGGGCCCATACCTGCTTCTTGTTACTTTTTATTTTTTCTGATATAAATATGGCTGTTCCTTCTTGCCTTTGTGTGTCATTAGTGTTCAGGATTGTTTTCCATCCCTTCACTTTTAGTCTGTGTTTATACTTGGTACTTATGTGTGCTTGCTGGATGAGTAAAAGGTTGAGTGCTGTTTTCTAATACAATTATATACACTGTGCATTTTTATTGGATAGTTCACACACTTAATATTTAGTGTTTATTGACTTGCACATGTCCATCACTGCCATTTTTCCCCTACTTTTGTGGTTCTATTTAATTCTTTATTCAATTTTTGTGTGTTTAATCTTCTCTGTGGTTTAGATCCTAAGGCTT
>NW_004567120.1:5359479-5360442 GCF_000260355.1 Condylura cristata
GGGGCAGGCGGGAATCGAACTCATGCGGAAGCGGCTTTTGATTTTCAGTGCTGTGCTTTAACCCGCTGCGCCACCAGGGAGGGCCAATCCTAAGGCTTCTTTTAACATTTCTTGGGTTGTTGGAGTTAGTGGATACACTCTCTAAGATTTTCTTTGTCTGACAAGATCCTTATATTTCTATCATACAGGAAGGACAGTCCTGCAGGATAAAGTACTCTTTGCTGGCATTTTTTTTTTTTCTTGGAGTATTTGAACATGTCATTCCATTCACTTCTTGTCATTAGTGTTTCTTTAGAGACATTTGTTGTTAGTTTAACTTACATCCTTTTATAAGTTATCTGTTTCTTCAACCTTGTCAGTTTCATTAGTTTTTCTTTTAGATAGACTCTTGGATATGTTTACTGTTGTTGCTTGGTATAGTTTTTCCTTTCATCTAGGTAGCTACATGTGTTCTTTCTTGCTTTTTTTTTATGTTTATTTACTTCTTCAAGTTTGGGAAGTTCTCCTCCACTATTTCATTAAATTGATCCTTGGTTCACTTTTCTGTCTTCTCCTTCTGGGGTTCCCTTGATTCTTGTATTTCCTTTACTCATGTTGTCAGATAATTCTAAAGTGTTTATCTACTATTTTCCTTTATTTCTCTCTTTACTGGTTTATCATTCTTCTTACCTCTTTTTCATCTTGATTAAATGTTTTATTTTTTTACTTGATTTATTCTATTTCCAGTGCTTTCTCTGTAATGTTTTGTTTCCCCCTGCATTACATTATTTTCTTGCTTAAATTTTCAGCTTTGATATTCTGTTTATTAATTATGTTTCTCTTATTTTTTCCATTTTCTGAGTTTTGGGGTTTTTGGCCACACTTTTCAGCTTTCTTAATCATTGCCATCTTGAATACTTCATCTGATATGTAAAAAAGCTCTTCCATGTCTTTGTGGTTTGATTATGGAGTGTTTTTTTTTTT
>NW_004567120.1:5362342-5376662 GCF_000260355.1 Condylura cristata
CATCAGAAGTATCTTTGCAGCTTTATCCCAGTAGCAAGGAATACAAAGGAGTACATAAATACCCAGGCTACATGGAACTCAGTTGATTCTGTATAATAAATGTGACAGTAACCAAAACAAAGAGAAACCCTATAAAATATGAGAAAGTATTTGTACAACATATTCTGACAAGGGACTGATAATCCAAGATCTACAAAGAGTTCATGCAACTCAACAAAAAGTAAACAGCCCAATCAAAAAATGGGCAGAAGAGCTAAATAGTTAGATCTTCAAAGAAAACATACAGACTAAGTTTCCAAAAGGTACATGAAAAATGTTCCTTACCATTTATAATGGAGATGCAAATCCATATAACAATAGATACCACTTCACACTTCAGAGAGTAGCCTGTACTAAAAAAAGCAAATACAAGTGATAGTGATGGTGTGGAGGAAAAGAAATCTTATATTGTTGGTAGGAATGTAGACTTGTATAGTCCCTGTGAAAGCAATATGAATCTAAAAATGGATTTATCATTATACTCTTCAGGTCCACTCCTAGATCTATATCTGTATATATCTATATATCTATATATAGATATATTCAAAGAACATAAAAACTCTAATTTGAAAGAAAACCTGCACTCCTATTTAAATTTATTGCTGCACTATTTATAATATCCACTCTAGAAAAAACATAAATGGCCCTAAATAGGTGAGTAGGTCAAGAAGTTGTGACATATATACACAATGAAATGCTACTCAGCAATTAAAAACCATACGCTCGTACCATTGTGGCAACACAAATGGCATTGGCTGGAGTTATGCCAAGTGAAATAAGCCAGAAGAAAGATAAGTACTGGAGAGAGTCACTTATATGTGGACTATACAGAAAATAAACAAAAGTTCAGATGAAGATAATTTTATAACCGACAGTTCAAAACTGATCATAAATCAGAGGCATCTGATAGGAGAGAGGGAGAGGCAAGAAGAGGAGATGGAGTGAGAACAAGGAAGCAGAGATTGAGAGCACTAGACTATGACAGTTCTATGGGTGCTTTGATGGTGGGAGAGCTATGATTACCATACCTATAGGGAGAAATCCTATTGTAGAAATGTAAACAAAAATGTAGTACAATTGTACTTCATTAAAGAAAAATCAAAAATGCAAAACTCAAGAACAGAGAAGTTGGACTATAAAAGAACTGGCAATGAGTAATGAAGTAATTAAAACATAACTTTTCAAAAAAATCTTCATTAATATAATTAATATTATTACAATTCTTGAAATAAACTGCTCACCCAATTCTTATTTTTATATCAATGATATTTCTTTGTTCTAAAGTCCCATATTATATAAACTAAACTAAATTATATTGACAGATGAAATTAGAAGTATATTAATGAACATATCTTAAGAGTTAGCATTAATAATGCCATTCTGACTATAAATACAAAAAGTAAAATTCATTATTTTCTATTGCTTTCTTTTTTTCACAATCTACTACCCATTGAAGGAAGGAAAAATGGCCAAATATATAAAGTATTTTGCCAATCAGCAAATGTAAAACAAGCTTATTTGTAGGAATTGGATGCTACCCAAGTAAAGCTGTCTGCCAGAAATCTGAAATATGAGCTATTTTAGAATAATTTATGATAGTTAATGTGAAATGCTAATAGTAAACATCTGAACATATTATAGATTTTATATTCAGAAGAATTAGTTGTTAAAGAATGGGTGTTTGGTTTTCTGATTCATAGATTTAATTAATATTAGTGTCTTTTCAGATAATGTCTCATTTAATCTATGCCATAAATCCTCATTAACTTTATATAATAAATAAGTTTGTCCTTTACCCCCAAATTTTCAAATCCATTTTAAATAGGCTTACAGGATACATCCTTTTTAATAGGTTTCCTCATTAGTTTTAAATCTAACATTATTCCATGACCATAAACCAAAAAGGCAGAGTAACTTCTTCGAAAGGGAAGTATACAAATAATGAGATCATTATTGAAGCTGATTATTTTGCTAGCCATTTGATGTGCTGAACAAAATCTTGATGACTGTGGATGTGAGTACACATGTTCATGCAGATAGAAAACATGTAAAATATGTAAATGAGTAGTTTTGCATTTACTATTACCCTATTAATCATCTTACAGTTCATGTATGTTTAAATTGTCAGGTCTCTGAAAGTACTATATATAGTTTCCAGGACTCTGAGATAAAAGTAAGGATTCTTTTTCCTGTCTCTTAAACCTATACCCAGTAGTATGGGTTCTCTCCTAACTAGATTCTACCTTAAAAAGGAAATAAGCTATGTGTACTAAGACACTACCAGAAATTAACATGTTCTGATTTTTGGCAAGTAGTTTGGACAAATTAAAAAATTACATGCCTCCTTAGTATCCCATAGATAAGCATTATGCCTTTCAGGACCTTTATGTAGCTGTTGTTGTGATATAATTATTACCAGGAATCAATTCTTTTATTCTTTATTAAATTTATTTATTATTAAAGAATAAGATGCGTTTGAGGGTAATTTTGCATCCCTCATATTATTTTTGATTAAATGGTGCTGCTGTTGAATGTATCCCATGCCTATATGTGCCTCATTTCTTCCCTCAAACTCCCACTTTACTTCCAGAATGACAAAAAGATGCCTACCATATTCAGAAAACAAAGTGAACATCTTGAACATGCGATTGACTGTGTTCTAGTCATGATATCGGAAAGAAGAAGGGCACGAACTCTTCAGGACACTAATGAACAGCCACCTCATAACATTAATATAGCTGCTCTTGAACTGATTAATATGATCAAGATGATACTAAACATTCTGGAAAGGTAATTTCTAATATGTAATTTGTAAAGTTTGTAATAGTTATATATTTCCAGCTTTCTCCCTCCTCAGAAAATTTATGTATAGTATGAATTTTATTTCAATAGTAACTTTCAAGAAATTTACAGATTTTTATTGATGTTCTGAATATCTTTCAAAGGTGAAAACATAATTTGTACCTCCTTTTAAATGAACCAATATTTGATCATCTGACTTTTTGCAGAAAAAAAATCATTTTACAGAAATACTTGTTTTACAAAAGAAATATTTTGGGTTACTTTAGAGATCAAACTTTGATGCTACATTAGAAAAAGCATTCATTCTATAGTCTTTCAGGAATGCACAGAATTACATGTAGTAAATTACCACATCTGGCTTCTTCACAGCAATAGAATGGTTTTTTTATATATATTAATTACACTGGGAATTTTCAGTAAACAAGAGTCAGTCCTGTTTTTGAAAACCTGTTCTGCTAAGGGAAGATTGTAGAAAGTAAAGGTGGATGAATGCTAATCTTGTTTTGATAATAATATTGTGATAGCATACACATATTTCAATTTCATAATTATTACTCTGATCAAAGACTATAATCAATGTTACATTCTATGAGTAAATGAAGTACTATATGGATATTAATTTCTAAGCCTTTTCTTCTGCTATCATAAAGTGTGACATTAAAAGGCAGAGAAGTTAGTGATTTAAGCAGATCTATTATTTTGGCCCTAAACATTATTTCAAAAAGGAGAACATCAAAAAGGAGAACATCAAGCTATGGATCAAATTGGCTATAGCTACATTTAGTATTTTTGAGAATATAGGCTAATTCAGAAGTTAAATTCAATATGCCATCATTACAAAGGAGGGGCAGTTGTAATCTAACACTTCACAGGAAGTTTCTTCTTAGTTTTTATTTCCCTATAAGTTACTTGGAGTATTTCAGTTTCACTACAATGTACAAATGCTTGATATTACAAGCACTGTGAGCTTAGATATCAATGATAGCATTTCATTTAAATGTTATTAGTAACACAAGGAACAATTTAAGTGTCATTCTATAGTTTGAATGTTAAAACTCTTTTTGTCATGGTACTAAATGGAAATCTTAAAATCTGATGACAAGGATTTCCCTTATGTTATATAATATTCATAATTAAAATCTTAAGTATTTTAGAGTTAGGCAGAATTTTTTGTGTGTGTGTTTGGAAAACATGTTGGCATTCACTTTTACTTTTTTCATGTATAATAGTTTATTTTTACACACTGCATTTTTCCATCTCAGTTGTAAAGAGTTGGGCAGAATTTAAGGCAACATTTATCATGGACTATTATACAGTACTGCAATATCACTTGTTTAAGTATAACTACTCAGGATTCTTTGGAAACAACTGAAGCATGTTTCATATTAAGAATTAAGGGTTAGGATGTTGTGGGATACTACACCCCACTTTATACAAAGTGGGTTAATGTTTTCCTTTACCTATTATTTCCTTTTCATCTAGAAATACATGAAAAGGGGAAACTGCAAAGAAAGTTTTACTCACATGTATTATAGCCTAGATATAGTTACAGGAGATTATTTTATGGTTTTTGGCAATGAGTTTTACCACAACTGTTTGTAAACTTTCTGTCATTCTCCATGTTTTATGTTCTAGAAGTAAACTGTCAGAAAAAGGCATTTTCAAGTAAATGCCAGGGTGGTAAGCTCCTATGAATAGGGAAAGATAGTGTTATAAATTAGTTTTGTTGCTGATTCTTAAAAATAAATCTTTATTTTCTTTGCGAGAAAAATATAGTTTCAGCTTGCTCTTTATTTCTTTACAAAAGACATCTTGAATACTGTTCTCTATTTCAGAATACATAAATTATGGTAAATGGGTGATAATTTTCCAACAAGGCTGTATAAATTTTTTCACCTCATTAGAATTACTAATTGTGATTACAAATTCCCACACTATAGAAGTTGTGTAGTTACACAGATTAAAATAATAAAGCAAAGCTTTTCACATTATGTTGCCCTATGTCAAATACATCCCTTTTTTTTTAATTTGTGGCATATAAAATGAATTTCCAGAAACAGCCAATTCTTTTTGAAGGGAGAGTAACTATTTTTGAAGGGCTATTACTCTACTTATGGATTATATAATTAATATAATCCATAAAAATTAATATAATCCATTTGATACTTTTCCTTCACTTTTCCCTATTTTCAGGTAATTGTTTTATTGTAAACTAAGGAAAACAAAAGGATTTAAAAGATAAATACTCTGTCTTCCATCTATTTATAGTAACTTGAAAACTGCAATGATTATTATAATTTGTGCTCATACCATCTCACTTGTTTTTGAGTCCATAGAAATATTGTATTGATACAATTCATGTAACCATTCTGTTATTTTCAGATGAAAATATGACATCCAGATTTTAACTGATCTTTAGTACCTTTTCAATGCAATCTAAAGCTCTCTATATTGTGAATTATAGCCTTTCAGTTTCTTAGTGTATAATGCTGAGATATTCAACAAAACTTAGGTTGAATGACTCTCTTTTTCTCCTTGCCTGGCAGGCCTCCATTTGATTGCATGCCAGAATTTTCCAGTCTGAAACATCATCTCATTAAACATACCATATTACTGAAACATTTTTCTGAACAGGTAAGACATGACTTTGTTGTGCTGTTCTCCATACAGACTCATATGTACTTATGCATCAAATACTGAAATATAGCTTCAGTAATGCCTACATAAATCTCTCTTCCTTGCCACTGAAATTCAGGTCCATGTTTTGTTATATGTAGAGAGAATATTTATATAGCTACCAAATGAATTTGTCAACATAAATTTATTTTCATTTAGAAGCAATCACTTGTTATATTATCTTAAAATAATTATTAAGTTAAACAGAAACTGTGAAATGTCCACTTTTATCCAATGACTATAGTATGAAAATGTTAAACTACCAGCCAAACGCTCCATGATCACCTGCTTTTTGTTTTATGTGACAACTTATACTACAATTAGAATATTTGACTCTTTTATCTTTAAATATGTCATGTACTTGCTGGTGGGAGTGCAAACTGGTACAACCACTATGGAAAGCTGTATGGAGATTCCTCAGACTACTAAAAATGGAGCTACCATATGACCCAGCAATTCTACTACTAAGGATCTACCCAAAGGAAGCAAAAACTAATTCAAAAGGATACCTGCACCCCTATGTTTATTGCAGCTCTACTTACAATAGATAAAACCTGGAAACAACTCTAGCACAAAAAACTAGGTGATTGGCTCAAGAAGATGTGGTATATATACACAATGGAATACTACTCAACAATCAAAAAAGATCAACCATGCCATTCACAGCAACATGGATGTAGCTAGAATGGATCATGCTCAGTGAAATAAGTCAGAAGGAAAAAGAAAAAATATTGAATGGTTTTTCTTATAGGAGGAATATAGGGGAACCAAATAAGACATAGGGAAAAAATATATTGTTATTACGATACAAAACACAACAAAAAAAACACAATTATAAACCAGAGATATCCTACAGTGGAGATGGACAGAGAGGGATATGAAGGAGGGAGGGAGGAATGTGGGGGACTATGGTGACAGTCAGGTGAAGTGGGGGAGAGGGGAAGTAAACATTGTTTTAAAATGAACAATAATGTAAATAGATATATAAATTAAGAAAAAAATCAGATCATAGATGGGAGGCCTAATAAAAGTACAGGTAAACAAAAATATATAAATAAATGTATCATGTACAATTCCTTCTTAATTTTTGTCTTTATAACCTTTCGTCCATCTGTATGCTCTGATGTCACTCCACATTTGAGAAACACATACTTCCAATCATCCATTAATTAATCAAACAAAATGATTCATTTACTTTCTAGAATTTAGCATTTTATAATCTATAAATTTATTTAATTTCATAATTTGTGTTCCAGTTTTATAGATATATGTACTAGGCTTCATAAAGGAGATAGAAATACAGATATTTTTCCTTCAATATTTAGTATAATAATGAGAAATTTAAACAAGTTAAATTTAATTTTAAACATATAGATCATGCCTTTACAACTAGGTTTTAATTCTCTTGAGATGTAACATTATCCTACAGCATTTCACATTTTGGTTGATCGACATAATCTTTTGTACATAGTGAGTGTCTAATATTTAATGATGATCAAAAATATAAAAAAATCCTGAAACAATATTTATCATGTTTTGTGACCATATAAATGGTATAAGAAATTTGTTCAGGCCCTCTCTGGTGGTGCAGCGGGTTTTAGCACAGCACTGAGAAGCTAAAGCCACTTCAGCATGAGTTGAATCCCGCTTGCCCTGGAGGTGACCACATGGCGTGGCAGACCTCTCCTGGCCCGCCCACTGCTCCCCTCAGCAAGGTGTTTCCTTGATCTGCCTTTTCTTCTCCCCACTGTCTGGTGAAGCCTCTCACCACCCTGCACCTCTGGCCTGTACCCCAGTTCTATATGCATAAATAAATAAATCTTTTTAAAAATTGTTCAAATTATGGTTATATATGGAAATAGCCAATAATAATCGCTAAAACTTACATAGAACTGCTCCTTTCCAAGCACTGTCAAAGTGATATATATGTGTAATAACTCTTTTAATCTCAGGTCTCCTATTCAAGCATTTTGACTGTCTGAAATTTCTACTTTAGGTCAGAGTAAGTATAAAGAGCCAACCAAGAAGATCATTGCTCACTTTGGTCCAGCTTTTCTAAATTAATTCATATCTGTAGTTTTGATTCTAGGAGTCTCTTCAAAAATAAGTCCCTATCATTTCTTTCTTTCTTGTGAAAAAATACCATGGGAAATTACATATCTTATGAAAATTCTTAAATCAGACTACTGCTCTTAACAAAGTCACTTTAGATTCTTATTAACACAACCATGAATAATTTTTTAAAACAAAGTATCTTTTAGTGGAAGAAACATTGCCCACTAATAATGAATGGCATAATAAAAATTTTCTGAGAGTATATCTTAAATATTCTCACCAAATTGAATATGAATAAAACTACACTAAATATTGTACATGTTGATTAAATTGATGGAGAATCTACTAACACAGTATACATACATCAAATTATCATCATACTTTATATTACTATTTTATTCGTCAAATTTACTTCAATAAATGAAGGAGAAAACAAGCAAGGAAAAAATAAGAATTTGAAAGATTTTGAACTGAATGATAATGCCAATATGACATAGTAAACGTGTGACATGCAATTTAACTTGTACTTAAGGGACACTCAGAGTTTTCAATGTATTTAATAGAAAAGACAAGCCTAAAATCAATAATGCCATTCATATCAAGAAGCTACTAACAGAACAAGTTAAATGCAAAGTAAATATGAAGACATAAATATAATTAAAATATGTACAGAAGTCATTGAAACAAAAAGTAAACCATAAATATTTTTAAAGTTTATTTTCTTGAGGTAATACTGCTTTACCACACTACATGAGTTTCGGAAGTGTGGCTGGGATCACACTTCAGTTGTATTTCACCAGTTACTTCCACCACCAAGCCACACATATTCCTCCACCACAGCCCATTGTGCCCCCACCCCACATATTACTCTCCATTCTTATCTACCATATCTGGAGCCTTAATTTTACCAACAGATCTCTCGGTTTGTGATTGGCTTGGTTTTGCTTTTGACTGACCTTTATTTTTTGGCTTTGATATTCAACATGTAATGAAATCATAAAATATTTGTCTTTCTCTTTCTGACTAGTTTCACTTAGCATTATCTACTCCAGTAATATCCATGTCATTTCAATTGACAAGAATTCATTCTTTTATTACTAAGAGTGTGTATTTTCGAGCCCAATTTTCTTTTGCATTTTAAAATTAGTTTATTTTTATATCATTTTGCGCCTTTTTCCATCTCAGTTGTAATCCCCATGGGCTTCCCATCACCAAATCACCCATGTGCCATCACCATAGTCCAGTGCAATCCCCCCCTCTCCATTTTTGATCCCATTCCCCATACCACTCCTGTAAAATGTCTCTGGTATATAGTTGGTAATTATTATTTTTTCCCCCATGGTCCTTTATGCTCCTGCTATGAGTGAAACCATACAGTATTTTCCTTTTTCTTTCTGGCCTATTTTACTAAGCATCATCCCTTCCAGCTCCATCCATGTTGCTGCAAATGGCATGAGTTTATCTTTTTTGATTGTTGAGTAATATTCCATTGTGTATATGCATCACACTTTTTTAATCCAGTCATCTACTTTTGGGCTTTTGGGTTGAGTCCATGTCTTTCCTATTGTAAATAAAGAAGCAATAAACATGGGGGTTCAAGCCCAAATTTTATTTGAACGTAATGATGAATTTTAACCAAATATTAAAAAACTGGGCCCTCCCTGGTGGCGTAGTAAGTTAAAGAATAGCACTATGAAGCTAAAGTCACTTCAGCATGAGTTCAATCCCATGCCCTGGAGGTGACCCACATGGTGTGGCAGACCTTTCCTGAACCACCCACTGCTCCCCTCAGCAGTGTATTTCAGTTAATCTGTCTGTTCTGCTCCCCACTCTGTTTCTGATGAATCCTTTCACTGCCCCTGTACCTCTAGACTGTACCCCAGTTCTATATGCATAAACAAATAAATCTTTTAAAAAAACATTAAAAAAACTCACAAAACAGTAACAAATGAAAAGGGGGAATATCACTAGAGATTTTACATACAAAAAGCAATTCATTATACTACTTTTTTATAATTTTATGCAAAAAATACCAGTACATATGAAATAGATATTATTGGGAAAACAAAACTGAAAAATTGATGCAAAAGAGAAAATCTGATCTGTTTTAAGCAATAAAATCTTCCTAACTGTAATCACTGCACTAGCAATATTTGACACCACTGGGATCTTGTTAGAGTGATAACCTCTGGTCTTACACCAATATACTGAATCAGCATGTGAATTTTAACAAGATCTTCAGTTAATTCATATTATACACACTAATGTTTGGGAACCACTATATTAAAAATATTGAACCCATACTTATAGTACTTCCCAAAAAGAATATGCTTGTCTTGATATTTTCATTTTTGAATTCTTCAGAACCTTTGAGAGAAATAATGCTAATGTTGTAAAAACTTTACTAAATAATAAAAATATTGGAGTATATTTTCTAACTAATTTTATGAGGTCATTGTGACATTGATACCAAGTTTTATAAGGATATTAACCAACTTTTTTCTAACCCAACGTTGAATCATTATTTGGGCTTGTAAGTCTAACTATAGGCAAAGTTTGATAACCTTTCCAAATAAATTCTTAGTTTGTTAATTTTCTGAATATTTTCTCTTTACTATTTCAATAATTTCTACTCTAATCTTTATTAAATACAGCATATCCTTAAGTGCTTGTTAAACAAATAAATTTATATGCACTTTGAATGTATTGTGCACATATGTGCCCATTCCTGGTATTATTAAAATATCATTATATTTTCTAAGCTATAAATCAGACAATTCCTCTCTACACACACTAGCATAGTCCTGATGAATCAATCTTGGGTAAGAAAAAGGGAATGGGAGAAGCACTGACTTTCTTGTCAAAATAAAGTACAGTATTTTCATGAGAATGAAAATTATCTAGAATACGACTACCTCTTCCTGATATATTTTTCTTTTTCTGTACTCATGCCTTGTAGTATTTGTCTTAAGTTTAAATAAGGATTTTCTCTTTTTATCTTTCAACCCTGGTTTTAACATTTTTTATTTTTATTAATTTTTTTAAAAAGGTTTATTTATTCATACAGAACTGGGGTACAGGCCAGAGATGCCGAGGGTGAGAGGATTCACCAGAGACAGAGTGGGGAGCAGAACAGGCAGATCTACGAAGCACACTTCTGAGGGGAGCAGTGGGCCGGTCAGGAGAGGTCTGCCACACCATGTGGATCTCCTCCGGGGCAGGCGGGGATGGAACTCATGCAGAAGTGGCTTAAGCTTCTTAGTGCTGTGCTTTAACCCGCTGCCAGGGAGGGCCCTTTACATTTTTTAAAAAGAGTATTCTATGGAGATTGTTACAAGCTAAGCCAGCTAAAAAGACATTCTCCAGGTCACGGCATATAAGAACACAAAGAACTATTCTTGGACTAACAATATTGCCAGGGGAGAAAAAAATGTACTGGAACCAGTTCCACTTGAACATTTGGAGTAGTGGTTGTTTTACTTGTCTGCCTACTGATAATTTCCCCCTTATATAAGGTATACCTGTATAATAACAGACATAAAGCTGTACCTGGTAAATTAAAAAATATAAATGTAAAATACCTGATCAGTAAGCAAATTGACAGTTTCTCCTCATATTGAGAGGGAAATCTGTTATCTCCCAATATTTGAGATATTTGTATTTGTCCCTATTTCTTTGTTGACCATTGTAAACCTTATGAAATCTAAATTTTTTGTACCATCAATATTGACAGCAGCAAAACACCTTAGACTTGTTAGTGATTGAATTTTCCCAGCCCAATTATTCTCTACAGTGTTGTACATCAAAAAGCTGGAATGGATAAAAGATTCAGAAATAAAAAGAAATATAAATTTGCCTGGTTATATTTTTATGTCTATGCTGAATTTAATACTTGTAGTGGGAGGAAGAGGTCAGAATCTAGCACTCATCCCATTTCTAATTTTGCTTACATTATTAACTCTTTGTCATCTCTATAATATCTCTCATTTTTGTTATTTAGAATTTTAAATATCACTATCACTATTAAAGGTTTGAAGGGCAATTGTGAATTATAATTATACACTATTGGTTAAACGACAGCTAAAATAGGGCCCTCCCTGGTGGCAAAGAGGGTTAAAGCACAGCACTAAGAAGCTAAAGCCACTTCAGCATGAGTTAGATCCCCGCCTCGGAGGTGATCCACATGGCGTTGCAGACCTCTCCTGACCTGCCTGCTGCTCCCCTCAGCAGTGTACTTCTCAGCAGTGTATTTCGTCAGTGAGCCTTTTTGTATATTCTACATATAATGGAAATCAATTGGAATTTATCTTTCTCCTGAATTATTTCACTTAGCATAATTCCCTACAATTCATCCATGTTGTTGCAAATGGCAAGAGTTCATATTTTTGTTAAACTGCATAGTATTCCACAATGTGTGTATACCACATCTTTATCCATGTGTCTTCCATTATTTAGTTTCCATAATTTAGATTTTGTAAGTACTGCTGCAAGGAGTATAGGAGTTCATGTAATCATTCAAATTAGTGTCTTTGCACTCTGGATAAATATCTAGAAGTGGAATCTCTGGGTCATATGGTACATATATTTTTAATATTTTCAGGGTTCTCTAAACTGTTTTCCATAGGAACTAGACCAATCTACAATCTCACCAAGAGTGTACACTGGTTCTTTTCTCTCACATCCTCACAAACACTCATTGTTTTGTCTTATTGATATGGACCATTATCACAATTATAAGATGATATCCTATTGCATTTTTTATTTACATTTCTCTATGATAAGTGATGAGCATTTTCCACGTGCTTATAGGTTATATGTCTTCATTGGAGTAATGTCTACTTACTTCTCCCCATTTTTTTGTATTGGTTCTTTTCATTTTGTTGAGTGGTATGAGTTCTTTGTCACTTTCAGACAAAAGGCCCTTGTCAAATATATTATGTCCAAATATTTTCTCCCATTTATTAGTAGGGTAACTTTTCATTTTAACGATAGTTTCTTTTCCCACATAGGAGTCTTTTTTTTTTCTTTTGATGTAGTCTTATTTGTTTATATTGGTTTTGAGTCAAGTCTGCAAAAATGTCACTGAAACCAATGCATTTTTGTGTTTTGTCTTAGTTTTCTTCAACTTACATCTTAATTTCAATCATTACATCCAAGCCTTTTATCCATTTCGAGTTAATTTGTATGGTGTTGAATAGTAGTCTACTTTCATTTCTCTGCACATACCAGTCCACATTTTACAATACCATTTCTTGAAAAGACATTATTTTCTTCATTATACACACTTGGTTATTTTCTTGTAGACTAACTATCCATATTAGTGTAAGTTTACTTCTGGCATCTCAATTCTCTTCCATTAGTAAGGGAACCATTTTTATTCCTATACCATAATGTTTTAATTACTATAGACTTTAGTATATTTTGAAATCTGTGAAGGTGATACATCTATTGCTTTTCTTTTTTTGTGAAGTTTTATTTGATTAGTTGGCTATACTAAATAATATATGTTCTTTGAAAAGGAATGTTTTCAACTTTTCTTACTTCTGATTCTACTTTTTCTTTTTCTTTTTCTTTATTGAATCTAGCTAGAAGTTTGACTATTTTGTTTATGATTTTGAAGAACCAGTGTTTGGTTTCATCAAAATTTTGAACTCTGTTTTTGACTTCCTTTTTTTTTTTTTTTGCTTTCTTATCAAAGCATCCTTCATTTTTGTACAATGTATGATTTCCCCCATGAAATTCCCACCAGCAATTTACCATGCACAATTACTAAAATCCCTTGTGATCTTCACACTCCTGTCCTGATCCTTCTTCTACCTCCTATCCAAAAGAATGTCTCTAATATATAGTTGCCTGATGATTTTGATTTTTACTTTATTATAGCTATTTTTTTCCTGATCCCTTAATTTGATTCTTCTACATTCCTTCTGTGAGATAATTTGATATTTTCCTTTTTCTTTCTGACTTACTTCACTGAGCATAATCCCTTCCAGTTCCATCCATGTGGCTACAAATGGCATGAGTTTATCCTTTTTGATTACTGAGTAATATTTCATTTTGTGAATATACCATATCTTGTTGATCCAATCATCTATTTTGAAGCATTTGGGTTGCTTCCCTAGCTTCCCAATTGTAAATTGTACTGCCATAAATATAGTGGTACAGGTGTCCTTTTGAATTAATGTGTTTGTGTACTTTGGGTAGATTCCTAGGGGTGGAATTGCTGGGTCATAAGCAACCTCCATTTTTAGTAGTTTGAGGAACCTCCATACAGCTTTCTATAGTGGTTGGATCAGTTTGCATTACCACCAGCAGTGTAGGAGTGCTCATTTTTCTCTGAATCCTTGCCAACATTTGTTGTTGCTAATTTTTTTAGTATGTGCCATAAAATGAACAAGAAAAAAACAAAACACTACATGCCATACATATCAGTAACTTCTTTAAAGACACATCACCTGAAGCAAAGAAAATAAAGGAAAAGATAAACAGTTGGTACTACATCAAATTAAAGAGCTTCTGTACAGCAAAAGAGACAGTAGCCAAAACAAAGAGACACCCCACTGATTGGGAGAAAATGTTGACACACAATACTAAAGATAAGGGACTGATCACAAAGATCTATAGAGAGCTAACAAGGATCAACAAAAATAATGTAAACAACATAGTCAAAAAATGGGCAGAAGGGATAAAAAGACGCTTTTCTGAAGAAGAAATGCAAATTGCCAACAGGAATATGAAAAAATGTTCA
>NW_004567120.1:5378097-5383427 GCF_000260355.1 Condylura cristata
GAAGTGGCCTTAGATTCTCAGTGCTGTGTTTTAACCCCCTGCGCCACCAGGGAGGGCCACATTTGGCATTTTTAATATTGTTGTTTTAAAGTCATGGTCTAGTAGGTCCTCTATTTTGGTATCCTTTATAATTAACCCAGAATCTTTTTATTCTCAACTTGCTTTTCCTTCTTTTGTTCAGATTTTCTTAGCTTTCTAAGCATTTTTACCACCTAATTTGTGTGCGTGTGTGGTTGTAACACTGGAGGATTCATTTTGATTCTCTTTTCAATTTGTTTCCATGAGGTATGAACAGCAGGGGAACCTGGGGCTTATGTAATGGATCTTTGCTTAAGGAATGAAATTGGTCACCTTGAAACTGGTCTTCTCTTTTTTTCTACATAGTAAGCTGAGTCCACTGTTTAGTTGTCTTCTCTCCCCTACTGCTCTTTTCAGCCATGGGTCATTACCTATGAATCTTTAGCATCCCAGTGTTGGGAACTAAGCTTGAACCATAAGGCTGATGCTCCAAGACTAAGTTGGGTTTTGAAAGCATGTGGTTCTTGAGCAGGGCATGTGCCACGTTATGAGGCTTTGGCCACCAACAACAGTCATCACTGCCTCACCCTCTTCACATCTGCACTACTCCTGTGAGGCTATAAGAGCTGCACATTTTCTTGCTTTCCAAAGGGATTCATGAGTTATTTCACAAGTCTTTCTACTTGCTAATGGGCCCTTTATGGAGCCCAGCTTGGCTCAGCTTGTCATTTCTTTGATTTCTTCTGGGAGGGGAATGGGGAAATATGTCCTTACTTATGACAGTCACATAGATTTCAATGCCCTGATTGGGGCTGGTGCCCATAGAATTCCCACTGCCCCAGGGTCAGGACTGTGACTGTGTGCAGCAAATTTCCTCCAGGAAATTTCAGTGTCCTGGGGTGATGCATCATTCTTTATGGATAACCCCTCGTGCTAGTTTGGGTATCTAATCTCCTAGTCATGTTTTCCTTCACTTCCTCGCACTACTTCCCCCTGCCCCGCAGTAACCACACATTTTAGTTCAAAATCTCCTTAGGAACTTCATGAAACTCCCTTGAAGGGCACTTCTGAGCACCCTTTGAGAAAAAAAAAATTTAAAGAGTTATTTATTTATACTTACAGAACTGGCATACAGGTCAGAGATGTGGTAGGTGAGAGGATTCACCAGAGACAGAGTGGGGAGTATAACGGGTAGATTGACAAAGTACACTGCTGAGGGGAGCAGTGGGTAGGTCAGGAGAGGTCTGTCACAGCTCCCTGGCTGGGGATTGAAATTGTGCTGTAGTGGCTTCAGAGAGCTTCATAAATTGGTGCTTTAACCCATTGCACCACCAGGGAGAGCTCCGAAAATATTATTTTCTAATAGTTTATTTTTTGTAAGGAAGAGGTGATTCCAACTACTCTAGTACACTATGTTGTGATAGTCAATTATCACTTTTTTAAAAATTCAATCATTGCCCAGCATTTTACGAAAACAAAATAAAACTGCTACAGCTAAACCATCAGATTTCTGAATAGAAGGAAATATCCAGATATCAAGCTCACATTTGTTATAAAAATTCACAGTTGACGGTTAATTTCATGAGAGTAAATGAAGATCACTTTTTACACAACTGAATCAGTATCACATGATATATTCAAGTGTATTATATAAAGTGCCTTCTTAATGAATACTACAATAATCATATTCTTTAAACACTTTACATTTTCATCAAGTTTGTAAGGAAAAATTTTTTTTTAAAGATTTATTTATTTGTACATACAGAACTGGGGTACAGGCCAGAGACTCAGGGGCAGTGAGAGACTTCACCAGAGACAGAGTGGGGAGCAGAACGGGCAGATCAACGAAGTACACTGCTGAGGGGAGCAGTGGGCGGGTCAGGAGAGGTCTGCCACGCCATGTGATCTCCTCCCGGGAAGGCGGGATCGAACTCATGCGGAAGTGGCTTTAGCGTCTCAGTGCAGTGCTTTAACCCGCTGCGCCACCAGGGAGGGCCTGTAAGGAAAATATTTTAAGGAACATTAAAAGGGAACTTTATATACTTGAAATCATTTTCCTTCTAATTTAATTGGCCATTGACATTGCATACAGTGCATTTGAACAATTAGATCAACTGTTCTTCCTCAAAGACAGTCTTAAACAAGCTTATTTTCTCTGGACACATTTCTTGGCCTGCTACATTAAAATAGTATATCAATAGTAAATAGCTTTCTTTGTTTGGATAAAAATTGATAACTGAGAAATTCACTTTGGTTGGAACACTACTTTTTATGTGTGAAAAAATTCTGTTGTAATAACATATTGTGCTTTCATTTTTCTGGCTTTTTGGCTGCTGCTTTCCTATGAGCTGAGAATTTGAGAAATGTCTAGTGATGTGCAAATATGTTGTACTCTTTTAGCACATCTATAGTACTATTGTTTAATAAGTGAAATTCTATTCTTTCTCATGCAATACAGTAATAATAATCCATACTCCAC
Organism: Condylura cristata; assembly: GCF_000260355.1. Taxonomy (NCBI): domain Eukaryota; kingdom Metazoa; phylum Chordata; class Mammalia; order Eulipotyphla; family Talpidae; genus Condylura; species Condylura cristata. The sequence continues at coordinate 5,380,595 of NW_004567120.1, forward strand.
TATGCCCCAAAGTGAATTTACAAGGCTGTTTCTCTCTTTTTTCACGTTTAAAATTATAGATATGTTATAGTAATGAAAAAAACTGAAGTGCGATGGCACAATAATACACATCACATTTGAAATGCTCCAATTTATACCTATCACTGGTTTGCAGTACAGTCCAAAATAATGAAAATTGTATGTAATGTTTCTATTGCAACTATACTACTATGAGGTTAGTCATGAAAACAGAAAATGATACATGAACAAATGAGCATAGCTGAGTTACAGTAAAATTTATTTGTGAATGTTGAAGTTTGAGTTTCATATTATTTTCACTTACCATTAAATGTTTGTTTTTGTTTTCAAACACTTACAAACATTAAAAAACATATTTCATGGGCTATACAAAAATAGTTATTGGGCCATATGTGACTCACAGGATTTGTTTGGTTGATCTCTATCTTAAAGCAAGAAATATCTGTTTCTTGTTCTTGCTATACATGTAAAATAGTGGCTGGCAGAAAAATTCTGCTCTCTGTAATTACTTACATATCCATGCATACGGATGTTCTTTATTGGTCATAGGATTTCATATTGCCTCTTTACTTCAAATGGAGCAAAAGTATGGAAGCATAGAACTGTCATGTTCTGGATAGGGGAGAAGTGATCACAATCAGTCATGACTTTTTTTTTCATGTTTTAGTCATATAAGGGTCAATGAAATAGCATATTAGCTAATCTCTTGTTTCAACTTCCTGTCATACTTTACTCCATTTTAACTAGCTCACTGATTTTATTAAAAGACAACTTTAGTTAGAGCCCTCCCTGGTGGCGCAGTGGGTTAAAGCACAGCACTAAGAAGCTAAAGCCACTTTCCCAAGAGTTCGATCCCCACCTGCCCCGGAGGTGATTCCACAAGGCGTGACAGACCTCTCCTGACCCGCCCGCTGCTCCCCTCAGTAGTATACTTTCTCGATCTGCCTGTTCTGCTCCCCACTCTGTCTCTGGTGAAGCCTCTCACAGCCCCGGCACCTCTGGCCTGTACCCCAGCTCTGTATGCATAAATAAATAAATCTTTAAAAAAAAAGACAACTTTAGTTATATCATTGGCTTCCTAATGACTCTAAATTAGATTATAGCAGTAGGGGTCTACAATAATTTGGGCCTAAGGGTATTTCTAGTTGCTTATTAACTATTTTCCCCTAAGAAAATCCTGTTTTGGTAAAGTTGCATTTTCTGTAGCATGATGCTTATTACTTAAACACACTCCCTCTATTTCTTTATACTAAACTCTCCATCCAGCAATTGCTGATGGATATAGTAATGAAAAACAAATTGAGAAGTAAAATGAAGAATTACTCACACTCTGACTTACAGTGAATATGGAAAACTAATAAGTTGATTAATATTTATTTTTATAATTTATGTTCTTATTTGTTTCATTATCAATAACAGGTTTAGATTTTTCTTTTTGATAAAAACAACATATTTTTTTTGAGATTTATTTATTTATTTATGCACACAAGAACTGGAGTACAGGCCAAAGATGTGGAGGATGAGAGGATTCACCAAAGGCAGAGTGGGAAGCAGAACAGACAGAGGGAATGAAATAAGCATATTGCTGAGGGTTTTAGCAAATGGGTCAGGAGATGTCTGCCATGCCATGTGGGTCATTTCTCTGGCCAGGCATAGAACTTATGCTGCTGCTGCTGTGGCTGTGGATAGCTTCATCGTGCTGCTTTTTAATCCAATGCACCACCAGGGAGGGCCCCAAGATAAATATTCGGATGTACTGAATGCTACAAAAAAATCTAGTCATATGAACTGATAACATTTTTTCTTCTTAATTTTATTGATTTGCCAATTGCATATATAAACATATTATTGTGGAAGTACAACTTCACACTTCTATATGTGCACATGTTTCACTTACCATCCATAAAAGTATAGTGCTAATACCCTAAAACCATCTCTCTTCTACCCTGTACCCACTCCATTCTTTCCTTCCAGTAACTGCTATAATTATAAGAATCAATGAATTATTTTTGTTGTATTTCCCCGTTTATTTTGTTTGGTTATTTATGTTCCACTAATGAGTGAAAACATCTAGTAACCATGTTTCATTTTCTCACTATTGTATTTAGCATAACTACCTTAAGATCTATACAGATTGCATCTCAAAAGGCACTATCATATATTTTAATAAATGAGTAGCATTTAATTGAATATTTATATTCTTTATCTACTCATCTAGTGCCAGAATTTAGTCATCTTTTGATGGGCATTGTGAGTAATGTTGGCTATTGTGAATAATGTTGCCATAAACCTAGGAATGCATAAATATTTTCATATTAGTATTTTCATACACTTTGTTTAAATTCATAGAAGAGCTGCTATATTTAAATAAACAATTGCTGCCCAAGAAAACTCTTCTACAACTTTTGCACCTCTTTTCTCCAGAAATTAAAAGAAAGAGTAGTTAAGCCACTGATTATGGAATGTACTTCTTAGTAGCCACAATCTCACATATTTCACTTTATTCAGAGAAGGAAACATAAAAAATAATAAGCAGCAAAAATGCCTAACACCAGTGTGGCAACACAGGGATTTCAGGGCAAGGACCCCAGGAGACTTCTGTGAAATTGAGTGAAGGCAGGTCCCACTTCAGAAGTGAGATGAAAAGCATATTCAACCCAGGCCCCATATCTGTCCATGATTCAGAGTAGACATGAAGTTCTGCTGCTGAGGTCAACTGGGTGTGCCAGGAAAACAAACACCAAACACCATTATGACACGGAAGGAGAACATCCCTGAATGAATTACACCGACAAGATGCTGCCAGTACCAGTGG
>NW_004567120.1:5385057-5401737 GCF_000260355.1 Condylura cristata
AATAAATGAGAACCAAAATATATCAGACAATTATTATCATCTCTGAGAATAGATATTAGAGAAAATACATAGGTAATAGGAGTATTCAACACAATTCTCTTCCCAATGGATAGATCCACTCTTAATACTGCTTTTCAATATAATACAGAAAGTCCTAGCCAGAGAAATAAGAAAAAACAGGTCAACAAAAAATAAATAATGTCACTAGATATTTAAATAAGGACCTAGACTTCATGGGATTAACATATATCTATAGTACATTTCATCCAAAAATATCAAAGTATACATTTCTCTCCAGTGCAAATGGACCATTCTCCAGGATTGATCACATACTAGGACACAAGACAAATATAAACAGATACAGTAAAATCAAACTCATACAACTATCCTCTCCAGCCATAAAGGCACCAGACCAGAAATAAAACATGAAAAGAAAGCAAGAAACCCTCCTACCTCTTGGAAATTGAAACCCACACTACTGCAAGACCATTGGATCAATGAGATCAAAGAAGAAATTAATAAATACCTTGAGATGAAAGATAATGAGGACACAAGTCTACAGAATGTATGGGACACAGCAAAAGCAATTATAAGAGGAAAATATATGGCAATATAGGCTCACATAAATAAACAAGAAAGAACTCAAGGAAACAATCTATTCCCTAATTTTAACTGGAAAAAGAACAACAAAAACCCAAAAGCCAGTAGAATAAAGTAAATATTAAAAAATCAAAGGAAAATAAATGAAACAGAAGTTAAGAAAACAATCCAAAAGATCAATGAAATCAAAATGAAAAGGTTAAAAAAAGTGGACAAAAGTTGGCCAGGCTCACAAAGAAAAAAACAGGATTTGAAAACACAAATGAATAGGACCATAAATGAAAGAGGGAAAATTATAAAAGACACAGAGGAAATCAAAAGAATAATCAGAAATACTATGAGCAACTATATGTAAATCAGTTCAACAATCTACAGAAGGACAAATTCCTACAACTTCACAATCATCCAGAGCTAGATAAAGAGGATACAGAGCACTTAAATAGATCAATTACAAGCACTGAAATTGAAACAGCAATCAAAACCTTCTCCCCAGAACCAGATGACTTCGCAAATGGATGCTATCAAGTCTTTAGTAAAGAGCTAGTGCGTATCCTACAAAAACTCTTTCAAAAAATTGAGAAGGAGAGGATACTACCAAATACATTTTATGAAGCCAACATTCCACTAATACCAAAATTAAACAAGGACAACACACACACACCAAAAAAAAAAAAAAAAAAAGACTATTATTAGGAGTCAGTCTCTCTTATGCAATATACTCAAAAGAACCCTAGCCAACAGAATCCAACAATGCATCAAAAAGATAATTCACCATGACCAAGCAGGATTTATTACAAGGACACAAAAGATGGTTCAACATCCGAAAACTAATTAATGTAATCCAACACATCAACAAAAAGAAAAATTAAAAAAATATGATAATTTTAATAGATGCTGAGGAAGGATTTAACAAATTTCAGCATCTATTTTGTGATAAGGAACATAAATTAACATCATAAAAGCCATATATGATAAGCCAATAGCTAACATCATTCTCAGTAGTGAACAACTAAAAGCCCTTCCTGTAAGATCTGGAAAAAGACAATGATATCCAATCTCAGTATTGCTTTTCAATATAATACTGGATGCGCTATTCAGAGCAATAAGACAAGAAAAAGGTATACAAGGAATTCAAATAGGGAATGAATAAATAAAACTATCACTACTTATAGATGAAATAATAGATAGAGAGAGCTCTAAAAACACCACAGAAAAGCTAATCAAAATAATCAATGAGTTTAGTGATGTATTTGGATACAAAATCAACACACACAGATCAGTAGCCTCCCTATATGCAAACAATCAATCTGAAGAAGAAGAAATAACTTTTATAATTGAAACAAAAATTCAAATACCTGGGAAGAGGTGAAGGACCTTACAAAGAAAACTATAAAACATTTTAAAATAGAAGAAGACACAAAGAAATAGAAAGACATCCCATGCTCATGGATTGGAAGAATTAACATTAGCAAAATGGCCATCCTACCAAAAGCAAGTTACAGATTCAATGATAATTCCAATTAACATTTCAATGACATTCTTCAAAGAAATAGAACAAATATTGATGAAATTCATAAATAGCCACAAAAATCTTTGAATATCCAAAGCTCTTCTGACTAAAACAAAGAAGAATAGAGGTATCGATACTCCCAGGCTTCAAACTATACTACAAAGCCCTAATAATCAAAAGTGCATGGTACTGGATCAAAAAAAGACACACAGACCAATAGAATCTTAGAAAGCTCAGAAATTAAGCCATGGCTTTATGGACACATAATATTTGACAATGGAGCAAAAAATATGAAATGGAACAAAGACAGTTTGTTCACTATATTTTGCTGAGAAAACTGGACTGCTACATGCAAAAGAATGAAGCTATACTATTACCATACACCATGCACAAAAACCAATTCAAAGTGGATCAAAGAATTAGACATAAGACATGAAACCATAAAATATACAGAATAAAATATAGGCAAAACACTACATGATATACATCTCAGTAACAACTTTAAAGATGCACCACCTAAGGCAAATAAAGTGAAGGAAAAGATAAACAGCTGGGACTGCATCAAACTAAAGAGCTTCTGCACAGCAAAAGAGACTTGAACCAAAACAAACAGACACCCCATCAATTGCCAAAAAATTGTTGCACTCCATACAACTGATAAGGGACTGATTGCAAAGATATACAAAGAACTCACATGATTCAACAAAACAAAGTAAAAAATCTAGTTACAAAATGGGCAAAAGAACTTAAACTCTTCTCCAAAGAGGAAAAGCAAATGGCCAACAGGCATATAAAAAAAATGTTCAACATCTGTCATAACCAGAGAAATACAAATTAAAACCATGATGAGATGCTATCTTATACCACTAAAAATGTCACATATTAAAAATACTAACAACAACAAATGTTGGCCAGAATGTGTTGAAAAGGAACTCTCCTACACTGCTAATGAGAATGCAATCTGTATGGAGAATCCTCAGTCTAATAAAAATGGAGCTACTATATGATCAAGCAATTCCACTCCTAGGGATCTACCCAAAATACAAAAGATCATTAATCCAAAATAATAATGCAACTCTATGTTTATGGCAGTATTATTTACAATAGGTAAAATATGTAAACAACACAAATGCCCAAAATAGAAGACTGGATCAAGAAGATATGGTTTATATACACAATGAAATACTACTCAGAAATCAAAAAGATAAACTAAAGCCATTCACATCAACATGGATGGAGTTATATGCAATTATGTTCAGTAAAATAAGTCAGTAGGAAAAAAAGTACTGGATTGTTTGAGTTATAGGAAGAATATAGAGGACCTGGGGTGAGGGAGGACAAAAAACAGACAACTATAATCAGAGATATTCTTCAGGGGAGGTGGTTTGGAAAGGGATCAAATTGAGGGCAGGAAGGGCACAAAGGACTATGGAGATGGTGCATGGGTGAAATGGAGGGGGGAATTCCCTGTACTCAGGGAACACCTGAGAAAAGAAAGCAAACACTGTACAAAAATGAACAATATAAAATATATATAAGTAAATTACATATTAAAAAAAAACTAATAACCACCTACTATATTCCAGACACTGTGTTATCTACTGAGGATGCCAAGATGAAGCAGGTATTACTAGGGAACCTCTGCAGTTTTGAGAAGTGTGTAAAAATAGGGGCTTGTGATTATTTATGACAACCTTTGTATATTAGACCTGAAAATGTCCCTAAAGAATATTTAGTCTATCTCACTTTATATGTTGGGAGACAGAGCCCTAGAGAAGAAAGTAAACTTTCCCAAGTTTACTATGCTATGATAGTCATTGAAAAAGTATAGGGACATCGAATTCTCAGAACTATGCTCATACACATTTACATGATCCTATAATGGTATTGACATTGTTCATCTCCATTTTACACTCATTATACTCATTGAACACTGACATTCTAGATAAGATTGCATACTCACCACTCACAAGGTCAGCTTTTGAGATTGTATCCTATGTAGTTGTTCCCACCAATCCCATTCACAAGTTACTGACAATGTTGAAACGAAGACAAATTGTAAGAGGTGTATAGTCTAATGCTTCTTTTACATTCTCACTATTCAGTGATGGTCATGACTTAGCACTCTACTGGTTGCCACATAAACATTTAATATTGAACTTACCACATGCCAAGCACCCTCTGTGTTTAGTCTCTGTAACAGCTCTATAAAATAGATATAATATTCCTGTTTTACAAATTGGGAACCTAAAACATGAGGAATTAAGCAATTTGCCTGAGGTTGCACAGGTACAAAGAAATGGTACAAAAATTTAGAAACCAGTTGGTGTTGTTTTAGAACTGAGTTTCTCATTCTTGATAATATTGACTTTTTTATTAATTAATTTTTAAGTTGTGATAAAATTAGGATTCTCTCTATCAAGAATTACCAGTGTAGGGAATCCACCATTATATCTCTCACTGACCACAATAATAGTCTGTTTTGAGCCTGATACCTCTATGGTGTATGAGATCTGTTTTGCCCACTGTAGGCTATTCAAGATGCTCCAAAACATTGCCAAATTTCTTTTTTCCCCAAGATTTATTTATTTATGCATACCAGAACTGGGGTATAGGCCAGAGATGCAGATGGTTGAGAGGATTCACCAGGGACAGAGTGGGGAACAGAACAGGCAGGCTGACTGAAATACACTGCTGAGGGGAGCAGCAGGAGGGACATGAGGGGAGCAGCAGGAGGGGCAGCAGAGGTCTGCCATGTCATGTGGGTCACCTCCCTGGCCAGGGATTGAACTGGTGTTACAGTGGCTAAGGATAGCTTCATAGTGCTGTGCTTTACCCCATTGCACCTCCATGGAGGTCCCAACATTGCCAAATTTCTTCTGTAGGACAATATTATCTTTGATTGAGAAGCACTCACCATTGTTAACTTTAGATAGAATTTCAAAATAGTTTAGTTTAATGGCTACTTATTCCACAAATGAATACTGCTACATTAGTGAATATGTTTATAAAAATACAAATATTTCAACAAATATTCTTAAAATCCATTTTTAATTATATTATTTTTTAAATTGACGTAATGCTACTATATAGCAACGCATATGATTCAGATATAGGTCCACACCCTTTCAGATATCTATTACTAGACCACACCCAATACCAAAGTATCCAATCATCCATCCTCCATCATCATCCATTGGCCCCCACCTTCACACTTTATTCTCTTCCCACTCACTCCAAATATGGTAGCCTCACATCGATAGTCAGATTTCTGGAATTATATATTAGTATGTTATTTAGACTCTGTCTATTTGAAGTTTTTCACTCTTTCTATCTTTGATTACTAGTTTGATACCATAGTTTGATAGTGGCTGAACCAGTTTGCATTCTCAACAACAGTATTTGAGATTTCCTTTTCCTCCACTCACAGGACAGCACTTGTTGATTCTGGTAATTTTAATATAACCCATTTTCCAGATATGCATTCATACCTCATTGTAGTTTTGATACCATTATGATTAAAAATTACTTGATATAAATTGTGCTCATTGAATTTATTGACATTTATTTTGAGATCCAAATATGATCTAGGTTCAAGAAAGCTTTATGTGCAATTTATTAGAATATGTATTTAGTCCTATATATGACTATTTATGTATTCAGTCCTAAAACCTATCTTTTATAATTACTCATTTAGGGCAGTTGTTTCCTTGGGATTTTCTGTCTGTTGATCACTTGATTAATGTAAATGGGATGTTGAACTCCTCCTACCATAATTCTACAATTGTGTTGTCAAGATTTCTGTTTTTAAGTTATAATAGCTGATTTACATATTTTTTTCTGATATAATATTCCCTAATGTCCATTCATGTTTCAACTGCTTTATCTAGAAGTCTATTTTTTTTAAAAAAAAAATTATTTATTTATGTATACAGAACTGGGGTACAGTCCAGAGGAGCAGGGGTGGTGAGAGGCTTCACCAGAGACAGAGTGGGGAGCAGAACAGGCAGATTGACAAAGTACACTGCTGAGGGGAACAGCGGGCGGGTTAGGAGAGGTCTGCCACGCCATGTGAGTTACCCCCCAGGCTGGGGATCAAACTCATGCTGAAACAGCTATGGCTAGCTTCGTGGTGCTGTTCTTAACTCATTGCACCACCAGGGAGGGCCCAGAAGTCTATTTTTAATCTGATTTAAAAACCTTGCTGTCTCTATCTTTTTTAGGTCTCATTTGATTGTAGGATAATTTTCTAACCTTTTACTTTCACCTGTTTTTCTGTGGATCTCAGATGCATCTGCTGGAGAAGCAGAGATCTGCGTTTTATTTTTAGATACAGTCAGTCAATCTACCATTGCTGTCTAGGGATATTATTGACATACCAATTTATGGCCTTTTTGCTATTTTGTTCTGGATGTTTTTGTAGTTTGTCTCTGTTATTTTGGTCCTTACCTTGTATTTTGAAAGTTATGTGTGTAGCATTTGAATTCCTTTATTTATAATCTTTGTACACATACACACACACACACACACACACACATAAGGTTCTATACTGACAGCCAGGCATTTCTGGTGGCCTAGGGGTTAAGTCTCAGTACTATCACTGCTATGAACTGAGTTCAATTCCAGCCAAGGAGCTGACCCACATTTGCCATAGCAGACCTCTCCTCTCTTGCCCTCTGCTCCCATCAGCAGTGCATTTCAGTAAATCTGCCTTGTTCTGCTCCCCATTCTGTTTCTGGTGTGTCTTCTCACTCCCCATACCTCTGCCAGTTAATCTTGATGTTCTTAAATTAATCTCAATTTTTAAATTCTCTTTTCCCCATATAGTGTTTTCACTGTAATATTACTTTAAAAATGAAACTCCATTTTATTTAATAATAAAGTTCCTTTAATATTTCTTGCATGGCCAACTTTGATGAGATGAACTCCTTCAACTGTTGTCAATAAGACTCTATAATTACTGTGCATGCTCGCCTACCTGAATGCAAACCTCTTGGTTGGAGATCTTTTCAGTATATTAAATATATTTTCTCGTTCCCTTCTGCCTGTTAGGTGACTGTTGATTAAGCCATAGATGATATATGGGTATTCCCTTACAAGTGAACCTTTGTTTTTTTTCTGACCGCTTTAAGGTTCTTTCTTTAGTTTATTTTTAAGGTTTATTTATTCACACAAAAACTGGGTTACAGGCCAGAGGTTCAGGGGATGACAGGATTCACCAGAGATAGAGTGAAAAACAGAACAGGCAAATTGACAGAAAAACACTGCTGAGGTGAGCAGTGGGTTGAACAGGAAAGGTCTGCTACTCCATGTGGGTCACCTCCTTGGCCAGGGTTCAAAATTGTACACAGTGGCTGTGGATAGCTTCATATGCTGCGACTTAACCCTTTGGGCCACCAGGGAGGCCCTTTATTTTAATTTTTGCCATTTTAATTAAAATACATCTTTAATTAAATACATCTTTAATTAAAATATATCTGTTTGTTTTATGTTTTTTGAATTCTTTGAGCTTCCTGGATCTGGATTTCCATTTCTTTCTTCCATTGAGAAATTTCTTGACTATTATTTCTTCAAATAAAAATCTACCCCTTTCTTTCTTCTGGAAACTCTGTGATGTAAATGTGGTTTCCTTTTATGCTGTCCATTAAGTCACTTCTGCTATCTTCAATTTCTTAATTCTTTTTTTTCTGGTATTTATGAATGATTTCACTACCTTAACGTCTTCTGACTGAGTCATTCCTTGACCTCATTGCATCTACTGGTGATATCCTTAATCTTATTTTCAAATTAACAATTGCATCTTTTTTCTTTTGACTTCTGTTTGGAGTTTTTTCATGTTTCCTCTGTCTTAGTATTTCTTATTTTGTTTTCCGTTATTCTCCCAATTTCAATATACATCATTAAGACTATTGCTCTGAAGTCTTGTTCCAATAGTTTGGTTAATTCTCTCCTATTAGGAATTTTTCCCAAGGGTTTTGCCTTGATTCATTGATTCGGGTGAATTCTTCTGTTTTCTTATTCTATTTGATGCATTGTGGTTATTTTTTATGGATTAAACTAGACTCTTAGCCTTCAAAGCACTTCTGTCACCATTTTGTTCTTGAATTGCAAGTCCCAGGGAACTGACCCAGAAAAATGTTCTTGGATACTGTGCTTTCTAAGGTTACATTGGTTGAAACCAAGTAGGATGACTAGATATCAAGAACCATTATGGGTTGGAGGTCAAGTAACTCAAATATATCATGAAGCCAAGGTATGGAGGAGGTAGAGGTTACTGCATTAGATTGCCATGTTCATAGACCTCCCTGGTGATGCAGCTTCTGATCTATGGAAGAGATCTACAATCATTTGTTAGTAAAATAGTTCTCTAACCATTTACTTTAGTCTATGTTTATCTTTGGATCTCAGGTGTGTCTGCTGGAGACAACATGAGTTTTATAATTAGAAGTGAGTCTCACTTCTAATATGAGAGTGAGTTGATACTATATATTAAACTTTAATTAATGAGGAGTTACTTCTTATAGATGCACAGATACAGTGGTTTCTTGAAATGAAATGTGTTCCTAGTGAAGAAGCTATGAACACTGTTTAAATTACAACAAAGGACTTATGCCACTACATCAAATAATTTTATAAAGCAAGGGCAGGTTTTAGGAGGATTTATTTCAATTTTGAAAGTTCTAATGGACCCAGAATGAAAAATATAGACCTGGTAATTTTTATTATTGAAGTTACAACTGGTGCTTACGACAAAGTGAAGCAAGAAATAGTGTCTTCTTTTAGTTTATATTTCAATTAAGTGCTTTATATCAAAACAATGAATATTTTGTTTTAAGATAAGCTATGATGACAATGAAACATAATAGTAATTAATAATAACATCAATTTATATGAGATTACAAAATTAAGGTCCATAGCCTGGTCCATGCCTACAACCTGGGTCTCAGAGTGCCTTGCTCTATATTAGGGTCGCTCAGCTATACCAGGTGAGAACCATTGAGACAGACCTTGCTGCCAGCTCCTTGGGGATGGACAGAGAACTGAGTTGCTATCTTGCAAGATGTAGCTATTCACAGCAGGTCCTTGCTCCAAAAATAAGGAGAATATAAATAGCTGGGACTCCATCAAACTATAATTTCTGTAAAGCAAAAGAGACAGCAAACAAAGCAAAGAGACACTCTACTGATTGGGAGAAAATATTTGCACACCACACAACTGATAAGGAACTGATTGCAAAGATCTACAAAAAGCTCATATAACTCAACAAAAACAAATAATCCAATCAAAATATGAGCACAAAAGCTAAACAGACACTTCTTTAAAAATATGCAGTCAACAGATATATGAAAAAAATGTTTAAATCACTAATTTTCAGGGAAGTGCAAATCAAAACTACAATGACATAACAGCTCACATCTATGAGAATGTATCACATTAAAAAGAAAAAGAAACAGGTGCTGCTAAGGCTATGGTAGAAAAGGAACCCATTACACTTTCTGGTGGGACTGTAAACTGCTCCAACCACTATGGAAAGTTGTGTGGAGGTTCTTCAAAACATAAATAGATCTATCATATACAAAACCATTAATTTGATAGGAAAACTGCACTCTGTCAATTGCAGCACTATTTATAATAGTTAAAATGTTGAAACAGGGTCCTCCCTGGTGGTGCAGTGGGTTAAAGCACAGCACTGAGAAGCTAAAGTCACTTCAGCATGAGTTCCATCCCTACCCGACCCAGAGGTGATCCACATGGCGCAGCAGACTTCTCCTGACCAGCCCACTGCTCCCCTCAGCAGTGTACTTCATGATTTGCCTGTTTTGCTCCCCACTCTGTCTCGGGTGAAGCCTCTCTCCACCCTGCACCTCTGGCGTGTATCCCAGTTCTGTATATATAAATAAATAAATCTTTTTAAAAAATATTGAAGCAAATTAAATGCCCCTCATACTACTCACTAATCAAAAAAGTTAACTTTTGGCCATTTCCAGCAATAAAAAATAAATACTTTATTGTTTCGCTTATATGTGAAATATAGAGAAACCAAACAAAGATTCAGGAAAAAGACAAAACTGCAAGCTAACCATGGATCTGAGGCATATAGGAGGGGAAAGGAAAGTGATTTGGTTAAAACAGGGAGAGAAAAGTATAAGGGGCTGTTGCATATAATGGATCATGGGAGCTAATGTCATGGGAGAGACTACACCTGAGGCAAGAAATCAAATAATGTCCAAAAATTAACAGTGATATAAGAAAAAAAAATAATGAAAATAGGGCCCTCCCTGGTGGCACAAGTGGTTAAAGCTCAGCACTATGAATATACCCGAAGTCACTGCAGCCTGAGTGTCCCACCCGCTGATCCCTTCAGCAGTATATTTCAGTCAATCTGCTTGTGCTGCTCCCCACTTTGTCTCTGGTGAATCTTCTCACCCCATGCATCTTTGGCCTGTACCCCAGTTCTTATATGTAAAAACAAATAATCTTTAAAAAAGCAGCTTTTAACAAAGAACAAATAAAATAATTTTATTTTTAAAAAAATGTTTCAAGCCATGACTGTTCTACATGGTACTGTATTTAAATGAGAAGTGAAATGGAACTGTAATGAAAATATTTAGTTTGAATGATTTAAAGAAAAGTTTTGTCAGAAAACACAGTTCTTTGAAGCCAGGAATTTCATTTTAGAATTACACATATAGAGAGCTTTAGTTTTAGAAAGATAATATCAATATAAATATTTAAAACTGTAATGTACTATATTGAAACTCACCAGAGGTAACTTTAAAAATACAAATATCCAGATAGTAATTTAGAAAAAAAATCTATATTTTGCGTTTTGTATTTGATATTATGGAATATTATATAAAAATCAATTTTTGTATAATAGAGATATAAAATCGAAGTTTCTATATTATTTGTTTCAACAGTATGTGTTAGATATTAAATATTTAGAATGTATTGTGATGGTGTGCTAAAATAAATATCATTTGCACATAAAAGTATAACTGTAAAAGTAAAGTGAATCAAGCACCATTGAACAGGAGGTTGTGATTCTGTGTAGGGGATACATACAGCAGCTGCGCTACCAGTTCAACAAAAATGTCTGGGAAAGGAAAGTGAATATAGGTAAGGCACATACCCTTGACTTGGGGAAGCATGTGCACAGGTACTGGAATGTTCTCAGCAGACTAGGTGCCCAGTGAATAGAACAAAGACAGTGCAGTGGATTGAACTACCCCTCCCACAATCTATAGGATTAGTACTGACTTAAGGAGGTGCTGCACTTGTAGTGCATGATTACAGAGTCTCAAAACTCCACCTTCTTTAATAAAAATTGCAAGTACATGATATCTCAGTAGATATGGAGGCCAGCAAAGGGAAAAATATAAAAATCAAACTTACAGATATATATGCTGGAAAAATAAAAGTAGTTCAGTTCTGTATAGTATCACTATGGGTACTAAAGTGAAATGGGGAAATTTTAAGTAGCAAAATGGGTAGATCAAAAATACAACATACAATACCTTGAGACTTCAAGGGAATATATATTAAAAGAAAACAACTCTGAAGAATCCAACCACAAGGAAATTGATGATTTTCTTTCACTATAAAATAGAGAATTTAAAAATGCTGGGATAAAGGAAACCAAATAAATGAAAATGCAGAAAAGCAAGTAACAGGGATGCAAGAAAACTCAGAAAAGTTAATGAGATACAGCAAAACTCAAAGAACAAATAAATTGCCGGGGAAGTAGTTAATGAGCAGAAAATAATAACTACTAAAAATTTAAATAAGAAATAAAATATTTAGAATGTAAAATGTTCAATACATGAGATTAAATATTCTAGAGACAGCTATTGAAGCAGAATACACTAAATGGAAGATTGAGTCAATGACCTGGAAGATAGCAATGCACAGGAACAAGACAGAATAAGAGAGAAATTTGAAGTTAAACAAAGGAATAAAAACTTGGAGAGGAATCTGACTACATTAGGCATGTCGTCATAATGATAATGAGTATCCCAGAAAAGAACAAGAGAGAGATGTCGAAGAGAAACTTTCAAAGAAATAATAGAAAACTTCTTAAACCTCAGGAAGTAACTAGATATATAAGACCATGAAGCAAAGAGAAAGCCTGATTATTTATATGTGATGAGACTTACACAAAGAGAGATTCATTATTTAATGGTAATGAAACTACCAAGAGTTTAAGACAAAGAATATAAAAGGCAACTAGGAAAAAAATGCATGCAGCTTTTGGAAGCACTCCCACCATGCTGATACCAGACTTCTAAACAGAAACCTTACAAGCAGGGAGCGAATTTAATGATATATGACAGTACACAAAGATTTTAAAATGTACCACCCAAAGACACTGTATTAATCAAACCTCTTTCAGATAGGAGAGGGTTGTGAAGACCATTAAAGACAAAAGTTAAAGCATTTTGCCAAACCAAGACCTCCCTCACAAAGATATGTTGAAAGGAGCCCTCTTATGTAAGTCAAAGAAAAGAAAATTCATTTAAAAATGGCAAGTCAGTAGAACCAACAAAAAAGAGAAATGGGAGTTAGCAAATCATCATAAATCAAAAAATTCCCAAAATATAAATGGACTGAAACAATTAAAAGGAGCAGAATGGTATGTTGTACCAGAAAACAAATTAGATTTTCCCTGTCTCCAAAAGAGTCATCTGAGTTCCAAAGATAGACAAAACCTCAACATAAATAGTAAACAATCCTACAAATAAATGGAACAAAAAAAAAAAACAGTGGAAACAGCTACATTTATATCAGAAAAAGTGAAACAATATACAGATATGGAAATATATATACATATATATATTCAAAAACATATAAACAACAGAACAATAGTAATAGGTGACTCAAAACACAGCATACATCATTGGATTGATAAAATAAAGTCAACAAGGAAGAAATTTTAAGCAAGAAGTTAGACCATATGGACTTAATAGTCACATGTACAGCAATGCACCCAAAAAAAAAAATCATACACACATAGTCCTCAAATGCACATGGAAATTCTCCAGGATAGAACACACAGTGGGTCACAGGTGTTTAAATAGATTCATGAAGACTGATTTTAAATCAAGTATCTTCACTGATCACAATTATATCAAACTAGAAGTCAACCCCAAAAAGAAAGGAGGAATATCTCTAATATGTGGGGACTGACTGAACAACATACCACCAAATAGCTAGTGAACTAACAATAAATTCAAAGTGGGACTCTAAAAAATAGAACTGTAAGAAACATAAAAATGAAGACCCAGGATATCAGAACCTATGGGAAACCATAAAATTCATATCAAGAGAGAAAATATAACAAGATAGACCAATGTAAAGAATCAAGAAATATCTCGAGTAACTTTTCACATTAAAAAAAAAACTAATCTAAAAGGGGAGCAAATGAAATCAAAAGTTAGTAAAGGAAACAATTTTAAAAAAACATAAGTAAACAAAATGGAAATTTAAAAGATAGTAGAAAAGATTGGTGAAACCAAGAGCTGGTTCTTTGAAAAGATAAACAAATAGATAATCCTCTACTAAGCTCATTAAGGAAAAAACTCAGAAACAATAATGGAAGAGGACTAGGGATAGTAGATATCTGAGAAATTTAGAGGCTCATAAAAGACTATGAGGATTAATATGTCAATAAATTGGAAATGTAGAAGAAAGGGACACATTCTTAAAGGTATGCAACCTTCCACGATTGAATCAGGAAGTAATACAAAACATGAACAAACCAATTACAGACACAGAAATTGAAACTAATCCAAATGCTCTTCAAAATAAAGCCCAGGGCCAGATGACTTCAATAGTTAATTGTACTAGATCTTAAAAGATGAATTAATGCCCATGGCTTTCAATATCTTCAAAAACATTGAAGCAGAGCAAATGCTTCCTACAATATTTTATAAGGCCAACATTACCCTCAGACCAAAATAAGACAAAGTTCACTCATAAAAAATAAAGCTACAGACAAACATAGCTGATGTACATAGATTAAAAAGTCATCAACAAAATCTTACTAAACTGAATTCAGCCATATATTAAAAGTACAATTATCATGACCAAATGGGACTTATTCCAGAGATACAAGGATAGCACAACATCTGCAAATCAATACAATTCACATCAGGAAAAGGAAAGCTAAAACTCATGATCATTTCAATAGATAAAGAGAAAGCTTTTGTGAAGCTTCAGCATTATAATTAAAAACCCTCAAAAAATCAGTATAGAAACAATGCACCTCAATATAATAAAGGCCACAGGTGTAATACACATAGCTGACATTATAATCAATGATGAAAGAGTGAAAGTTTTTCTCTAATATCAGGTATATGACAATGATATCTACTTTCCCCATTGGTTTTCATAGTATTGGAGGTCCCAGCCAGAGCAAATAGGAAGCTATAAAAAGAATTTAAATTGGCAAGGAAGAAGTAAAACTACACTATTTGTAGATGGCAGAGATAGGGTTTCCTTACATAGAAAACCCTGAAGGTTATACTAAAATTCTGTTAGAAATAATAAATCACAACAGTAAAGTGTTAGACTGCAAAATTAGCATACAAAAATTGATTTTGTTCTCATAAGCACACAAACTAGAAGAAAATAAAATCCTATTAACAATTGCATCAGTGAAATTAAATAACCACAAAAATTAAGGAGTTGAAAGGCCAGTACGGGGGCTTCCCTGGTGGTACAATGAGTTAAAGTGCAGCAATATGAAGCTGTACAGAGCCAATGCAATACAAGTTCAATTCCCAGCATGGGAGGTGACCCACATGGCCTGGTAGACCTCACCTGACCCACCTGCTGTTCCCCACAGCAGTGTATTTCATTCACTCTTCTTTTCTGCTCCCTACTCTGTCTCTGGTGAATCCTCTCACCCCCTGTGCCTCTGGTCTGTACCCAATTATTGTATGCATAAATAAATAAATCTTTAAAAAAAAAAGGCCAGTACAATGAAAACTATAAGATATTGTTAGAAGAATTAGGTGAGGGCACATATAAATGTTAAGATATTTTTGGCTCATGAATTTGATGAATTAACACTTTTAGAATGACTGTCTTACCCAGCAATATACAAGTCCAATGCAATCTGTTTCAAGGTTTCAAAACATTCTTCAAAGAAATAGAGCCAATATTACTGAAATTTATCTGGAATTACAAAATGCCCTGGACCAAAACAACCCTGATGAAAAGAAGGTGACAGTATTACCTCTAGATATTGAGCTAGCATACAAAGCTATAGTAATCAAAATAATATGAATATTTAATAAAGTATATATATAGACAATGGAATAGATTTGAGAGAGCCAGTAGTAAACACACTTGCATGGAAAATTAATTTATGACAGTTAGCCATGATTATATAAATTAGTATTAACAAATGGTGTTGGGGAATCTAGATAGTGATATGCAAATGAATGAAACTAGACCATTAGCTCACACCATACACATACAAAATAAAACTCAAATGGTTTGGAAGTAAGACCTGAAATCATAAATTAAGAAAAATACACTTGTAAATATTGTCTTTTAGATATATTAGTCACTGGACTCCTATGTCAAGGGAAAAGAAAACAAAAAATGAGAAGTAAATAGGACTACATCAAATTCAAAAACTACATGGTGAAATAATCTTTCACTGAAACAAAAATACACACTATTTAATATGAGAAAATATTTGCACAATATATATCAAACAAGTGTTTAACACCCAAGATCTACAGATATGTGTACTCAACAAAGAGAAAATATATGACCCAAGCAAAAAAGGGTAGAAAAGTTCAAGACTTCTCCAAAGAAGATACACAGATAGCTGACACCACAAGGGGAAAAATGAACTACCACCTAGAATCTGGGATATGTAAATAAAAATCACAGCTAGGCACCACCTCATATGTGTGAGGATAGCCTACATCAATGAGACCATGCAAAGAATTAAGGATGTGAATATCTGGGAAATTTCCTACAGTTTTGGGTGAGAGTGTAGACTGGACCAACTAATGGAATACAGTTTGGTTTCTCAAATACATGATTCCAGCAATTCTACTCTTAGATATCTACCCAAATAATGCTAAAATATTAATTTGAATGGATATATGCATTCTTATGTGACTGGGATTGTATGAAGGAAAAGTAAAATACTGGATGATTTCATTCATATATGGAAAATAGAGAAACAAAACAAAGGACATACAAAACTAAACAAAGATAAACTCTAGAAATATGACAGCAGAATTGGTGCTACTAAAAGTAGAGGTTAGGGGTTGGGGAACAAAAGGGGTGAAGTAGCCAAATGGACTGAGGTGGAACATATGGGTGCTTTTATGGTAGGTGTGTGATGTAATATATATCTGACCAGGTATGAACCTATCGCTTTGTATCATATATAGTGTTGTAAACCAATATTAGTTTGATAAAAAATAATTAAGAGTTATATGTCACATAGGAGAAAGAGAAGATTGTAACTGAGTGGAAATAGATATATCATATAAAACTAAACCTAACTGGTATTTAACAACTTGGATGACGTTTTTTTTTTT
>NW_004567120.1:5402127-5404412 GCF_000260355.1 Condylura cristata
CAAGAAAGAATGTTTTAGAGTACTGGAAATTTTCTATAGTCTGTCCTATCTTGTGATTATGCATGCATGTAATATCTAAAAGTATCATTAAACTTTATGTTTACCACTAATACACTTTTATATTATTTATGATAAGATAAATGGATCTCTTGAAAATAAATTGATAAAGAAAATCACTTTTCATGTTATTTATCTTTAAAAGTTTTAGCTCTTAAACAAGACTAATTTTAAGTTGAGGAGAAGATGAAACTAAAATGCCAAACAATGATAATATAAATGATAGAAGACAGATTGGAATATAAATGTTTGAAGGTTGCAGTATGGTCAGAGGCAATTATAGTTATTAATTAATCAGACTAAGTCTGCTGTGAATGTTAAAACTTTTACCCAAAAAGTACATAAATTTAAAGTGTAATGTCTTGACCATTGAAAAGGAAAAGAAACAGAATGAAGAGCACATATTTAGGTAGAATAAAAGGCAAACAGAAGAAAAGAGCCAAGAAAAATCATGGCATATAGAAGACAAAATAAGATGTGGCAAAATAAGTCTAAAAGCATCATGAGCACAATAAATATAAATGGATAAAAGTAACCTGTTAATTCCCTCAGATACTGAAGAATTCCTTTCAGAAATAGAATATTTAAAAAACATTAGTATTATTCAACATTCACTTCCCCTTTCAATAAAAAATAGCATTTATATCAACAATTAAACAATAACTTCTTTATTCCTTTTTCTTGCAGTCTGATTTCAGTCATGAAATGGAATCAGATATGATAGATGTGGTAAGTAACCTTCTAAAATTATGTTTATAAAATTGTTTCATGTATACAATAGTATTTTGATACCAGAGTACTAAATAATTATATTTCCTTTACTACTCTATATAAAACACAAAGGCACACAAATATAATGACTATTTAAAGTATATTTTGCTTTCTTTTAGTCACAGAAATGAAATATAATGATACATGGAAAGATTAAGTATTTCTTACAGAAGATAATATTTGAATTTATGAGGCAAAAAATGAATTCATTTTAAAAGGTACAGATTATAATTGAAAATCTCAGATGTATCTTTTCAGCATATTGAGAAAAAAATTAAAAATAATTCCTTAATTTACATTTCTGATTTGAAATATTTTTCCCCTGAGAAATAATTTGCTATGATAGAAATTATAACTGTTATTTGGGATTATTAGTTACCCAAAGAATAGAAATTAATATACTTAATAAGTCAAATTTACATGTGATAATACATATAAAATATTGGCTTAAAGAATTTAATTTCATAAAAGGCCACTGCTGAGTGAATATAAGATTCATCAAAAATCAGATACTATATCCTGAAATATTTTATATGGGGATGAAAAGCAATTAAAACTTATACTTTCCATATCAATCTAGGTTTAAGAGGCTCAAGTATTCATTTAATTTTTAACAATTTAAGAGTAGTTTTTATCCTTCTTTTGTCCAATGCTTAGCAATTGTTTCATTACAAAGGAAAGCATCTTACATAATTTCAATTTTAATATTATATTTGAAATGAGAAATACCTATATCTTAGATACTACCTCCTTCAGTAGTTATTTGAAGCTTAAATATAGTTTATTTGATTTTAAGACTTGTTCCTTGTCAAAATGAAAATTTTTCCTGTGTCTTATACAACACTAAATGTTTTCCTTTTAAATACTTGAATGCATTCTTAGTCGTTTTTTAAAAACCATTTTTAATAAAAGCACGTTAAGCAAAGATATGAAGATATTGAGTTTATATCATGGTAAACTGGAAGAGATAAAAAAGAGGAAGAAACTAAGCTACTTGAATGTGACAAGAAATTTTACCTTACACTTGAAGCATTTGTTTTAATTAATTATAAACTGAATTCAAGTTCAGTAACAAACTAGGAGCCACCAAAGATATTGCTGAAAGTGAATTAACTCTATATCACCATAAATGAGCATCACATTTTCTTACTATCAAATCAGTGGAGTGTGTGAAATCATGTTATTTCAGAAATCATTTTAAAAGACTCAATTAACAAAATGATGTAAAAATAAACTGTTATAAAATAATTTTAAAAAAGGAAAAAAAAGCTCAATTATATTATTCATGCATCTGTAGACTGGAAGACTAACAACTATATGTTATATGAATTGAAAAAAAGTTTGAAGTTTCTAGTAGATATTACTTCTTTTTTTATTATTACAAAGTTTATTTTTACATCATTTTGCACATTTTTTTTTCCATCTCGATTGTAATCCCCGTGGGTTTCCCATCACCA
>NW_004567120.1:5406392-5456593 GCF_000260355.1 Condylura cristata
TGTGGTAAAGTAAAAATGAAAATCAACAAGCAACTATAAACCAGAGACATTCTATGGGGGTGAAGAGAGGAACAGGATCAAAACTGGGGCAGGAAAAGGGCACGAGACAATGCTGATGGTTTTTACTTTATTGTAATTGCTTTTTTTTTTTCCTGATCCCATACACTCCTGTTATGAGTGAAACCATCTAGTATTTTTCTTTTTCTTTTTGGTTTATTTCACTAAGCATGATCCCTTCCACCTCCATCTATGTTGCCCCAAATGGCATGGTTTTATCTTGTTTGATTGCTGAATAATATTCCATTGTGTATATGTACTACATCTTCTTGACCCAGTCATCTATTTTTTGGCATTTGGGTTGCTTCCATAGATAAGTGTTAGATTCGTAGCAAAATTAAATAAATGTATAGAGATTTTTCATATATATCCTACTCTGATGCATATGTAAACCCCCCATTATCAGCATTCCTCACCAGATTCAAACATATATTAGATAATGAACCTGCATTGATATATAACCACCCAAAGTTCATAGCTTCTATTATGTTTCACTCATATTGTTATACATTCTGTGGGTTTCAATTAATATATAATAACATGTGTTCATCATTATAGTAACAGTTTTTTTCACTGTTATAAAAGTCCTCTGTGTTCCATGAATATCTTTAACAGTTCTTTCATAGTCATTTGTTTTCATATCTCTGTGTAAACACCTATGAATGATATTTCTGGGGAACATGCATGATAAGTTTTATAAAAATTAGTGGGGCTTTTCCTAAATCAGTAGTTTCATTTCATACTTTAAAGAAATGAATATAAAATTCAAGTTACTGGGAAGGAGCACCTGGAATTAAAGATTAAATACATGCTTGTAGAAAGATAAGCTTTCATAACTTACCTCCTTTTAATCTATCATTGTTTTCAACATGACTTTCTAAAGAGTTCTTGTCGCTGCTGGTTATAACTATAATCAGGATTCAATATGTGAAGGCCATTAAAGATGTGATTTTTTCTGTAATAGCATATTAAGGGGCAAACATCCATGAACTCTTGTAGACAAGATAACTGCCTTTTCGCATGACATTTTAGAAATCCTACTGGCTGTAAATATAGCATTGACCTGTATGAATGCAGGGAAGAATTTGTACATATAAATGAGTGGAAAGAGAGCAGGATTTATGAATATGGATAAAAATATGGAGAATTCTGGAGAACTTTTTGGGATCATGGCTTAACTTGAAGTTTCATTTCTCTAAGGAACAAATCCTATGACATACTTTTTCTTTTTCTCATATCTGCCCTTATATCTTAGCTATCCACCTACAATATAACTGTTTTATTTTATCTTTTTGCTTGTACATAGTCAAAACAGAAGTCATTAATCAAATGTGGTTAACATTTACATCACTAAATAATGCACACTAATAGAACAAGAAATTATAAAATGTAAGACAAAAAAATGCTTCTTACTCTACTGGATAGACAGTGGAACTATTTAATTTCTTCCAACTTTTGATCACACCACAGAAATGTTCACGGAAATTTATTTCAGCAATTTGAGATATTTATTTCAGCAATTTCTGGCCTTGTGTAATTGAAACTATAGAGGATAGAAGGTAATGGGCTAATATACATCAGAAGAGTTTCCTTCTTCACTCCTGAGAAGATTATTTAATGGTTAGTCATAGAGATGCTACAGTTAAAAAGTCTCATGGCTTGGGTGAAACAATTACACTTGTTACACATTAATAACAACATAGAATGTTGCAGAGAAGAGACATTAAAAGAGGGATACATGGGCCTTCCCTGTTGTCACAGCAGGTTAAAACACAGCACTAAGAAGCTAAAGCCACTTCAGCATGACTTCAATCCCTGCCCCAGAGGTAACCCACATGGCGCGACAGACCTCTTCTGACCTGTCCACTGCTCCCCTCAGCAATGATATTTTGTCAGTCAGCCTGGTCTGCTCCCCACTCTGTCTCTAGTGAATCCTCTCACTACCCCTGCACCTCTGGTCTGTACCCCAGTTCTGTATGCATAAATAAATAAATCTTTTAAAAAGAGAGAGAGAGATACACTTCACTGAACCAGAGGTAGATGGAGAGAAACGCTTGGAAGCTGTATTCCAGAACAAGGGCACACACCAGCAAACTGTCCACCTTAACCAGAGGCCCTGGAGAGG
Source organism: Condylura cristata (assembly GCF_000260355.1). NCBI lineage: Eukaryota > Metazoa > Chordata > Mammalia > Eulipotyphla > Talpidae > Condylura > Condylura cristata. Next base: position 5,408,575 of record NW_004567120.1, read on the forward strand.
AAAGAGATAAATGGTGTGAAGTTACACACATTCTCTTTTCTTAGTATGATAGAAAATTAATAGAATTAGTATAAAAAAAGAAAGAAAAGAAGAAAGGATATTCCTAATAATTTTCCCAGTAGGACCACAAAATCACTCATCACTGCTTGGGTAAATTCCCAACCTAGCAGGATTAGCCCAAGTAGGGCTGTTGAGGCCTGCAAGTTTGCCACAAATCAAATGCACATGTGTCAGGGAACCATAGGAAAGAGCTATAATGCAGGTCCCAGAAAGCTGGGATAAAAATAGTAATTGCTGTCATTCTCAGCCTTCCCATGTAGCTCTCACCCATATATCTCTTCCAAGCATCTCTACATGTCTCTCCTCCATGTGTCTTCTATGTCTCCTCAGTAGCACTAGGGTGCAAGTCAGACCACAGAAACAAGCAATCTTTTTTCCCCTTCTCTTCTTCATCCTGAGGTGCTACCAAAGCAAACACCCTTGACGGAGACTAATTGCATGTGGAGATACTGTGTGTACCTGCAGACTTGGTCCCCAGGATAAAGAACAGGGACGGTGACTGGACTACGCCACACTCCCTTGTCTTTTAGCATGGGTAGTGATATTGTATGTGAAGTGCACTGATATTGAGCAAACTGCAAATCCTGGGTTTAGAAACCTAGAATAGAGAGATGTTCATGGTGCTACAAAGGGGAGCCAGTCCCCCACTAAAGAGCACATTTGTACCAGAACTGGACCCATCCAAGCTGGCCCCTATCCACTGCTTTAGCAACTCCAAGACAAGGTCTCTGGACTTAGAGGAGCTGAAAAAGAAAATAAATAAATAAAATAAAACCATAATCCCACATGCTGGTAAATTAAAACTAACTCAAATCCCTAAATTACTAGTAACATAATGGGGAAATTTAAAGCAGCAAACTGAGCAGATACAAAGATAAACATATATGGGAGATGTTCTATCCATATCAGATAGAGACTTGAAAATTACTATGACAAAGAAATAAAGAATGGAAGAAAATTCATAAAAGCGATCAAAGTGATGCAAGATAATTCAGAAAAGCTAATCAATGGGGAAAATCAGAAAAACAAATGAATGACTCGAGAAGTAAAATAAATGAACATAAACTAGAAAATAAAACTCTAAGACAATAATAGACCCAGATTGGTGAGACCAGGCCCCACACCCAAAGAAGTGACAGAGTGAGCCCTGTCCATACCCACTGGTCTAGAAGTCACACACCAGACCGGTGAGAACTGAGACCAGTGCTGGGATTTGTATCAGAATAGCCCCAGGTTCTGTGAGACCTTACCAGCTGCTCTCTCAAAAAAAAAAAAAAAAATAACATGGACCTATGCCATAGGAGGTGCCAAAATAGTCACAGGCCCCAAGATATCATGTTTGACTCCAGGAGCCACCAACCCACAATGGTGAGGCCCCTGACCAATGAGGGGCTATGAGTCATACCCAGCACAATGCCCCATGTACAGCAGCTGGGCCCCAAAGCAAATAATGTAGAAAAGGAAAACCACAGCAAATGATCACTTTAAACCCCAACTAAAGAATAAAATGCAGACAAAAAGAAATTTCTAGAACCCAACCTCAAAGACATGGAAGATATGTTTTTCATATAAGCTCCAGAGTTCAAAACTGCCATGATAAATAAATTCAAAATGGAAGAACACTGAGAAAACACAGAAAAACAAATTCATGTCCTTAAAAATAAAATCAATGATAGAAAATGAAATTCTCAATAAGATAGCAATAGAGATTCAGTATGCAATAAGAGAAATACAGGAGATGAAAATTTCAGGAGAAATTTATAGAAGTGCAATGGATCAAATGTACTGTATTTGAAGGTACAAATAAACAAAGACCCAGTAAAAAAGGAAAGAGAGAAATACAGATTTTTTTTAAACTTCTAAGTATTGCTGGCAACATAAAAATAATGGGAATACAAATGGGGGAAGAAAGAGAAAGGAACAGAATATGCATTTAAGTAAATAATGGAGGAAAACTTCTCAAATCTATAGAAAGATTTGGGAGCTGCAAAAAAACCCTCAGGTATCACAACAAAATATCTACACCAACACAAATTTCCACTTTCAAGACAAAGATAGAATACTGAAGCTAGCAAAGGGGGAGAAACAGGTAACCTATAAGCATGATCCAGCCAAAATACTCTATCCTGCAAGGCTCTCCTTCAGATAAGAGGGAGAAATAAAGGTCTTGGCAGACACAGAGAAACTGAAGAATTTTAAAACACTAGACCACCTTCCAAGAAACATTGAAATGAGCTCAGTCACCTTAGCCAAAGAGAAGAACATACAAAAAAACTGAATAAGGAAATAGATAGAAACACAAAATAATTATTTAAGAATAAAATGACACCAATAGACATTCATAAATCAATAATCATTTTAAATGCAAATTGCCTAAACTCACCAATTAAAAGACCTAAAGGATATATTTGGATCAGGAAGCAGAATCTAGCTTTCTGCTATTACCAGGAGACACATGTAAACATCAAATATAAACATAGACTCAAAATAAAAGGCTAGAAAAACAATCCCACAAGAGAAAGGGACCCAAAAGAAGGCAATACTAGTCATACTTAAATCAGACAAATAGATTTTCAGGAAAAAAAATCAACAAGAGGCAGGGTAGGACACTAATAATGATAAAAGGAACAATACATCAGGAAGACAACACTCATCAATATATACTTACCAAAATGAATGATGGAGACCCAGAATACATTAGGCAACAACTACCAACTCTGATATTAGAAAAACACATTTGTGTCAGGGGTTATCAACACTCCAATTTCACCAATGGACAGATTCACTAAACAGAATTAAACAGGGACACAATAACTTTAAACTACTAATTAGACAACAAGGACCTAAAAATACATAAGGAGCACTGTACCCCCCAAAATAGAACACACATTTTTCTCAAGTGCACATGGGACATTTTCCAGAATTGCACACATTCTGGGTTGCAGAGCAAATATCAACAAAATCACAAAGACTTGTGAATTTGGTATAACTTGAAATTATACCAAACATCTTCTCAGAACATAAAGGTACCTAACTAGAAATAAGCTATCAAAAAAAATCAGGGGTATCCTTTAATAAATTGAGATTAAACAATACATCACTGAAAGACTACTGAGTTAATGAAGAAATTAAAAAAAATGAGCAATTGATAATGAGGACACAAATTTTGAAATTTTATGGGATGAAGAAAAAGGAGTACTCAGAGGGACATTTAAATAAAGTCACATAAAAAAATCAAGTAAGAGCTCAAATAAATAGCCTATCTCATCTCAAAGTATTAGAAAAAGAACAAACAAATGCAAAAGTGAGCAGAACAGAAATAAAATATCAAAACAAAATAAATGCAATAAGGACCAAAAAATTAACAAACCCCAAATCTGGTTCTTTGAAAAAAGAAACAAAGTAGACATCCCTTTAGCAATACACACTATGGAAATAAGCAAAAAAAAAATAAAAAATAAATGGATCAAAAATGAAAAGAGGAGAAATTACAAAAGATGTTGGAGAAATTCAGGGGTAATTAGAAATTACTATGAACATCTATATACTAAAAAATCAATAACCTAGAAGAGATGGGCAAATTATTTTAATTATAAATCATCTAGGAATGAATAGGAAACAAATAGAAATCCTGAACAAACCAATTACAAGCAAGGAAATTGAAATAGTAATCAAAACTCTCTGAAAAACAGAAGTTCAGGAATAGATGATTTCATAAATGAATTCTATAAAAACTTCAAAGATGAACTGATCCTGCTCAAACTCTTCAAAAAATTTGAAAAAGAAATATATACCTCCAAATTTTATGAAGTCAACAGTCTTCAAATACTAAAACCAAAACATTACAAAAAAAAACTGTACACCAATTTTCCAAATGAAGAAACACATAAATTTTAGTAAACCAACAATGTATTAAAAGTATCATACAATATTACCATGTGTGATTCATACCAGTGACACAAGTCACTAGTTTACTACACAAAAGTCAATAATTGATGTTAATCTAAAAAAGGAAAAGAGATTCAGTATGTGAAACAGATGTAGAAATACAAATACCAGATGATTTCACTCAAACGTTCTATGTAGAGCAACAAAACAAAGGAACAGACAAAACTAAAGCAAAATAAACCCAGAAATCTGCCTGTAGAATTGAGGTTACCAGAGGCAGAGATCGTGGGTAATGGACAAAGTGGGGAGAAGTCCAGTAGAATATGGTAAAGCATTACTTGTGGCTTGGTGTTAGATAGGGTACATACAGTAGCATGTATCTGAAGAGATGCGACCTGTACCTTTAAGTGATATGCAATGTTGGAAACCATACTTAACTACAATGAAAAAAAAATACAATAAAATGATTGTTTAAGGTCTTTCAGGCCAGTCTTTTGTTTAATTACCTATTAGCCAATCTTTATATCAGTAACACACTGTTTTGATTGCTAGAGGTAAATATTGGGCTGTACAGTCAGGTAGTGAATAAATTTCTACTCCTAGAATTACACACTTGAATTCAAATAGTTAGCCTACATGTACTCTGCTGAAACCATACATATGACCTCATTGTACAGTGCACAGTGATGTATTAACTCATTATTTCCCATTAATATATTAGCAACATTTAGAAAAGACTTCTGTTTATTTTGTATTTTGGAGGTGAGGTAGAATGCAATAGAGGAAAGGCAGGAGGCAGGTGCATCTTGAAGTTATTCTACTTTTTTTAAGATTTATTTATTCATACAGAACTGGGGTTCAGGCCAGAGGTGCAGGGGCAGCAAGAGGCTTTACCAGAGACAGAGAGGGGAGCAGAACAGGCAGATCGAGAAAGTACACTGCTGAGGGGAACAGCGGGCAGGTCAGGAGAGGTCTGCCGCTACCTTGTGGGTCACCTCCCAGGCGGGGGACCCAAATCGCACTGAAACCTGAAGCATCTGCAGCCAGCCTACAGTGCTGAGTCCTAACTCCAGGGAGAGCCTTGAAGTTATTCTTAACAATCTAGCTTGGTGTGTAGCAGTTGTAGCAGTTCTTAGTTTCACCCCCAACGTAGAAAAAACGTTTCCAACTCAGTTGGTAATTCCTTTCTCCCTTGTCTCTATTCCATGGTGATTAATTCTGAGGGCATGAAAGGGCAAGGTAGATGAGGAAAGAATCTATAGCTCTTATCATCATCAAAGAATACTACTGTGAGTATAAAATAAATGATTAATCCATTAAGAATTTCTATGTGTGTATCATAATTTGTTAAAGCTGAAAAAGAATGTTTTGTTGGCAATGAGATTTTTTGTGGACAGTATCAGGTATTTTTAAAGTTTTATGTTATTTGTATTACTCAAGCTCTTTCATCCTCTGTGACCTAAACAAATGTTACTCTTTAGTTCTTAATCCATTTATTTCTTTTCCCAAAGTTTTGATATTGGAAACAAATAAAAATGTTCTGATTGGAAGAGGTAGTAGTCACATCTGTACCATTGATCAGATGTCAATGAATTTGGATAGCAACTTTTATGACAGTTTTTTGTGACTTGAAATGAGAAGTAAGCAAGAGTGAGAAGTGATCAAAATTTTATCATTTATTTGAGAATAAGTAACTACAATTAAAGGTCAGATTCCAGTGCAAAGCAGAATAGCATCTACTGTATATATTGGTTTTCAAATTATTTAGTGGTGTTGCCTTAAATATAATAACAGCTAATATATGTATAAAGGATTATCACATATCACACTCTTATCAATATTTGTACTTGATTCATTTAAACCTCACAAAAAATCAGAGATATATTATTTCTATTTTCTAGCTGATGGTTCTGTGGCACTAAGATTAATTTGTCCAAGTTCAAACTACTGTCTACTGTTGGAACTGAAACTGAATTCAGAGTATGCTTTTAGACACTGTGCTCAAATCTATTTATAGCTATCTTATTAGAGTCATCTATCGTTTATAAAGATTGATCTCATTGTCACTTGTGTTCCTCATCATCCAAATTAATGCAATATATTTTAATCTAAATAGGAAAACTGTAGACTTCAGAGAGTTTACATGAAGATGATGAAATTATGAAGCACAATGAATAAAAATGCTAGAGGGTAGATATAAAATGAGTATGAAAATAAAATATATATCAAAGTATATACTTTATTAGGGTATTGTAAATATGTACTCTTCAGTGGGAACTAACTTATGATAGGTGAGTGGATGAAAGCTTTATGAGAATAAACACTGGGAAATTGATTTTTGCTCAAAATGTGCTGAAGTGTGCTATTTCATGGATTTTGTAATAAAGCTCTTAAAGTCAATATTTTTAAATTTTAACTATTTCATGTTTGTTAAGGCTATATTGCATTTCAGAATTACATTCAGAATTTCAAAAAGAAGCACAGTCTTCTGTGTACTCAGCAGGTGTTCTTCAGTGATTTTTTCAGATGTTTACAGGAAAATTGGATGAAATTGATTCCCCTGTGTATTGAGGTGGCTTAAAGATCATATTTCCTTTAAAACCAGTGGTGGTCTTGCCAGTAATAGGGCAAAGTTTGGGCACATAATAAATGGTGATGGCCTTAGAGATTAAGATTCCATTTGAGTGATTTATAAATTAGAATTACTGTAGAAGAAAAAGAGGCATACATAATCTGAAATAAATCTTTCATGTAATGGAAAAATTGAACGTGTTTATACACCAATTAAAAGGTTGTTGTTTAAAAGTAGGTAATATTTAACTTCATTTTCATTATCACCTTTTTCTATATTTTCCATTTTCAAATGAAATAATTCTTTCATTACTTTTTAATCTTGAATATTTCGACAGTTTTCTTGAGCTACAGGATGCCGCCTAAGCAGTATTAATGGAGATGTACAAATCAATAAAGACATCAATAAACAACAAAAGTTTCAAATAAAAATGACTGGTGAATTCCTAATATGATCTTATAACTTTATTAATTTTTCATAGGATTTCTCCCCTCAAACTTACTCACATAGCTTTCCCACCACCAAATACCCAAAGTACTCCACCATTGTCCATTGTGCTCTTCCCAACTGTTTTCACCTCTACCTAACCCCCTTTTCTGATCCCCCATGCCCCATTCCTCAGATCCATGATCAGTTTTAAATACTTCTTTGTCTAAGTCTTTGTTTGATTATATATATTCCACACAAGAGTATAAGTATCCAATATTTCTCTCATCTATTTTGTGGCATTTAGGTTGTTTCCATATCTTGGCTATTGTAAGTAGTGCTTCAATAAATGTAGGAGTCAAGGCTTCCTTTTGAATTTGTGTATTATTCCTTAGATAGGTACCTCGGATTGGAAATGCTAGGTCATATGGTAGACCCATTTTTAGTTTAGTTTTTTTTTTTTTTTGAGGACTCTCAACATTTCTTTCCATAAAAGCTGGAACAGTCTACAATCCCACCATGGTGCAAGGTAGTTCCTTTTTTCTACATACCCTCATCAGCACTTGTTTCCTTTTTTAAATTATGGGATGTTATTACCAGTGTGGTATGACATCTACCTTATTGTAGTTTTAATTTACATTCCCTCTGTAAGTGTTGATGACATTTTTTAGATGCCTGTAGCCATCTGCATGTTTTTATTGGAGAAGTGCTTATTTAACTCTTCTGCCAATATTTTACTTATTTTAATTTGCTTTTATACAACTGTATGAACTCTGTAGATCTTTGATATCAGTCCTTTGTCAAATGTATAGTGTACAAATATTTTTCCCATCCACTAAGGTATCTCTTCACTTTGGTTATTGTCTCTTTCACTGTACAGAAGATTCTTAATTTCTTCATATTTTTGTTATCTTTGCTACTTCAGATGATTCCACAAAGACATTTCTAAAGCTTATGGCATGTATTATTTTGTCTATGTTTTTTCCTATCTATTTTGTGGTTTCAGGTCCTACACTTAGTCTTTTATCCATTTTGGTAGGAGATAGTAGTCGTATCATGATTTTGCATGTGGTAGTATGATATTTTCGGCACCATTTATTGAAGAGATTTTTCCTCATTCCAATGTATATATTTCACTGCTTTGTCATAGATTACTTGTACAAAAATGTGTGGTTTTATATCTGGGCTTGGTTCTATTTTTAATTCTATAATTTTGATCTGGTGTTTGTTTTTGCTCCAGTACCAAGCAGTTTTAATAATTATGACATTATAGAATAGTCTGTAGTCCGGAAGTCCCTACTTTCACTCTTTTTAGAGAGGAGAGTGTTGGCTATTCTGGTTCTTTTGTGGTTTTATATGAATTTCATTTATATTTGTTCTATTTCTTTAAACAATTCCATTGTGATTTATGCTGAGATTGCATTGAATCTTTAAATTACTGAGTACAATGTCATTTTGTTAATAGATTCTTCCTATCCATGAGCATGAAATATGCTTCCACTTCTTTGTGTCTTCTATTTCTTTTTTTAAAGATGTATTTATTTATGCATACAGAACTGAGGTAACAGTCAGAGGTACAGGGGTGGTGAGAATATTCACCAGAGACAGAGTGGGAAGCTTCTATTACTATGTTGAATAATAGTGGGAGTGGATATCCTGTCTTATTCCAGCTATCAATGGAAATGCTTTCAGTTTTCACTAGTGAGAATACTACTTGTGTGTTTGTCATCTGTGGCTTTTATTATATTATATTCCATTTATCCCTAGATTTTTCAATTGTTTTCATGAGAAATTGTTGCTGGTCTTACCAAATGCTTTTTCAGAATGAATTAATATGTTCATATGAATTTTACTTTCCTTTTTCTGGATGTGGTGAGTGACACTTTGATTTTCAGATGTTGAACCATCCTTGTGTTCATGGCACATTTTTTAATGACGTATTATCCTCTTAATGTATTGTTGAAATTGGCTAACTAAAATTGTATTGAGAATTTTTACATATGAGTTCATTATGGATATTGACATGGCATTTTCTTTGTGTTGTTTTTAATTGGTTTTAATATCATCATAGAGTTGGTGTCATACAATATGTTTGGAAGTACTCCTTTTTACTCAGGATTTTGAAAAATTCTGAGCATGATAGGTACTGGTTTGTATTTGACAGTTTGGTAGAAATGGATTTTGAAGCCTTCTGGTTCTGGATTCTTTTTTCACGTAATTTTTAATACTGCTTCAATTTCCTTACTTGGGGTTTTGTGATTGATATGATTAGGCTTTCTTATTCAATCTTGTATGATTTTATAATCCTAAGAATTTGCTTAGCTCTTCCAGTTTGTTGAATTTATTTGTATATAAATATTCGTAGTAATCTGTTATTATCCTCCGAATTTCTACAGTTTCTCTTATAATTTAACTCTCATTTTTATCTTATGTATTTTCTGTTTTCTCCCTATTTTTCAAATAAGTCTTTTCAAAAACCATCTCTTCGTTTTACTGGTCTTTTGAGCTCTCTTTTTGATCTGTTTCATTTATTTCTGCTCTAATTTTCATTCTTTCCTTTTACTGTTTGTTTTTTTTTTTAAGATTATTTATTCATACAGAACTGGGGTACAGGCCAGAGGCTCAGGGGTGGTGAGAGGCTTCACCAGAGACAGAGTGGGGAGCAGAACAGGCAGATCGACCAAGTACACTGCTGAGGGGAGCAGCGGGCGGGTCAGGAGAGGTCTGCCTCACCATGTGGTCACCTTCAGGGCAGGCGGGTAGAACTCATGCGGAAGTGGCTTAAGCTTCTCAGTGCAGTGCTTTAACCCGCTGCGCCACCAGGGAGGGCCCTTACTGGCTTTTTGTTGTTGTTCTTCTTCTTCTTTCTCTAGCTCCTGTGGAAACAGACTAGATTGTTATTTCATGTGGGCCAGTACTTCTAAATATGCCCTTCTTAATACCTCATCACTGTGTCCCATATGTTCTAAAAGGTTGTATCCTTACTACTGTTTACATCAAGGTACTTTTTTTTCTTTGATATTCTCATTAACCCAATATTTGCTCAGTAATGTTTTGTTCAGTCTCTACCCTGAAGAATGACCCATGTGCACTAGAGGAAAAATATGTAGTTAGATTTTGGGGTTGCAATACCTTAGAAATGTCTTTTAAACCATGTAGCCTAGTTCTTTGTTTTTTTAAATTTTATTCTTTCATTGTGATAACATTAGGATTCTCCCCATCAGGGATTGCCACTATAGGGTACCCACCACCAAGTCACCCACATTCTATCACCATAGTCCTTTGTGCTTCCTTCTTTTCTCCTAATCTCTCTCCCCTTTTGGATCCTTTTTTAAGGGCAATTATATCCTTATTTATTCTCTATATTGTTGTTCTCTTGTAAGAATAGCATCATGAGGCCCTCCCTGGTGGCACAGCGGGTTAAAGCACAGCACTGAGAAGCTAAAGCCACTTCCGCATGAGTTTGATTCCCGCCTGCCCCGGAGGAGACCATATGGCGTGGCAGACCTCTCCTGACGCGCCTGCTGCTCCCCTCAGCAGTGTACTTCGTCGATCTGCCTGTTCTGCTCCCCACTCTGTCTCTGGTGAAACCTCTCACCGCCCTTGAGCTTCTGGCCTGTACCCCAGTTCTGTATGTACAAATAAATAATAATAATAAAAAAAGAATAGCGTCATGAGCTCTCCAGCCATATATGTATTTCCTCCAATGTCTGTTTTCAGATGATAGCAATCTTATGTAGTTTGGTGCTCCTCTATTTAGTGAGTGTATATTGATGGGTGTTATGGCCTCCTAATGCATTTTCCCTTAATTATGGTATAGTGTCTACTTCTATCTCTTATTACATTTTAAATCTGGAAGTCTATTTCATATGATGTAAATTTGGCTGTTTCTGCCTTACTTTGGGTACCATTTGCTCATAGAATTGTTTTCCATTTCTTTAATTTCAGTCTATGTTTATCCTTGGAATTTTGGTGTGTTTCCTAGAGGCAGTTGGATTCTGTTCCCTAATTCAAGATACTCTGTTTCTTTTTTTAGATACTTTTTAATTGATGAATTCAGTCTTATGATATTTAGAGTGATAATTTATATATGAAAATCTACTATTTTTTTTGGTCCTTAGTTTTGTGGTTCTATTTAATTGCTTGTTCAGTTATTTGTATATATTCTTCTCTTTATTTCAAGCATTAATTCTCATTTTAATATTTCCTGGTGTTGGGAGGAATTAGTGGCTGCAAACTCTAAGATTCTGTTTGTCTGAGAAGGCCTTTTATCTCCCCTATATTTGAAGGAGAAATATAGAATAGGACAGAATACTCTTGGCTGGAAATTTTTACCTTTGGTTATTTAAATAATTTGCTCCATTCATTTCTTGCCCCTGGTGTTTCTTCAGAGAAGTCTGATTAACCTAATCAGGGATCATTTATGCTTATATTCTTTTTTAATCCCTTGTCAGCTTCATTAATTTTTATTTGTCTTGGACTCTTGGAATTTTTACTGCTATATGTCCTATATTTCTCCTTTTATTTAGTAATTTTTAAAATTTTTATTAGTATATTTAGTTGTATTTAGAAAGTTCTGTTTTTCTTTTTGTATTGGTATTCAGCTCCTTCATTTTGGGGAAGTTTTTTTTTTTTCATTAATTGTTTAAATAATTTTTCAGTCCCCTACTATCTTCTTCTGGGGTGACTCTGATTCTTATATTTCCTTTTCTCATGGTATCATATAATTTTTGAAGTGTTGCTTCATTTTTTCCTATTTATATCTCTTGTTCTTCTTAAATTTGTTTCTTTTCCTATTTATGTCTTCCTGGTTTTTTTATTATTATTATTTTGATTCTTTTCCCATTTATGCCTTCAAACTCACTTATTCAAGTTTTTACTTGGTTTATTTTTCTTTAATCTCACAAGAATTTTTCATCTCCATGATTGGTCATTCTTTATCCTGCCATTGCATTATTATTTCTTAAGATTTTTCTTGCATATCTCTGAACTTTTTTGAGTTTTCTTTGTGTTGTTCCATTCTTTGATTTTCTTTTTTTTTTTAATTTATTTATTTTGTTATCCTTTCCAGGTTTTTGTGGCTGTGTTTTAGAGACTTTTCTCTCTGTGGTATATCATTTCCTTGATTACTTCCTTAACCATTTGTATTTTTTTTTCTCCCCATTGTTTGGTTTGGTTGTGCTTTGCTGTGTTAAGGAATTTTGCTGTGTGGCTCCTGCTTTCCTGCATTTCTTGACTTTATATGTCGGTGAATATATCAGCTGGGGCATTGTGGAGTCTTGGGTGGTGCTGAGATCTCACCCTAAGACTCATCAAAACCTGGTTCAAGTGAGTGTGGCAGCTGGGCTTGGGTAGGCATGGGGCAGTGTCATGGGTACCCATGATGCTCACCCTGAGGCTCATTGGGCCTGAATTCTGGTTGGTATAACATCTTTCCAGGCCTAGGCAGTGTCCAGAGATGGAGATATTGGTGGCCATGGAGTTTACCATGGGGGCTAGGATCTAGTCAGCATGTTGTCTCTGACTGAGTTGGGGTGGTTCTGGGGCCTCAGGCAACTGTGGAGCTCACACTGAAGTACATTGTGTTTAGTCTTTATTCTTTTATTAATAGAGCCATAATTGACATACTACATTATATTAATTATTGGTATACAACTTAATGATTCTTTACTTATATAAGTCACAAAATAATCATTACAATAAGCCCAATAAAAATCATCCCCTTATGTAATTGCACTTTTTTATTATGATAGGGACTTTGAGATATAATAACAATTAAAATTATACTGTTAATTTATTATTAACTATAGTCTCCATATTGTACATTATATCTCTGTGATTTATTGTATAACTGGGAATTTGTACTTTTACCCCCTTTACCCAATTTGCTTGCACCCCACCACCCACCTCTGGCAACTATCTGTCTGTTCTCTGTATCCGTGAGCATGATTTTGTTTGTTTTATTTTTATTCTCTATGCAAGTGAAATCATATGGCTTTCTGTGATTTATTTCACTTAGTATAATGCCATTTTATTTTAAATGGCAATACTTCATTCTATAGTGACTAAATAATATCCAACTATATATCTGTATTACAACTTCCATATCCATTCATCTATGGACAGTTATGTTGTTTCCATATCTTAGCACTTACAAATAATGCTCAATGAATATGGAGGTATAGTATACTTTTTAATTAGTGTTTTCATTTTCTTCAAATAAATACCAGAATAATTGCTGGGTTGCATGATAACAGTATTTAGTCTGAAAGCAGATACAGAAGGAAATAAGAAATGACTGACAAAGTGCATTTTTAAACAACGCCATGGCAAATATATTTTTATACAGGTCTTGATAAGTCAATTTAATATTTTTCCTTTTTCCATGTGGATGGGATATGAGTGATAGTTAATTTATTCTTAGGTTATTCTGCCTCTCTTAAAATTTCTCCAAATATATTTTTTCCCAAATAACTCAGCATCTAAAGTCTATTTTTACCTCTTTTCCCTAATATAAATTACCTGTACTGTAACTGAAAAGACATGAAAAATATCGGCCTAATTTTATATGTTAATACTCTACACTTAATTCAGTTGAGACAAATATACTTTTATCTGTTGCTGAATCTTGTAGTATCTCTTCCTGAAAATAAGTATGAGTGTATATGCATATATATGTAGTATATTCATATTATAAATACATATTGTATATAATATGTACTGTATGTGTGTATACATACTCATTTTAAATGGTACTTATGATAATTGTATATTAGAACTGAGTAAATAATTTTGGTATAAATTTCATGCATATTTTTCTTTCCTTTCATTTTTCCTAGTGCAAGGGTGTAACTAAAATCTGCCGTTACCTAATTGCTCTGCCACCTGATATTTCAGAACCAGAAAGAAAAAAAATAGAATTTACTGCCTCTGAAAAGACACTGCCCAGGTTCCCAGGGGTAAGCAATTCTTAAAAATACGTATCATTACATAAAGCTTTTAAAAATAATTGCAATCAATTTTTTTTAAGATTTATTTATTTGTGCATACAGAACTGGGGTTCAGGCCAGAAGTGCAGGGGTAGTGAGAGGATTCACTAGAGACAGAGTGGGAAGCAGAACAGGCCAACTGACAAGTACACTGCTGAGGGGAGCAACGGGTGTGTCAGTAGTGGTCTGCCACGCCATGTGGATCACCTCCCAGGGTGGTGATCGAACTCATGCTGAAGTGGCTTTAGCTTCTTAGTACTATGCTTTAACCCACTGCACCACCAGGAAGGGCCAGGCAGTCATATATTTTTAATACAGCAAGCACTTAAGGATAATTTGGTGTTTACTTCCAATGTTCTCAGTGTATGTAGTATGTAAGATTATGTAATCACATATTTCTTTTCCTTATATTAACTTTAAGTGACTGAATTACATGGCATTGAACTCATACACCACAATTTATTTAATCTTTCAGTTATTGTTGTATTATTTATTTATCATCAATTGTCAAATGTTAAGTTAAAGCTGATATAATAATCTTTGCAACATACTGTATTTTTATCAATCCAAATAATTCCTTGAATATATTTCTATTACTTATATTATGGTGATACTTTATACAATTAAGATTATTTGTATTATCAAAGTATCTACCAGAAGTATCCTATCAAATCATTTATTTTCACTAATATTGGATCTTTTTCCTTCTAGAATTAAAAATCTAAAGTCATTTTTGTTTTAGTATATATTTAAATGCTTAGAAATCTCTCTTCTATGTTATATGTTTCTACTATTTTCTCCAATTCATTTTCTTTATTATCAAGAATTCTAATTTGAAAATAAATCTTCATTACATTAAATGTGGAGAATATAGAGACCAATAACAATATTGCATTTTTTCTATTCATAATTTATATAATTGTAACATACACACAATTTGATTTCATGTATGTTATATACATTTTATTCCTTGTTGACATCTAAGTTTTTTCAGATTGTTGCTTTGATGTATATAATTGTATCTTCATGCATAAAGCTTTTTCTCAAGATTCGTTGCTTAGATATGAAATTCTTGGTCCAAGAGTTATGAATATTTTTGTTTCTTATATATGGAAAAACTGTGCTCCTAAAAGGTTGTATCAATTTGTATGTGTATTAGACACATACATGCAAAATAATTTCATTATGCTTTTACAATTTAAATACAATTGGTTACTTAGGTAAACATCAGTCATAATAATACTTGTCATATTTTACTTCTATTATAATTAATGAAGTCAGATAATTTCCACTATATTTATTAGTCATTTTTTCTTTTTAATTCAACCCCCCTGTTCATAACATCTGTCTATTTACACATGAGGGTCATCATAGAAACTTATGTAATTATTACTTAAATGTATGTACCAAATTTATTGTAGTTTTATTATGCATTTAAATATGGAATTTCCATTTTACTTCAGAAATAAAATGCCTAAAGATTATTTCCCTGTGAAATCAGCTTGCATGTTTTTTTAAAAAGATTAATTTATTTATGTATACAGAACTGGGGTACAGGCCAGAAGTGCAGGGGCGGTGAGAGGATTCACTAGAGACAGAGTGGGGAACAGAACAGGCTGACTGACGAAGTACACTGCTGAGGGGAGCAGCGGGCAGGACAGGAGAGGTCGCTACACCATGTGGTCACCTCTGGGGCAGGCAGGGATCAAACTTATGTTGAGGTGGCTTCAGCTTCTTAGTGCTGAGCTTTAACCCGCTGCGCCACCAGGGAGGGCTCTCAGCTTGCATGTTTTTTACCATTCTAAAATATGACCACATCTGTCTTTGTACTTCCATGTTTCTAGTGCTTTCTGAAAATACAGATGGCCAATAGGCACATGAAAAAAAAATGTTCATCATCATTTATCATTGGGGAAATTCAAATCTAAATCACATGATATACTATCTTAATCCAATAAGAAAAACACACATCACAAATTCCAGAAATAGCAAGTGTTGGTAAAAATGTGGAGGTAAATGAGCTCTCTTATATGGTTAGTAGTAATATAGAATGATCCAGTCCCTTCAGGAAACAGTATGGAAGGTTTTCAGAATATAAAAACGGATCCATCATTTGATCCAGTAATTCCACTCCTAGCTACCTCCCTACAGAATACAAAACACTAATTCAAAGTAATATAAGTACTTCTATGTTCATATTTATAATAGTTAAGTAATGGAAACAGCCTATGTGCCCAAGGAGAGAGGAATACTTTAGAACAATTTAGTGTGTGTGTGTGTATAAATATTACTCAATTGTAAAAATTATGAAATCCTGCCTTGTTTGAGAATATGGATGGACCTGGAATGGATAATGCTAATTGAAATAAATCAGAATGAGAAAGATGAATACAGGATGGTCCCACTTATATGTCAAATACAGAGAAGTCAAAGGGCCAGTCAAAACCAAACATCTCACTACATAGTTGAGACAATCAGAAGGGGAAGGTGGTCAAGTGGGAGTGGAGTCAGGATGTAACAGAACATGGGAAGGATAGTTGGGGCACTGGTGGTTGGCAGAGCGTGAAAGAATGCATTCATGGAGGTTTGAACCTGTAGCCTCTAGAGCAGATAGATATAAATCTACTTTGCTCCAATAAACATAGTTTGGAAAAAATAAGTATATAAATAAACAGGCAAATAAATAGTGAACAGTTATTACTAAAGCCTCCCAATCAAAGCCAATTGTACCTAAAATTAAAGCTTTGTTTATGATTTATTTTTGCTTTGCAGCCAATGCCTAGAACTAGTTCAAATGAATATATAGTTCCTGTTCAAGGTGTGTTCTTTCCAAGTGAAATAATACCTGATGTATTGGAATATTTTTCTCCAGAAAAGCTCAACATTCCACGGTAAGACAGCTAGAAAAATATCACTGATAATCAAGTCTCTGAACATACAAACTTTACTTGGAATAGAATACAAAAACAGATTAATTTTATTTTTCACTACTTTGTAATAAAAGATTTGTTATTCATACAGAACTGGAGTACAAACAAGAGGTGCAGGGGGTGGTAAGAGGCTTCACCAGAGACAGAGTGGGGAACAGAACAGACAGATCGAGAAAGTACACTGCTGAGGGGAGCAGCGGGCAGGTCAGGAGAGGTCTGGCCCACCACATGGGTCACCTCCCAGGTGCGGGATTGAACTCGCAATAAAGTGGCTGCAGCAAGCTTGCAGTGCTGTGTCCTAACCCGCTGCACCTTCACTATATTTTTAACATGGAATATCAAACTCCCAGAATGATGATACAGTGATTGGATAGAGATGAGAAAAATGGTACATTGCGATGTAGTAACCTCGTCAAGAAATTACTTTCAGGTGCATTGGAAAATATTTAATATGAGAATAGATGCAGATAAATCTGCCTACACTGGTAGTCTTCCAGTTTGTGCACAAGTAGGTTAGTTGTGTCTCTTGTTTTACCAGTCTTAAAGAAAAAATATGTACTCTTTACTATGTTTCTACAGAGGTGTTTGCTGACATTTGATGAATGTTTTCATTCATGTTTGTATTTTTTTTAAGTAATGAAGGAGCAGTTATAAAATCACATGATGAAGGAAATAAATCTGAAACAGAATTCTCTGATACAAAAGATTCTGAAACTTCAATTGGTTCATTGGACTATAAAAGTCTTCAAGACCTAACAATAATTGAAAGTGACAGCCCCCTGATGGATTCCTGTTCTGAAAAGTGTGTGATTGATTCTGACTCTGACAAAAGCATTATTTTGGATTCTGACTTAGAACAACACTTAAAAGATTCTGACTCAATAATATGGGGAATGGACTTGGACACAGAAAAATATCCATTAGATACAGACTCTGTGAAGTGCTTGCTAGAAGCAGAAAAATACCAGATGACTTCAGGTTGTGTGGAAGATCTGATGGAGTCAAAGCAACACCTAGTGGGAGCTGAACAATGTTTGATGGACATTAACTCTCTGAAACACTGGATGGACTCAGAAAAATGCTTTGTAAACTCTGATTTTGAAAAGTATGTGATAGACTCTGACAATAAAAAACATGAGACAGACTCAGATTCAGAAAAATACCACATGGCTTCTGCATCTGTGAAACACATTCTAAAGGCAGAAAAAGACCAAATGGTTTCAGATTCCATAAAACTAATGGAATCTCAAAATGTATTGAAGGAGAATGAACAATACTGGTTGCTCTCTGCTTCTGAGAGGTATGTGATAGACTCAGGCATGAGAAGGGATAAAATGGACTCAACTTCTGCTTCTGAGGTACATCTAATAGAAGAACAAAAACACCAGAAATATAGATCGAATAAACATATAATTTATTCTGACTCTGAATCATGTGGGATGGACTCAGAAAGGCATGAACTAGCCTCAGCTGCTGTGAAATGTCTTATGAATGCTAAAACATTGAATACTGATACTGATGGGTGTTGGGTGGCTTCTTGGCCTGAAAATCACTCAATGGACTTATATTCTGTAAACTTGGGGATGGTCTCTGATCCTGTGAAACATGAGATGCTCACTGAAAATTGCCATAGGGCAAAATTCTGGATGGGACTAAAGTCTGAATCTGAAAGACAACAGCTGGATTTTGACTGTGGTAGATGCTGGAATAGTTCTAGAAGATATCAATATAGGTCTGAAAGATCTCTTGGCAGTTCTGGAAGATGTCAGGATGAACTTCAAACATATTGGGACAACTTTGAAAGATACCAAATTTACTCTTATTCTAAAAAACATCAAGCGAGTACTGAAAATGAAAGATATAAAAGTGAGTTTGAAAGTGAAGGACACATGATGGAGAGGGAACAGTTTGAATATCAGAGACATCAAATAGATAAAGATAGAGAAATATCTCAATTAGAGTCTGATAGCAAAGAAAAACACAAGATTGTATCTGACAATGAAAGACAACACCTTCACTCAAAAAATGAAGCACAACGACTTGGTGCTCGTAGAAAAGACAATCGACCTCAAGGTAAGCCTAAATGTTGTATGACATCTGAAAGCAGTAGCTTTAACAGATTTGTCCCTGAGATCATTTCATAAGAAATTAAGAAAGAAAAGTATGTTTATCCCAATTCAATTCATTTTTTCCAATATTAAAGGTGTTTATTCTTAACTGAACTAATATTTGTGTACCGCCATCATGTACTGAACCAACCACCAAATCACCCATAGGTCACAACATTATTCCATTAAGTGGATCAAGAAGATGTGGTATATATAGTTTAAAATGCTATCATTTACAGATATAGGATGACATCCTTTAAGTATGTTACCACACCACAACCACCATGAAGGCACCTATAGTCCTCCACCACAGTACATTGTGCCTCCTCTATACTTCTGGTAGCCTCAGTTCTACAGTCAAATCTTTTTTATGGTTTTTGCAATATTTATGTATGTATGTATATATATATATATATATATATATATATATATATATATATATACATATATATTTGAGATAACTGTTTTGCATCACTGTATATGATTCAGAATAACGGGTTCATACCTTCTCAGATATATATCATCACATCCCACCCACACTAAAGCAACTTCATCCCATCATCATATACAATTACCTATACCCCAAATTTTATCTCTGCTCCCCCTTGGCTGGCCTCAAATCTAAAGTCATTTCTGGACGTTTTGATTTATTTGTATCAATACCTTTGTTTTGTTTCTCTATAGTCCACATATGAGTGAAATCATATGGTATTTGTCTTTCTGCCCCTGGCTTTTTTCACTTAGCATAATCCCCTCCATATTGCTGCCATTAGTTCCTCTTTTCAGTGTTATAGCATTCCATTGTGTATATGTGTACAGCACATCTTCATCCAGTTATCTGCCATGTACATTTATGTTGTTTTCATTACTTGACTATTGTAAATAGTACTTCAAAGAGCAAAGGATTGTATATATCCCTTAGAATTAGTAGTTTTGAATCCTTTGGATAACTGACAAGGAGTAGATTTAATAGATCATATGGTATATCTATTTTTAATAGTTTGAGAAAACTCTATAATCTTTTCCATAGGGCATGGACCTGTCTACACCCTACTAACAATGTATAAGGGATAATTTTTCTCCATACCCTGACCAATAATTGTCAGTTTTTATTCTAATATCACAATTATTTCATTACTTTGGCCTTGTAGTTTACTTATATTTCTGGAAATATATTTCCATTCCCTTTCTTTTTTGTGAAAATTGCTTTGGATACTCAGAGTGATTTGTGGTTCCATATAAATTACAGGCACATATATTGATTCACTAGAACTAATTCATTAATACTAATTGTCTATTTACATATGCAAATTCCTTTAAACTCACAATAACCCTAAAAGGTGGGTACTATTATCATCTGCATTTTTACCAATGAAGAAACTGAAACCCAAATAAGTTATGGAATCAAACAGGGCAACATTATAAATGATTCAGGATATGAACTTATGCTCTAAAGTCTGTGCTGCTAAATATGAAGGTGTATACTAGCTTTCAGCTCTGAGAGGTATGTACTATCTTAATTTCAGTGAAGATGAGGTTAAAATATTCAAGTAATTTGTCCTACTCCTTGACATAGCTTCATCTGACTCTAGCACTTGAATTCCTAATCAAGTTTAATTATGTTACTTATATGTCAACTTTTTAAATAATAGTTTATTTTTATATCATTTTGTGCATTTTTCCATCTCTGTTGTAACCCCTGTGTCGACTCTTTTTTAATCTCATGAACTTCTAATTTAGAAAATGTTATTACCCTTTAGCAATATTGTACCTGCTTCAAGAATGAGAAAACTGAGATTCAAGCAGACTCCTTCATTAAATATTACATAGGTAATTAGCTAAATTATAGCATAGAAATTCCCAGTCTATTATTAACTCAAGTACACCTATGGGTTAATGAAATTTATAATCTATTTGAAAAATAATCATTCCTTCATGAGACTATCCAATTAACTAAAATTTCCCTGAGTTCAATATAGCTATAAAGTGCTTTGACACACTTTAAATAACTTCAATTGGATTGTAATTATATAATTTGTAAATTAATTGTAATATAAAGCATACATTGATATATGATCAATCCACAGGTGGAAGCCATTTCAACCATGAACTAAAATTTGTTAGCTTCCATCATCACCATTTTCAGTTGTTTTATATTAAAGATAAATAAATTGATAGGCTAACCATGATTTTAAAATTCTAGTACTAAAATTGAGGTCTATTTAAAATGTTTATAGGTTTTTGGAGGCCTATTTTCCTGTCACATTTACCTGTCCAAGAAAAGGAAACTGAAGAACAACACTGTGCAACAAATTAAATAACAAAGGTAAATATATTCAATACAAATTGCCTAAGGATTTTTCTCTGTGCATATTCAGGATATTTTTAAGTCAGAACTTGTAGTATCAGGGATTTCTAAACCAATATCATGTACACTGATTCTCTAGAACTAAAGAGATTCTAGGGGGAATCCACTGGATTTAGCTTAAATAGTATGTATTCAAAACTAGCAACAACAAAGACATAAAATTAGAAATGGAAATTGCAAATATAGTGAAACTTATCATAAACTAGATATAAGATTCTAAGAGTCCTCTCTGTATGAAACTACATAAGACTCACTTAATTCATGCATTAACAAACAATGACATGAATGAAATTTTGCCTACCAGGAAAACTTATTAGTTCTCTGTCCTGGGTGGTTTTTTGAATAGCTTTATTGATATATAATTCACTTATTAATCTACACAACTCTGTGGTTTTAAGAATGTGTACAATTATGTGTAACCACAGCAACAATCGATTTTAAAACATTTCATCACCATAAAATGTAACCCGTTTTCAACCACCTATCCCTATCATTCTCCACAGTGATAAGCCATCTCTATATATTTCCCAAATCTGAACATTTCATATGAATGAAATCATACAATAGAATGCCCTTTGTAATTGGATTAACTCAATTAACCACCTTTCATGGTTAATCCATATTGTAGCATTTATTAGTACCTCATTTGATTGTAAAGATATATATATATATATATTTATTACAATTTTTGTCTACTATGAATAGTGCTATTATACTTTTGTACACTGACATATGTTTTCATTTTTCTTGGATGTATATCTAGGCATGGAATTGCTGAATCATATGATAACTCCATATTTAATCATTTGAGAAACTGCCGAACTGTTTTCCAAAGTGATTGTATAATTTTTACATTCTCATCAGTGGTGTATAAATATACTTTTATCTCCAAATCCTTGTTAGCAATGGCCATTCTCTAATTTTTTTTATTTTGGCCAACCTAAAGAGTGTGAAATGTATCCATTAATGATTTTGATATATATTTTTCTGTGGCTAATGATATTGAATAACTTTATAGACTTTGTAACCACTGTATAGTTAATTTGGATAAAAGTCTATTCCAATCCTCTTACA
The DNA here is from genome assembly GCF_000260355.1 of Condylura cristata. Classification (NCBI taxonomy): domain Eukaryota; kingdom Metazoa; phylum Chordata; class Mammalia; order Eulipotyphla; family Talpidae; genus Condylura; species Condylura cristata. The sequence continues at coordinate 5,430,990 of NW_004567120.1, forward strand.
TTTTTGTAGCTTTCTTTGTTATCAAGTAATGAGAATTCATTTTATTCTTTTACTTTTGAGTGATGAAACATTGGTTTATATTTGATAGTGCTCCTTCCCCCCACCTTGTTCCTGTGTCTTCCTGTGATAGCCTCAGTTCTATAATCATCCTATGTAACATCTCTGCCATTTTTTCTGATTAGGTTATTAGTTTTCTTTTTGTTGAATTGCATCAGTTCTCTGTAGAAATTTGATATTAATCCCTTATATGTACGCTGTGCAAATACTTTTGCCCATTCAGAAAGGTGGCTTCTTGTTTCAGTGACAATTTCACTGTGCAGAAGCTTTTTAGTTTGATATAGTCCCAACTATTTATGTTGTCTTGTTTCCCTTGTTGCTTGACAACCTTCACAAAGGCATCTCTGAAGTTTATGTGATGGAATATTTTCACCATATTTTCTTCTACATATTTTATGGTTTTAGAGTTTACATCTACAAATGTCATTTTTACTTGATTTCTGTATATGACATGAATAGTGATCTAACCTTATTCTTTTGCATGTGGCTGTTCAGCTAACCCAGTACCACTTATCAAAGAGGTTTTCATTGCTGTAATGTTTCTTGGCTCCTTTGTTATAGATTAAATATACACATGCATGTATTGCTGATTTATGTCTGGACTCTCAATTCTATTCCATTTGATCAGAGTCTATTATTGGTCCAGTAACGTACTGTCTTGATTATTACAGCTTTGTAGTATAATTAGAAGTCTAGCAGTTTGATGTTTATATTCTTCCTCTTTTATTTCAGGATTGTTTTTGCTATTTGGGGTCTTTGTAGTTCTATATTGATTTCTATATTATATGTCCCATTTCTTTATTTTTTAATTTATGTTTTAATGAAGTGCTTGTTCTTCCACCTTGTTAATTTTTGACAGTATAGGATATTTCCACTCAGGAGTGGTCACCACAGTTCCCCCATGTCCAAACTACCCATCAACACAGTCCCTTGTGCTCTTCATCCACCCCTTCATTTTTACCTGTCCCACACTCCCACCCCATCCCATACCCTCCTGAATGTGTCAGATAAATGGTCAGCTTTCAAAGTTTGTATTTCTCTTATCCTTTATTTGGTTTCTTTGTACCCCACATATAAGTGAAATCATCAAGCATTTATCCCTCTGTATCAAACTTATTTTGTTTAGGATAATCCCTTCTAGCTTCAACCATGCTGCTGCATATGGTAATATATATATTTTTAATCAGTGAATAATATTCTATTGTGTATATCTACTAGACCTTCTTGCTTCATTCCTCCTTTGGGGGCATTTAACTTGTTTCCACATTTTGGTTATTGTAAGTGGGGCTGCAGTATACACAAGAGAGCAGGTTTCCATTTGAATTAGGGTTTTGTGTTCTTTGGAGAGATACAAATTGCTGGAATTGCTGGATCATATGGCAAGTACATATTTGGTCTTTGAGAAACATTCTCACTATTTTCCATAAGGACTGAACCAATCTAAACTCCCACAAAGTATGTCAGAAGGTTTCTTAATTTCCACATCCTTGCCAGCCGCATTATATCTTATTATTTTGATATGGGCAATTTTCATTGGTTAAGGTGATATCTCATTTTAGATTTGATGTGCATTTTCCTGATGATAAGTCATAATGAATAATTTTTCATATGCCTATTTGTCATTTGCCTATCTTCTTTGGAGAAGTCTTATTTCATTCATCTATACATTTTTTGATTGAGTTGTCCAATTTCTTTTACTTATATGAGCTCTCTGTAGATCTTCAATATCAGTATCTTGTCAGATGTATGGTGTGCAAATATTTTCTCCCACTCTGTGGGGTGGCTTTTAATTTTGGTCACTAATTTGCTTTTTGGTTACTGTCTTTTTTGCATAGAAACTTTTTAGTTTGTTATGATATCAGTTTTTTTTTTATGCCTTGAATTTACAAGATATTTCTGCAGTTTATGTAGTGTAGTGTTTTGTCCATGTCTTCTTATATATTTTGTGGTCTCAGGTATTATAGCCAAGTCTTATCTATTTTGAATTGATTTTCATGTATAGTTGAGAGTGCTCAAGTTTCATTATTTTGCATGTGGCAGTACAATTGTTCCAGCAACATTTATTGAAGAGATTTTCCTTGTTCCAGTGTATATACTTAGCTTCTTTGTAATATATTAGTTCTCCATATTTGTGTAGTTTTCTACACAAATTCATCAGATTGTTTGCCTGTTTTTTGTTATCATATCATGGCTGGAACACTGTTATTATAGTTTTATAGTATAGTTTGAAGTACGGAAGTATAACACCACCCACCCTCCCCCCATTTCCCCTGTTTTCAATATGGAGAGATTTGGCTACTTGGTGTATTTTGTTATCCTACATTAATTTCAGCAATATTTGTTCTATATCATTGAAGAATGCCATTTCAAGTGTGACAGGGATTGCAATAAATCTGTATGTTATTTTGTATAGAATGCTCATTTTGACACTCTATGAGTTTGGAGATATCTTTCCATTTCTTTAAAAAAAAATGCTTCAGAGAAACTGAACGAGTCAGAAAAAGAAATACTTGCACGATTGCCACATACCCAAGGTATACATCAGGGAAGGGGGAGAGAAATGGGTCAAAACAAGGGAAGAAGAGACAAGGGACTACAATGATGGATCATGGGTGCTATGGTGGTATGGTGATAGGGGGAGAACTATGGGAACTACACCTAAGTAGGGAAATCAGGTACTGTCCAAAAATGAACAGTGATGTAATTGAGTAAAATCAATAAGTAAAAGATTTATGGCTATGTATTTAGCTTACATTATAGTTTCTCTAGTAACTGTCCCACCCTAGAATTTTTTTTTGTTTTTATTTGCATGCTTTATTTAATACCGACTATATTATTTAAGCAGAGTCTCTTTTGCTCCCAGAATGTCTAGCCTCTGGTATTGCTTCAAGGAGTCCAAACTTTGCAGTGCACAATCACTCTGTGATAACATTGGTTTTGTCAAGGCTCTTTTTGTCTGTTTCCCTAACCTTATCCAGCTGTTAATTTCGCTAAGTGACTGCTTTATTTTTATTTTTAGCAACAGTGCCTTAAGGTAAAAAGTTCTCATACTTCATCTTCTTAGGAGGTAGAAGTCTTAGGTGTTTGATATTTATCTAACCAAGGAGTACTCCTAACAACTGTCAATTTCACTGTCTCTTTAAACTAGTGTGCCTGTTAATAGTGTTGCCATTATTTAATATATTTTGATATTTTTATTTTACATAATCTTTAATTTTTGTACAATGTATGATTTCCCCATGAAATTCTGAACACTAATTAACCTGTGCACCATCACCACAGTCCATCGTGCTCTTCCCACAACTGTCCTGGTCCTTCTTCCAGGCAACTCCCCTATAGTTGCCTGATCTATAGTTACCTAATGATTTCAATTTTTTTTAAAGACTTATTTATTTATGTTTACAGAACTGGGGCACAGGCAAGAGGTGTGGTGGGTGAGAGGATTCACCAGAGACAGAGTGGGGAGCAGAACAGGCTGATTGACAACTTATACTGCTGAGGGGAGCAGTGGGTGGGTCAGGAGAGGTCTGCCACACCATGTGGGTCAGTTCCCTGGCTGGGGATCAAACTCATGCTACAGTGGCTTCAGAGAGCTTCATGGGTGCTTTAACCCGTTGTGCTACCAGGGAGAGCCCTGATTATAATTTTTACTTTATTATAGTTACTTTCTTTTTCTTGATCCCTTATTTGACTCCCCTATACTCCTCCTATAAGTAAGACCATTCAATATTTTTCTATTTCTTTCTGGCTTATTTCACTGAGCATAATCCCTTCCAGTAAATAGAGGACACAAAGAGATAGAAAAACATCCCCTGCTTGTGGATTGGAAGAATTAACATTATCAAAATGGCCATCCTACCAAAAGTTATTTACAGATTCAACGCTATTCCAATAAAAATTTCAATGACATTCTTCAAAGAAACAGAACAAATATTGATGAAGTTTATATGAAGCCACAAGAAACCTCGAATAGCCAAAGCTCTCCTGACTAAAAAGAAGAAGAATGGGGGTATCATACTTCCAGACTTCAAACTATAATAGAAAGCCATAATAATTAAAACTACATGGTACTAGAAAAAAAAAAAAAAGCAAGCTAGTGGTATTGATTAGAAAGCCCAGAAGTTAACTCACACACATGAATAACTAATTTTTGACAGAGAAGCAAAGAATATGCAATGGAACAAAGAAAGTTTGTTCAATAAATGATGCTGGGAAAACTGGACTGCTACATGCAAAGAATGAAGCAAGACTACTGCCTCTTACACCATGCACAAAAACCAACTCAAAATAATTTACATTTTTGCCTTTATATTCCTTCACTCTGCTAGTTCTCTCTAAGTTGTCATTCACCACAACCTTTTCTATATTTGAAAGCACTCTTAGACTTGAAGGCCTCTAGATGATTTTGAAAATGAAAACTGTTGTTTTGGGAAGAAATTTGGAGCTATCTCTTTTATGGATTGCTTTCCCTGCTCAGTCAAAATATCTGAGACAAAGCTTTGGAGGTAGAGCTAGGGACAATGGCTTTCTTCTCTCTCTATGATACTCTTTTTTGGACTTAAGTGTTTAGTGTAGGTAAGTAGAATCAGATTTCTTAAATCAATTCTCCTGTCATGGAGCCAATGCCTTATGGGTTAAGACAAAGAAAAATGGGGCCCAAGTATGCTCCGTAGTACCACACCCAAGTTAGTATCTCTATGCCAAGAACAGAAATTAGAAGAAATTAGCATATGACAGGGATACCAGGGATTCCAAAATGTTAAGTGCACACTCTAAAAAAATTCAATCATCCGAATGCACAAGGACAAATGAAGCAGATTCTGAATATGTACAATCTTTAATATAATTGGTGTTAATGTATATAGAGAGAGAAGAAAGAATATGCCTAATAAAACTCTGAAAATTATCTAGCCCCTCATGGGCAAATGCCCATTCAAACAGGCTTGGCCCAAAGCAGCATTGGGGAGGTCTGAAAGCCTGTCACACATCTATGCTACCTTCTCTCAAAGAACCACAAGAGGCTTGGTAGGTCAAAGAGATGTGCAGGAGAGACTCAAAATTTAAAATATAACACATCAAGATAATAGTCCTCTGACAAGGAACATGTCTCTGACAAGGACCATGAGGACCCTACCCACATGTCTCTCAACTATCTGTCTTATGCAGTTATCTCCAGTTAACTCTTAAAAGGATATTTATATGTTTCATCTCTACCTGTGCCCTTTCATGTATCTTCTCTTCACAGATCCAGGGTGCACCTCAAAGACAGTAAAACAACAGAGTCATAGACTGCATGTCTGTACTTGTAAGCCAAGCATGGCCATGGAACACTGACCCCTGTTCTTAGCAGCCTCCCCACCCACTGAAAAAATCATATTCATAGAATTCTGGTAGTTGCAATTCTTGGTTTCTAGTATCTATATGGTCTAGAGACAGTGTGGAGTCTGTAAAAACATCAGAAGGTGTAATATCTACAATAGGTAAGCTATGGAAACATCCCAGATGCCCAAAAATAGATGACTGGATCAAAATGATGTGGTACATATACACAATGGAATATTACTCAACAATCAAAAAAGATAAACTCATGCCATTTGCAGCAACATGGATAGAGTTGGAAGGGATCATACTCAGTGATATAAGCCAGAATGAAAAAGAAAATTACTGAATGAGGAGGAATGTAGAGGATCCAAAAAAAGAATCAGAAAACAAAAAAGAAATTTTAATGAAGTGAATATCAAAATTAACAGATAACTATAAGTCAAAAACATTCTACAGGGTGGAGAGGGAAACAAGATCATAGAGGGGGTGGGAAGACCACAGAGGACTATGGTGATGGAACATGGGTGAACTGGTGGTGGGAACTGCATGGGGACTACACTCAAGATGAAAAAGCATGCACTGTACAAAAATGAAAAACAATGCTAATTTTTTTTTTTAAAAAAAATCAGGAGGTGGACTGATCCTCTAACAGGAAAAAGGAAGAAGAGACCCCCACCTCTTGGTAACATTCTCCTAAACCTTAGACTAGGCAACAGCTATATCAGGGCAAGGTAAATAGTTGATTGACATCATACTCCTCAAAGTAAGAAAGACTCACATCCTTGAGGAATGTTAACTGTGTTCTTGGTTGCACCTCTCTGAAATGTCAGTTTCCACATTGCTATAGTAGGGGAGAAGAGAGAAGGACCACTCCTGTTTCAATTGCCACAAATTTTCTTTTGTTACTAAATTTTATATTTTTCTTAAAAATATATTTATCTGTTGTGTCTGGTGCAGAGGAAATCATCATGTACAACTATTGATTTTTCTAGGCTGGCAAATATTAAGCCAGCCTAGAGAAAATTAAACATCAGCCTGATGTATCAGACATATGATAACATTTCTGCTCCTCTGCTCTTGGAATAGATATTCTAACCTGGGTGTGGTACGACTGAGAATACCTCCTGTACACCCAATGTGATACCCAAAATGACAAAATAACAAGCCATTTGGCTTCAGGCACTATTTTAAATAATTCAGGTAAAATTGGCCAGAAAGGGAAAGACAAATACTAAATGGTGTAACTTACATGTAGAATATAGGAAAACAAAACTAACCCTTAAAAGCTGTCTGCAGAATGGACGCAACCAGAGGGAGAGGGTGATGAAAAATGGAAGGGATGAGAACAAAGGGATGGATCCCAAGGATTTATGGTGGTGAATTAAGGGTTCTTTGGTGATGGGTGTACTATGGCAACAACACCTGAAGGGAGGGATCCTGTATTTCTTTTATATATATAATTATTTTTACATCATTTTGTACATTTTTTTTTTCATCTCAGTTGTAATCCCCATGGGTTTCCCATCACCAAATCACCCATGTGCCATCACCATAGTCCTGTGCACTTCCCTCCCCCCACTGTTTTTGATCCCACTCCCCACTCTACCCCCACAAAATATCTCTGGTATATGGCTGTTCATCATTATTTTCTCGCCTGGTCCATTATACTCCTGCTATGAGCAAAACCATCTGGTATTTTTCTTTCTCTTTCTGGCTTATCACACTAAGCATGATCTTTTCCAGCTCCATCCAAGTTGCTACAAAAGACATGTGTTTCTTTTTTGGGGGTTGCTGAGTAATATTCCATTGTGTATATGTACCACATCTTTTTAATCCAGTCATCTACTTTTGGGCATTTGGACTGCTTCCGTGTTTTTCCAATTGTAAATAGAGCAGCAATAAATATGGGGGTGCAGGTATCTTTTTGAATCAATGTTTTTGTGTCTTTTGGGTAGATGCCTAGGAGTGGGATTTCTGGGATCCTGCATTTCTTAATGCAAGCAATGACATAAACCAATATCAATGCAATAAAAATGTTTTTAATAAAAACAAATAATCCAGCCAAACAGAAGGTGGGGGAGGGAGAAGATGGAGCAGAGAAACTCAGAAAGATTAACAAACTTCAATAAAAGTATGGCTGTTTTGAAATTTTAAGTTCTGCCTTCTCCTTTGAAAAGAGTAAAGGAGATTAAGTCTTCCAGGTATTGTTAGAGAAATGTCTCTTTCAAAATGGCAAATTATATTTATAATAGCCAAGATATATAAACAACCTAAATGCCCCCAAAAGATGAATAAATAAGAAGATGTGGTATATATATACAAAATGAAATACTACTCAATAATCAAGAGTTAAACTTATGTCATTTGCCACAACATGGATGGAGCTGGAAGGGTTTATTCTAGGGGAAATAAGTCAGCAGAAATAAGATAAATATTGTAGAATGTAGAGAAAGCAAAGAAAGTGTCAGGAGAAAAGATAAAACTTGCCAGCCAGTGACAGATCTGAGGCATTGATGAAGTGGATGAAGATAACAGGTGAAATTCAGGGGAAGGAAAAGCACAAGATTATAAAGTGATGGATTGTGGGTACTATTGTGGTGGGAGAACTACAGGAACTAGAGTGGAGGTGAGAAATCAAATACTCTCCAAATATTAGCAAAGATGTAAGACAATAAATTTTTTAAATTTTAAATATTTACTTATTTATGCATACAGAATTGGGGTATAGGCCAGAGGAGCAAGGGTGGTGAGAGGATTCACTAGAGACAGAGTGGGAAGCAGAACAGGCAGGTAGACAAAGTATGCTGCTTAGGGGAACAGCAGGTGAGACATAAGAAGTCTGCCACGCCACACCTCTGGATCACCTCTGGGGCCAGGGATTGAATTCACTCTGAAGTGGCTGTGACTAGCTTGCAGTGCCATGCTCCAGCACGGTGTGCTTTTCCTTCCAGTGAAATAAACCTTTTGCCCAAAAGATATCTTTGGGTGGCAAATTTTTTTGCTCTCCTGCAGAGATTTTAAATATTTGGTGGTTTAAAGTAATTTTCAAAAGTTTCACTATGGAATGGGTCCAAGGAGTGCCTCGCAATGTCATGTCAGAATTCACTATGTTCAGTGACAAAGGACTTTACTGTAGACTGAGCATGCAGGTACATGTCAAAATACATAGCACATGTCAAAATACAGCCCACAGAAAGAAGCCAAATATTCACTTTATATAAACAGTTTAGGCACAGAGAACCAACCACTCTTGCATCCTTAAAATTTGGGGAATTTTCAAAATTATCAGAATTGAGAAAATTCCCAAAATTCAAGCTCCTAGTTGACAGTCAAAAGTCAATTTGTAAGCACAGTTTTGTAGCAATCTCAGAACTTCTATGTAAACACTTTTTCTGCATAGTTCACTCTAGCAAGGATTTCTTTACAGTAATCTCATAGTAGTAGGACCTCACATAAGAGAGGGTGATATGAAATTGTAGTGTTAAATCCAGTTATGTTCTTTAAGGTTCCTTGATTTGCCCAACTGAAATAAATCCCATTAATCAGAAATATCTAGTTTGAGAAATATCTGAAAGCCAGATCACATTATCCTTAAATTTTTTTCATGACTTTTACTTTTTCATTACATTTGTTAGTTGTTTCTATGTCTTTATATCTTCATGGTTACATTTTTTACTCTCCCATGTCCATGTGCCTCAGTTATCTTCTACCAATCCTCCCATGCCAATGCCCTATCTCCTACCCCTAAGTCTGAGATTTTTTTTGCTGCATTTTTTGTATAACTTTTATGGTGTTTATATTCCACAGAGAAGTGATACTGTCTTTCAATTTCTGATTTATTTCACATTGCATAAATCCCTCAATATCCATTTGTACCAAAACAAAATATTCATCTTTTTAATAACTGAGTGCTATTCCATTATGTATTTCTCATTTTCTTCATCTATTCATCAATGGATACATAGACTGGTTCCATGACTAGGGAATTATGACCAGTAGTGCTGTGAATGTAAAGTACATAAGTCTTCTTGTATTAGTTTTCAGGTTTTTTGAATAAATACCTAGCAGAGATATTGTTGGACCACATTGGATTTTTTTTCTTTTTTTTTTTTAAGATTGCATTTACAGAACTGGGGTACATGCCAGAGTTACAGAGTGGGTAACAAAACAGGCAGATCGACGAAGTACACTGCTGAGGGGAGCATCAGGTGGGCCAGGAGAAGTCTGTCATGCCATGTGGGTCACCTCCCTGGCCAGGGCACATTGGGCCACCAGGAAGGGCCCAGCTTTTTATTTTCTTAAGGAATCTCTATACTGTTTTTGCAAGAAGGCTGCACCAAACTGCATTCCCACCAACAGTAGATGAGTTTTTCTTCATCCTTACCAACACTGATTTTTTCCATTCTTTTTAACATAGGTCATTTTCACAGGGTAACATTTTATTGTGATTTTAATATGAATTTCCCTCATAATAAACATTGAACAACTTTTCATGTGTCTATAGGTCATCTGAATGTCTTCTTGAAAAAAGTGTTTAAGTTTCTGCCATTTTTAGATTGGTTTGTCTGATTTTTTTGTTGTTATTGGATTGAATATGTGCTTTGTATATTTTGGAAGGGAATCCTTTGTTAGCTATGTGATGTTAAAATATCTCCTCCCATTTTGTAAATTGTTTTTTTGGGAATTTTTTTTTGAGGCACAAAATCATTTTAAGTATGAAATAGTTGTTCCACTTGTTTAGTTTTTCTTTTATTTCCCTTACCGTTAGAATTACACTCCCAAATACATCTTTAAGATAGATGTCCTATAGTGTTTCTCTTGTGTTTCTTTTAGGTATTTTTGTGGTCTCAGTTCTTATAACCAAATTGTTAATCAACTCAAAAGGAATTTAAATTTATGGAGCTAAGTATGCTTATTTTTTTTTTTTTTGCACATGAAGCTGTACATGTATACCAACATATCTGTTGAGATTTTTTCTTTCTCAAAGAGTTTTCTCTTTGTCAAAAGTTCTGTTCATATTTGTGTGGTTTCTATTCTAACCCTTTGATCTATGTTACTGTTTTTGTTCCAGTACCATACTCTTTTTATTCTACTGCTGTGTAATATAATTTTAAGTGTTGGGACTGTGATGCCTCCATTTTTTTTTTTCTTTTCTCTCAGGATTGCTTTATGTATTCCTGGCCTTTTGTGGTTCCTCGCAAAATTTATGTCTGCTTTATTTCTTTGAAAATTCTCACTGGAGTTTGATAGGTTTTATGTTTAATATGTAATTGCTTCTTTTTAAGTAGTTATTTTATTTTTTAATGAAGCAAAGTTCCTTTACAATAGTATTGAAGCATATAGGACTTTTATAGCTGGAGAAGAGATGCCAAAGTTTCGTTTCAAAGATTCAAAGATCACTCTTGTTCGAGGCTACTACCGTTGGTAACTTTAAGTTGAATACAATGGCGATTTACTGTTCATAAAATCACAGGACCCTTAAATATATATGCTAAATATATAACCAATGCTAAATGGTTAACTTACTCTCAGACCCTAAAGAGCACAAAAGAAAAAATCTTACTTTATTTTCTCTTTGAAGCTTATAGTTATATATGCAATGATCTTGAGTTGAGCTTTAAAGCTGACTGGACACTGAAAACAGAGAAAGAGGGTTACTACCTAAAAGTGGAAAACATTGTAAAATCTGAATCCTGACACTCAACTCATATTATATAAACAGTATTTTTGAGTTGGTTTAGGTAAATGAGACTAACTCAGACCCATGCTCATATTGCAATAATATACTTATTTAATTTGATCTTTGGTCCTTGTCTCCTGAACTACTTATAGCTCTCCTCATCTCCAAAAGGCTGTATACATTAAAACTTCCAGTAATTGTAACTCAAGGGCATAAATAATTGGGATTGCAAAACTATGATAACTATTTATAAGTCAAGTTAGCTAGGTAAAGTTTCTGCCCCCCTATTTGTCCCCAAAATTTCTATCCCTATTCAACAAGAAGTGGTTCCACAAGACAAACCTTCATGCACTGCCCCTCAAGAATGAAGAGAGGATATAGACAATGGAGAGAACTGTCATTGTCCTGCTAACCATAAATTTCTTGCCCTTCCCGTTTGTCCTTGATCTACTCCTTTTTATCCTTTATTGCAGACAAAACTAGAAAACCAGGAAAAATCAACTAAAGCTAAGATGGAAGTAGAAGAAAGACAAGGGTTAAGCCAGAACTTCATGACTGTAGCAAAAGCATACCTACCAACACCATGGATATCTGGTAAAGACAACATTTATAAGAAGAAGGGGCTGGTATGGATGTAGTTCATGGAGAACCCTGCTTTTTGTTCTGAAATCCTGTTGATACAAAACCACTTAACCTCTCCTCTTCCTTAGTACTCCACCATGTAAGTTCCTGCTTCTCCCCAGTTTAGGGGAGATGGCCCCGTGGCAGTAGTCCACCATGCCCTCAGGTTTGCTAATATCTGATTAAACTTGATTTCCTTCCACCAACCCTTGTCTCTTGAGTTTTGGCTTGTAAGCAGTGAGTAGCTGGAGTCCCCTCCCCCCACACACAATTTCCTCTAATGAAATCTACTCTGCCTATGCTCTATAAATGAAATAGCAAGGTCTGAATGACAGTATATCTATTTACAACATGGGTTTACTGAATATTTCAAACACAGTGTTGAGATCTACTACTCAGAATGATTCCTTTGAAAGTGTTACTGCCTAAGAGTTTGGGAAGATGACAACAGAGTGAAATGCCAGGTTTGCCTCCTTCATATACTCACAACTAGATTCAGGATAACAAAGCCAAAACAGCTGAGAGAAAAACTGATGTCCACAGCACACACTAGGAGCAATGGCCTGGCAGAAAAGTGTAGAAAAACTTTAAGTGATCTGTGTTTATAATGATAACAGTGTAGTTCAATCAATAAAAGTGAGGGGCAGATACTGTTCAGATTCCCCTAAAGTTGTTGATTCAGGGGACCCGCCAACCAAAACGAAGGGTGCACTGTTGGAATGCTGAAGTGATTGGAGGGGCAGAGCAAAAAATACTAGCACAATCACAAGTATCTCAATATAGAACAGCTAGAAACTTGAACACCAAGGAGAAACAGGTCAGATCACCTGTGTGTCTTCATAGATGAGGTTAATATGAAACTAGGATATTCAAAACAACTGCCGACACTAGTCCAGGGCTAAAACCAAAACAACAAATGAACACTTACATGAACTAGAATTCAGGCACTTGCTAATTATAGGAGCAAACATTCCAGGATATGACTCTGTGCTGGAAAAGAGAACTCCTGTGCTGTGACCTCATTATCACTTACAGCTCACATCCCAGCAGCCCATCTAGTGTTCAGAACTAACCTACAGTGTAAGTGGACAAAAGACTATGAGAGACTCTTAAGACCAAGGTGCCAATAAATAACAGGGATCTCTGTAGATAGCCACCACAGAACTGATAGCATAGTGGGGTGTATGAATCCCTGACCCTCACTGGAAGGGTCACCTTTGGTGTCTTTCTGTCTGAGTCCTCTATTTTACCTAAAACTCCTTGATGGTACTATTCAGCCATAAATAATTATGAAATCCTGCCTTTCACAACATATATGTGGGGCTTGAGAATTTGTGCTAAAAATATCAAATACTTTTTTTTCTCCAATAAGGTATATCTGTCTTTAAAGTAAAAAATTGGTGTTATTTATGAATATTGATATCTAGATCTTCTTAACCTTTAGACTAGAAAAGTGAAGAATACTGATAAGATAAAACATGAAGCAGAGGCCCTCCCTGGTGGCGCAGCCAGCGGGTTAAAGCATAGCACTGAGAAGCTAAAGCCATTTCCGCATGAGTTCGATTCCCGCCCGCCCCGGAGGTGACCACATGGTGTGGCAGACCTCTCCTGACCCACCCACCGCTCCCCTCAGCAGTGTACTTCGTCCATCTGCCTGTTCTGCTCCCCACTCTGTCCCTGGTGAATCCTCTCACCCTCCACATCTCCTGCCTGTACCCCAGTTCTGTATGAATAAATAAATCTTTAAAAAAAAAAAAGAAAAAGGGATCCATTGTTGATAGGAATGTAGACTTCTCTAGCTCCTATGGAAAACAATATCGAGGTTTCTAATAAAAGAAAATAAAAAGGACTTCCCACACAAGGGAATATGATGGTTCATGGGTAATATGGTGGCAGGAGAACTATAGGGACTATAACGATATAAGAAAAAATAAATGGACTTCCCACATGACCCAGCATTTCCACTCTCAGGTGTACAAAAACACTAACTTGAAGGCCAGCATGCACTCCCATGTTCATTGCAGCACTATTTAAAATAGTCACGCTATGGAAAAAATCTAAGTGACCAAATACAGATGAGTATATCAGGAAAATATGGTATATGTTCACAATGGAGTACTACTCAGCAGCAAAAAGGGATATTGTGGCAACATGGATTGCACTTGAGGGGATTATACTAAGTGAGATGTCAGAAAGATAAAAACAAATACTGGACTATAGCCCTTATATGTGGAGTAGTGAGTGACCACATAAAAAATCAGATTAAGCCAAAATAAGAAAGCTGATGGTTTAACTGAGGCTATCAGGGGGTAGAGAAAAGGAGAGGTGTGAGAACAAGGTGGGGAGGGTGCACAATGGACTGTGGTGGTGGACTATGGGTGTGTCTTGGTGGTAGGTAGATGGTAAAAACACTTGACCAGGGACATCCTTCTATTAGAAGATCCTAATATTTCTATTATACAAACATTACTGTAAGCCAAAATTACTGCAATAAAAAATGAATGAATGAAGACTTAAAATTCACATTATAAAAATATCGCACTTCAAAAAAATCAGGTTATGGATTTTAAACAACCCCAAGAGTCAAACTAAGAAACTAAAGGATTTCAGAATAAGACAATTGGATCAAATAGGGAAGAAGTTGGAGGAAAAAAGAATATATGAAAAGGTAGGTTAAGTAGAACTGCTTGTGCTAGAACAGTGGGAGTGAAAATGAAAACAAGTAGATGTATTCATGATATCTTAGAGATAAAAACAAATTTTTGAATATAAACTGAGAGAAAAAAATTGTCAAGGATGACTACTAGGTTGCTGGCTTATATAGCAAGATGGATTTCATTATACGTTTCAAAAAATTATGTAACACTGGAAGAGAACCATTTTTAGGGATAAGGTCATGACTTTGCTTTGGGGACATGTAGCATGTTGAATACCTTTGAGAGTTCTATGCAGTTTCAAATAGGCTATGCCTCTGACTCAAGCTAAGAGCACAGGATTGGGCAAGATGCATAATTTGCTGGTGCCCTGCATTGATACAGTATCTGAAGCTATAGGATATGTAAGAACAGCTAGAACTATGGTTCTCAAACTTAATTGTACGTGAAAATCAACTGGAAAGTTTGTTAAATCACAGATTTCTTGGACCACTCCCAGAGTTTCCAGTTCAATGGGTTTAATACAGGAGCTGAGAATTCACTTACCTAAAACTTCCTGAGTAAATGCAGATATTGATGATCCCAGAACTCAGAACCACTGTTCTATAAAAAGAGCATAGGAGTGAAGAAGAGTGATTTAAAAAAAAAAAAACTGGAAAATTTTAAGATTTGATGGGTGAGTGGAACTTACAAAGGAAACAAAAGAAAATTTCAATGATATTATAGTTTAATTAGTTTATATATTCATACTATTCTGTAACAGATCTATAAATATAGTTGAAACAAAACAATCCCATAAAGAAGGGAAAATGCTACCCTTTTTGAAGAAGGGTTTTTTTTTTTTACTTCTTGTACATATAAAGTTTATTTTACATATAAGGCATTGACCCTAGAGGTGATAGTTTTATGAATAGCTAGAGATAATCATTTGTCCAATATCCCGTAACTATATCCCATAACTTAAGATTTTCTTCCCTGAAATGGACTTTATTTTAAGGAAGGACCAAACATTCTCAACTATGGCTGTGTAACATCCATTTTATTTTATTTCTCAATGTAAAACTAAAAACAAGGATAACTTTGGACAGCTAGAACATATATCTCCTCAACATTCATTAGCTTCCATTTCCATTGACATTTAAGACTATATACATAAAGTATATTACTGGTGTCCTGTGTTATTGGAAAATAACAAGGAATGATTGAAAGTAACTGGATTACTTGAATTGGATACTGGGTTGCTTTTTACAGACTGGCATTGTTTTATAGAATTAATGGATATTGTTTGATTAGATTTGCACAAATTTTTAAAGAATGAGCAATAAAATTGAAGAGTTATTTGCTTGTCTTGGTCATTGAGCTGCCTGTTATCTAAGTACAGCTCTGTGTCAATGTTAGTTTAATGTTTATCATACTTCCATGTTCATCACACTTTATCTAGTTGTGTATCAACCATAGGTGCTAGGAAGTTCATGAATGCAGTTTAACTTCTATTTAAAAAAGTATCCCATGAAAAAATGGAGAAATAAAGCACTCTTTAACAAATCGTGCTGGGAAACCTGTACAGTGGACGAAATGAAAACAGATCATTATTTAAGAGTATACAAAAAAAAAGAACTCAAAAAGATTAAAGACATAGCTATAAGCCAGAAACTGCAAAACACATAGATGAAAACATAGGTGATACACTCTTAGACACCAACCTCAGATCTATTTTGAGATGCAATTGCAGTGGCGAGGGGAACAAACGTAAAAATAAGTAAATGGGAGTACATCAAACTCAAAAGCAGTAAAAGAAACATAAACACAAGCAGACCTAATGACGGGGAGAAGACATTTGCTCATCATACATCTGACTAAGACCTAATATCCAAAATATATTAAGAACTTATACAACTCAACAACAACAAACAAGCCAATTGAAAAATGGGGAAAAGTCCTAAACAGACACTTAGCTACAGATGATATACAGATAATTGATAGGCACATGAAAATGTTCAGCTTATGATTAGCTTTATGTAAATCAAAACTAATGAGATATCATTTCACATGTGTGAGGAAAGGCTATCTCAAAAGTACTGGAAAGGATATATTAGTGAGTATGTATTAGTGAGGATGCTGAGAAAAATGAACTCTCATTCACTGTCAGTGGGAATGTAGATTTGTGCAACCCCTATTGAAAAATAAAGCCCTTAAAAATCTAAAATTAGAAATGACATACAACTAGCAATGCCCCGCCTAGAAATTTATTAGAAGAATATGAAAATAACAATTGAAAATATTTATCTATCACCTTAAAATCCATCCATGGGTAACTAACGAGGTTGGGACATTCTCAGAAAACATGAATGAGTAAGCTACATCAGGAAAATATTTCCCTAAGATCATCCAGAAAACATCTTAAAATCTAATGCTTCTCATATCAACCTCTCACCAGAAGATGCCAGATAACTAACATACATTCATCATTGAAGGTAGGTGGCCATAAAGTATGCAGTCTTGGTAGAGTTGCAAGGAGGGCATATGAGAAAACACAGCACTGGTTGTTAGAGAGATGGAAGATGCAGAACAGCTGATAGATATGGTATCAATTCCATTCCCCACATTCCAAAACAGAATTCTAAAGTCAAATAAACGTTGATCAGAAGATAATACTAACTCTGATAATTTTAGTGTTGAGCCAGCTTTGCCCTGACAGCATTTGCTTCAAGCAATGAAATAAAATTGTCTCTTAAGAATTAAAGGTATATTTCAAAAGGACACCACATACAAGGGAAGCTTGTATCATTTTAATCCTAAACTTTTTACAGTTCATTATCTATAATGAGAAATAACTATATGTGAGGAAAGCAACATGTCCTTAATACTAAACTGTAGGAGAAGCATTACATTAAATGAGATAAAACTTTATGAACTGTCAGGAAGGGTTAGTCTGAAGAGTGAAAAATAGCACATTGCATTCCTACTACTTGCTGATTGATTACATAATGTCTACTAGCTTTTACCCTGCAATGTTTCTGACCTAAATTTATGTTAGATGAAAACTGAGAATTGTAATGCCTTTGAATCAATCACTTGTATGAATTAATCACTTATCTCAAATTGCTACATGCAGTCATTCAGAAAATACTGAGTAGTTGGTATATTCTAGGCAGTAAGAGTACAGAAATAAAGTCAATTCTCTCACCAACGAGCTATCATATTGCTTGAGGATCAACATTTTAACAAATAAATGTAATATATCTGTATTATAGGAACACAAAAGATTTTGTGTAGAAGAAAAGGGTGAAATTTCAACACTCCCTATGAAAGACACAGTAGGGCAGGCCTAAATTTAGAATTCATCTTACAGGTGATGGATAGCTACTGAAAACACTTACGTAGGACTACTGACAGGAATTATGATTTGGGGATATCTTTCAATAGGGCATTGTTGAAAATGGATTTGAAGGTGGCAAGATTTGCACAAACACTCCTTAAAATAAATTGTAGTGTAGTGACAAATGGTCATAGCCTGAATTAAAGCAGTCACAATGGGGATAAAGTTCTATTGGGAAAAGTTCAAATTGGGAAAGTTCTATTCTACACAATTTGGTAAATGAAATGATGTGGGAATCATGGCCACCTCCCCCACCCCTTCTTTTTTTCAGTAGAAAATTTACACAGGATTATATTGTTTCAATACCAAACCCAATCAAAAAGGTTAGTGTTAATGGCATTCATTCTTGCAAAATGATTTCAAATTTCATTTCCTTGTAAAAATAGAACTTTGAAATATCACCATAAAATTTTGCAATGTTAGCTATACTTGCTATACTTCCCACAATAAGAACTAGTCCTGGTTTTCTTTTGTTGTCATTTGTTTTTGTTTTTAAATTTTGGGGTTTTTTTTGTAAATGTTTGTTTTATTATAGATAACATTAGGCTATAATCCTGTGTATGATTTAGGGAGGTGGGTTCAATATGTCATTACTACACCACACCCACCACCAAAGCATACATAATCATCCACCATAGTCTACCGATAAGCTTGGTTGTTTTTTTTTTCCTCCCAAACATGTTTAAAGAAATATTGTTACTTTAAACAAAGATCTAAAAAGTTGACATTCACCACAGTAACAGAATAGTTCATCTGTTCATAGTTAACATCATTTACACAAACTATGTTCATGTTTGATACCATATCATATAAACTTTCAAAAAGTTCCTTTCAATGAGTTAGACATTTTACTACAATATTAGTAGGCTCATTCAACCATCTACATTCTCTTGCCTTTTCAAATACTGTCAAATTGTTGCCTTGCCTCCCTAAGATGGCTTAGTAGGTATACCAGATAATTAGTTTTGTAGCAGAAAATTTTCATAATTTAGAATGCCCAGTACATTTTAAATGAAACTGTAACCTACTATGGCAAATGTGATTTGTCAAAATTTAAGAATGCTTAATTAAATTTTTATTTATTTCATCAAAAATAATCAATGTGGTTAAAAGACATATTTTGATGAGTATTACTTGGCTTTACATTTTCTTACATACAAGCAAGTAAAGAGAGTTTAATATCAGTCCATATCTTCATTGGAAATTCTCATGAATGAAAGGTATTGTTCTTCACTTACACATGTAATTGAAACCACTACACCCCCAAATTATTCTCATGAAGGGCAATAAAGCACAATGTTTATAAATGCTAGGTGGTGTACTGGTTATTTTTATTTCCACCCTCCTTCCTTTTCTATCAGTTCTCAAAAAATTAAAGTTGCTTCAACTCCAAATTTAATTTTTGAAGCCTTTAATTTCTAATTAAAAATAAATTTAACAAAATTGCTATGAAAAGTTACTTTTAAAAGTTATAAACATTGGCCCTCCCTGGTGGCATGGCGGAATAAAGCACAGCACTAAGAAGCTACAGCTTCACAGCCACTTCAGCATGAGCTGGATCCCTGGAGGTGACCCACATGGCACAGCAGACATCTCCTGACCTGCCTGCTGCTTCCTCTCAGCAGTGTTCTTCAGTTCTGCCTGTTCTATTCCCAACTCTGTTTCTGGTGAATCCTCTCATCACACCTGTGCCTCTGGCCTGTACCCCAGTTCTGTGTGCATAAATAATCTTTTTTAAAAGTTATAAACATTGTATAGGTTTTAAATTTACTAAAGTTGATTTATATATAAGAGGAACTAAAGTTGATTATATAAGAGCATTTCATAGGAAATGCCCAATGAAGTATCTAGGATTAAGGGTCTGAGATGTGCAGGGCATACTCTCAAGTGGTATTTATATAAATGTAGGTATACATGTGTGTACATATACATGTGTGTATACAATATATAATTACTATATTTATATACATAAATGTGTATGAAACATGCTGAAGAAAAATAAGTATGAATTGGTTAAAATGTTAAGGGAAGGTGAATGTAGGTGAGTGTGAAGTAGAAGAGGATTCACTGAACAACTTTAATTCACTCCAGTAACTCTTAGCAGTCAGTGGTGACTGTGATTCTACTTGGCAGCCCAGATTCAGTGTACTGGGTAAGCCCTAAAGTCCTCAAACTCTCACAGCCCTACCCAGTCCCTTCTACCCACACCTGAAATCCAGAAACCCATTCTTCTCCCTGCCCCCATGTGCCCTTGATGACATTGCAGGGCATCGTCATCACGACCACTGTGACTTCACACTGTGCATGCCTGCCCACATTTAGTCACCAATGTGGCCGCCAAGGGTGAACAGCGGAGCTACCCGGCCCAGAGCAGGAGCAGTGGTGTCCCCAGATGGCAGTATCTCAGAGCAGCTGTGTTTCCAGGTAGCCCAGCATCCAGGCAGCGAAGTCTCCAACTCAGAACAGCACCCAGAAGGCGGCAGTGACCAGGATCCACAGGTGTCCAGTAGCCCCTCGGTTCTGATGGACCGCCAGATTCCCCCGGTCCTCAGTCCCCCACTTCGACACCGTCCTCTTCCCCCGACACCCCCGTCAACACCCCAGCCAGTCCTTAGCCCGCCCACTTGCCCGCGTGCTCTTTCGCTGCTCCTCACACCCGGGGATCATCGCCACTGCTTCCAACCGGTCTCCAGGCCCTTTGCCAAGGAATGGCCACATGTTGCTGACAATGACTCTAAAGTGCATTTTCAAAGAACTCCTAGACCTGTCACAAGATCTCCCCCATGCTCAGTGCTTTGCAAGACCTGTGGGAAGCGATATGTTCCACTGACAGGCAATAATAATGGGATCCAACCACCCGTACCAGGGAGGAGTCCTCAGCGAGATGATCCACCTTCTACTCAGTTACCGCAAACCTCCCAAGACTGCTTTCACCACCCGAATTTACCATCTGAACATTAACAGAAACTGAGGCATCTGTCTGAATCCAAGTAGTCGCAAGCAACTTACTATTTCCAAAGCTTTATTATCCATCTGTTCTGCCACGTGATCCCAACCCAGAGGATGCTTTGGTTCCTGAAATTGTGAAGATCTATGCAATGGATGGGCAGAAGTATGTACTTGGACTCAGAAGTACTCCATGTAATCTTAAAATAAATGAAAATTCCATCACCTAAAGATAATTGGTTGTTCAATTGTTTGTGTTTGACTACCTTACTATATGTAACACCATCCTTCTGAGCACACATTGTAAACCTTTCATACTGTGTGTGGAGAGGAAGAGAAAGCTTGATGTGGGAGTGTTTGAGAGGTATATCAGGTTGTGAAGATGCAGGTGGGTAGAATCTGGGTGAGCATGAGACATCAGTTTTAACTAAATGTTCTATTGATTTTGGACTGGGAAAGCAAGAACAAGGTGCTGGCTTAAAGATGAAGAAGTAGAATTTTTAAAGATTTATGTTTTAATACACACAAGAGCTGAGATACAGGCCAGAGGTGCAGTGTGGGGGGGCAGAGTGGGGGTGGTTGAGAGGATTCACCAGAGTGGGGAGCAGGGCAGGCAGATTGACAAAGTACACTGCTGAGGGGAGCAACGGGTGAGACAAAAGAGGTCAGCCATGCCATGTGGGTCACCTCCCTGGCTGGGGATCAAACTCGTGCTGCAGATAGCTTCATAGTGCTACACTTTAACCCATTATGCCACCAGGAAGGGCCCAAAAATAGAATAATTTTTAATATGTAGTCTTTTTGAACCTATAAGAGAAGAAAAACTGGTTGAAGTTTACAAAGCTAGTTAGGTATCTATTATGAAGCACCTGTATCTTTGTGTGTTCAGGTGTTTTATTGTGCTTTGGTTTTATTTGGTTTGGTGACTAAAATTACTATTAGTCCATATCTTCTATTTTGATATCCAGGTTTAAAGAATCAGCAATAAATTAGTAGTTGTTGCAAAATATAAATGTGCTTTGTTCTCAGCCATCTACATTTCCCATCCCTTCAATCCACACCTTTGTGGTGTCTCTACCTCTTTCCCTTAACTCTTGGTTATAGACTGCTTCTCAGGATATTCCTATTAGCTTCAATTGCATTATGTTTTCTCAAGACTTGTGCAAAACCTGAGATTTTACCCAGCCAGCAAGCCTACATGTGGGCTTATGACAATTTTGTGGAAGCTAGCAGAATGACAGAATTCTGGGTTAGAGACAGAACTTTATTAATCATGGCCCACTAAGCAGCATGAGCTTCTGTTCCCTTTGCCCCCAAGATGTGAAATAGACCAATGAGGTGCTACACACACTGAGTTTGTGTCACAAAGGAGAAAATCCCAGTTTAAGACCCCCAAAGGGAAATTCTAAAAAACCTGACCAACCTATGCCCCAGAGAAAGAGGTCATCATTTTTAACCTGTTCATGAAACACATCTATCCTTGCTCTGGAGGGACCTCTACTCTTCCAAGGCTATTTGCTACAGAATGGACTTTGAGATGATAGTCTGGGACAAATGTGGTCACAAGTATGTAGAAATGATACAAGGCACTATGGGCACTATTGCTGGAAAATACTGGATCCTTTCTTCCTGCCATAATTGACAAAAGCAAAAGACAAAGGCTAGGAATTGAATCTTTCATAGGTGCTTTAATTAGAACAGAAAGCTAATCTGAAAATGGCAAGCATCATGCTCCAAAGAAATTGTTCTAACATCTCATCTCTAGCAGGCTTCTTTATAGTGAGTTAAACAAAGAATAAATTATCAGTGACTAGGCCTTCACTCCAGGAAGTTAACAACTTTCGAGTTTTATGGTGCCTGGTCTCCCTGGTAGCTCCCCCTCTGCTAGCATCTGGATTTAGAGCATTTCACTACTTCTGGGATAGCTGTCTCTCACAGAAACAGGATCCATCACTCTTCCAGGCACCTCTTGGACTACAAAGTTAACTCAGAGCAAACAGGTCAAAGGTCAAATAGTGTGTGTAACTGTAGATTCCTAAACCATGCATGGTAGTCTTCCCATCACCCTCCCTAGCCCCTATCAGTACCAAAGCCCTCCATGGTCAGTGTCCAATATGGTTCATG
This sequence comes from Condylura cristata, assembly GCF_000260355.1. Lineage (NCBI taxonomy): Eukaryota > Metazoa > Chordata > Mammalia > Eulipotyphla > Talpidae > Condylura > Condylura cristata. The sequence goes on from NW_004567120.1 coordinate 5,453,773, forward strand.
TCACCATCTTTGTGTTCTTCATGCATACCCACAACTGCAAGACCACTCAGGTTCAGGGAACAACAATAATAATGGGATTTATTTAACAAAGAGGGGAAACAAAGAGTTACTAAGGCAAAGCGTCCTTATTATTCAGAAGCCAGGAAGTCTTCAGTCTGGGCCTCTCCACATCTTCAAGACTGAAACATTAGTGTTTGTTTGTTGGGGGTTGGGGGGCAAGGAGGAAGGGCCATCAATCAGAATGCATGCCTCCAGGCTTGGACCTGAGTCCCCCAACCCCTTCCTGAAACTTTCTGCCTGTTCACCATGGTCCTTTCAACCTGCCCCACACCCAGGTGCCCCCAGGGCAGGGAACAAATCTAGAGAGCAGCCTTAGGCTGCTCAAAACAAACTCCACATTTTTCAAAGCTTCCTAAAATGCCAGCCTTGCCTGCAGTGCAACTATGGAGGTCCCAGTAACAAAAACACTATGGTGAATCCCACCCTGGCATTCTTAATTTCTTGTATCAATTTGGTTGTAAAGGTAAGAGTGTTTTTTGTGAAAATACTTGCATGTTTTGAAAAAAATACAATTTCTCCTTAATAATGGTTAGTCAGTGTAATAAGTTGATTACTACCATCATATTTTGGAATATATCTACTTTAATCAATCATGTCACCTAATTTCAGAAGGCTAAGGATGTTAATTTTTTTAAGTCCATTTTTCAACATTTCAATAAAAACAGTAACAGCTCAGCAGGGAAAATGCATAGTTTCTTACTGCTTTTATGTACATTTAAAATAATCTTTCAACTGCTAACAATGTTATTGATATTACATTTTGAGTGAGCGTCCAATTTTCTCCTACCTAGGTATATCACAAGGAAGGCACAGCAGATTTTCTATGATCCAAGAGCCCTTGTTATAGGGCACCTCAATTCTGTTAGAGGACAGGGGGAGAGAGGCACCCCTGAAGCCCCAAAACCTGCCTGCTCTAAGTGGGTTCTGCCATCCGCCGCAACAAGACAAAACATATAAAGCTTTAATGAAAAGTGACTTTAATACAGTGAATATACAATATGGAATACAAAGAATATAACTTCTAAATCAAACACCTGAAGTTACCCATCCCCTCGTGGGCAAAAGTCCACCCAAAAGGGATTGGCCCAAAGCAAGGCCTGAAAGCCTGCCACAAGACTAAAGCACCTTCTGGCCGGGACCCATGGAAAAGGGTCAGAAATGGCCAGACAAATCCGGGAGGAAAAGAACAAAATCAAAATCAATATAAACACTGCCATGGTCACCTCCCTACAGGTATCTCACCCACATCTGCCTTAGCCAGTCCAGGGTCAGGAAACAAGCCCGGTTTCTTCATCACATGTTTGCTGCTCCATGTGGCTTCCTCAGGTCTCCTTCTCAAACATCTGGCCTCCTTCTCTCTTCTCTCTCCTTTTTCTCTGCTCAGTTCCACCCTTCTTCTGGGTGGGGCAGGGAACCTGGAACTTCCCTTCTCCTAGGGACCACCCAGTTACACCCTCAGTGGCTTCTACAGGCTTTTAATGATCCTTCTATGCCATTCATAATGAGGCAATCAGGTGCAGGGCAGCAGTGGAGCTGGGGGCCATGAAGCTGGCAATGTTATAGGGCAGGGAGAGAGGGTCACTCCTGAGCCCCCAAACCTGCCTGCTCTAAATAGGTTCTGCCATCCACCGCATCAAGACATCAGAGCTTTAGCAGAAAGGAACTTTAATACGGTGAGTATAAACACAGAAGACAAAGAATATGAATTCTAAATCAAACAACTGAAGTTACCAGTACCCTCATGGGGACAAGTCTACCCAAAAGGGACTGGCCCAAAGCAAGGCCTGAAAGCTGCCACAAGACTAAAGCACCTTCTGGCCAGGACCCATACAAAAGGGTCAGAAATGGCCAGACAAGTCTGAGAGGAAAAGAACAAAATCAAAATCAATATAAACACGGCCATAGTCACTTACCCACATGTCTCTCACCCACATCTCTTTTAATCAGTCCAGGACCGAGAAACAAGCACGGTTTCTTCACATGTCTCTCTGCTCCATGTGGCTTCCTCAGGTCTCCTTCTGGCTCTCCATCCTGCTTCCTTCTCCAGATTCCTCTTCTCCGCTCAGCTCCACTGTCCTGGGTGGAGAGGGGAACCTGGAACTTCCCCTTTTCCTGGGACACCCTGTTCAATAACTTCCATTTACCCTACACTAGGGCACAGAAGGAAATAAAAGAACTTATTTCTACTTAAGCATAATAACCAAATTATACTAATTTCTCATTTGATTTGAGAAAGCTTTTGGTTTCTAAATCATACTTTTATTCTCTTTTAATTTCCTTTTGGAAAAGTAAACGTTAATTTTAGTATCTATAATCTACCATTCAAGTTCTTAAGTAAAATATCAGTGTATATATCTGTTTATGACACAGTACACAAGAGGCAGTTTTCACATCATAGATTTTTCTTCCAGTTCCTTGGAGTGTTTATTTCTTTGTCTAAAAGGAAAGACAAGATGGGAAATGTTAGAAAAGTGAGAAGGCCAAGCTTATCAAACTGAAGCAGTCTTTATTTGTAGAACGCCTGTGGGGGGCGATTCTTGGTGGCTGCAGAGTTGTTATAGGGCACCCCAAATCTGTTAGAGGACAAAAATCTGTTCCAGGACAAAATCTGTTATAGGACAGCAAATCTGTTACAGGACAGGGAGAGAGGGACACTCCTGAAGCCCCAAACCTGCCTGCTCTAAGTGGGTTCTGCCATCCGCCGCATCAAGACAAAACATATAAAACTTTAATGAATAGGACTTCAATACAGTGAATATAC
>NW_004567120.1:5456693-5497513 GCF_000260355.1 Condylura cristata
GAAAGTCTGCCACTAGACTAAAGCACCTTCTGGCCGGGACCCATCAAAAAGGGTCAGAAATGGCCAGACAAATCTGGGAGGAAAAGAGCAAAATCAAAATCAAGGTAAACATTGCCATAGTCACCTCCCTACATGGTCCTACAGGTCTCTCACCCACATCTGCCTTAACCAGTCCAGGGTCAGGAAACAGCAACTTGAAATGGTAAAAGCTGGACTTTATAGGGTTATATTATGGCCAGAAATGCTTTGGCTTGTGAGGACAGAGGGCTGCAGGGTCTCTCCTGCCTGGGAGGGGCTCTGCTGGAGCTACTTATGCAGGGGCAGTTCGCCTGAATTGTTTTCTGTTGTCAGCTTTATCTCTGAAGATGCTATCTCAGGTACCCTGGTGCTTAAGGGCCTGTTTGTGCTCTCAGGAAAGTAAGGCAATGCTTAGGCTATTAAACAAGGATGGGGGCAAAGCTAATGTCATCTTCAAAAGGAGGGGCCCCGGGGCTGTGAGCAAGCTGCTTTCTAGAACTGTTAGCTGGGAACTTAGAGGTCCCTTCCTGGAGGCTCCAGCTGTGTCACTCTTCAGACATCCCCACTGCACAGGTACTGCAGCACCTTATCACGAAGGTGCCTTGCCCTCAAGGTGAGTCTTAGGTCAAGTTAGGGTTAATTAGGCAGCTTCCAGGGACTGTGCAGGCTGAGACTTCAGGGCCCAGCAGAGCCTTAAAGAGGCTTTTGAGATAAGGGCAACAAAAGGAACAAGGGAAGCACCAGAGATAAGGGCAACACATTTCAAAGGGGTTTAAGCAAACATCCTACAACTAGGGACTGCAGAAGTTCATGAATAAGGGCAATAAAATGGGTTGTTCTCTGCAAAGTGCTGATACAGGAAGATTCCAAGCTCAGTAGCAGATGAAGTGGGACCACCAAAAACTAACCAATCACAGAGAATATTGGAACTTTAGAATAGTTAAAGAAAGTATATATTCCTGAAGCATGACTCCATAATGATTTTTTGACCTTCCCATGTACAGTACACTGGAAGTCCTTGCTTGTGTTCTTTCCCCCCCCCCCAAATAAGCTTTATTTTCTTGGACAAAGTTTGCTTCTCTGTTTCTTACCTGAAAAGTCTGGATTCCTTTTTTACAACCTCACTGGACAAGAACTCATGGTGGTTTAGGGATTACCAGGGTGAAAAATAGCAGCAGCTGTGACCACAATAACAGCACACACCGCTTCAAAGGCATCTTCTAGTCAGCTAGCAAAATACTGGGGCTTGTTCTTCATACACTGAACCAGGCTCAGAAAAACATTTTCCAGGTCACCTTTGACCTCCTTCCTGATGCTCTTCTCCATGTCATAAGAGCTGTAGCTCTTGTACTTTTCAAATACTTCCTAGAGGTGACGCAACTCTACTCCAGCATGATGCTGATCCACTTGGGACATCGGTTCCTTACCTTTTCACTCCAATATCATAAAGATCATGGGCATCTTGGTCATTCAGTTCATATTCAAAGACAGAACCCTTCTGCCCTTCTAACCTTTGCAAGGTCAACCACCAATTTGTGAAAGTTACCAAAAATGTCAGAAATAATGTCCTTTCCCAGATCTGACTTGTACATTTCTCTATAGACAGTTAACTGCATCTTCTGGCTTGTCCTGGTGTAACAGGGTGGTCTCTAGGAAAAGGGAAAGTTCCAGGATCCCTGCCCCACCCAGACGAGGGTGGAGCTGAGCAGAGAAAAAAGGGAGAGAGAAGGAATCTGAGAGAAAAAAGAGAAAGAAGAAGGCAGGAAGATGGAGAGCCAGAAGGAGACCTGAGGAAGCCACATTGTGCAGCAAGCATGTGATGAAGAAACCGTGCTTGTTTCCTGACCCTGGACTGGTTAAGGCAGATGTGGGTGAGATACCTGTAGGGAGGTGACTATGGCAGTGTTTATATTGATCTTGATTTTGCTCTTTTCCTCCCAGATTTGTCTGGCCATTTCTGACCCTTTTCGATGGGTTCTGGCCAGAAGGTGCGTTCATCTTGTGGCTGGCTTTCAGGCCTTGCTTTGGGCCAATCCCTTTTGGGTTGACTTTTGCCCACAAGGGGATGGGTAACTTCAGGTGTTTGATTTAGACATTATATTCTTTGTCTTCTGTATTGTATACTCACTGTATTAAAGTCCCTTTTCATTAAAGTTTTATATCTTTTGTCTTGATGTGGCAGATGGCAGAACCCACTTAGAGCAGGCAGGTTCGGGGTTCAGTGGTGCCCCTCTCCCTGTCCTGTAACACTGGAGCAAATTATCTCAGTGAAAGATTAAAAGACTCATACCAAGCAAGTGTTTTCAATAGGTTCAAATTCGCTGTCTGCAGTTAGTGGTACAAGGTTGATTTCATTGTTTTATTTATCTATTTATTTATTTATTATTTTTACATCATTCTTAATTTTGTACATTTTTTCATCTCAGTTGTGTTGTAATTCGCAGGCTGCTCAACAAGACACAGTCTCAGGTCAAGAGATTTAAAGCAGCAGGGTTTATTAGCCAAGTGCTGGTGCACAAGTGTCCCCAAGCCAGGAGGCAAGAGAGACCCTGAGATCTAGGTGAAGAGCTTTTGTAGGGCAAAAGCACAAATGTTGTTATTGTACAAACAGAATATGTTTAGGGTCACTGTTTTGGGTAACCATAGATGTGTTTAGAGTATCTAGCAAGAGACAAAGGCCTGCTGTCAGAAGGAATGTAACTGGGTGCTCCTTAGGAAAAGGGGAAGTTCCAGGTTCCCTGTCCCACCCAGAAGTAGGGTGGAGCTGAGGAGAAAAAAAAAGAGAGAGAGAGAAGAGAAGGAATCAGAAGAGGAAGGTATAAGGATGAAGAGCCAGAAGGAGACCTGAGGAAGCCACATGGAGCAGAGAGATATATGTGAAGAAACCGTGCTTGTTTCTTGGTCCTGCGCTGGTTGAAACAGACATGGGTGAGAGACCCGTGGGGAGGTTGACTATGGCAGTGTTTATATTGATTTTGATTTTGCTCTTTTTCTCCCAGACTTGTCTGGCCATTTCTGACCATTTTCTATGGGTCCTGGCCAGAAAGTGCTTTAGTCTAGTGGTGGGCTTTCAGGCCTTGCTTTGAGCCAATCCCTTTTGGATTGACCTTTGCCCATGAGGGGATGGGTAACTTCAGGTGGTTGATTTAGAAATTATATTCTTTGTCTTCTGTATTGTATACTCACTGTATTAAAGTTCCTTTTCATTAAAGTCTGACATGTTTTCTCTTGATGCGGCGGATGGGAGAACCTATTTAGAGTAGGCAGGTTTGGGGGTTCAGTGGTGCCCCTCTCCCTGCCCTGTAACAGGAACATGCTGTTTCAATACAGGATCTACCTTTTTGCACCCGTGGTGAGTATTTTTCTAACCAACTTGAGGGGAAGGGAGGGGCTCAGCCCACCAAATGGAGCCCTTGGACAAGATGGCGTTACAGTGCTCTCGTCGTTTTTCACCATTTCCAACAGTTGAAATTCCCATGGGCTTCCCACCACCTTTTGACCCGTGTGCCATCACCAGAGTCCAGTGCATTCTTCCTATCCCAGTTGTGATCCCATTCCCCTTTCCACCTCCATAAAATGTATCCGATCTATAGTTGTTCATTGCTTTCATTTTTACTCTATTACATTTGTTTCTCTTGCTCTCTTTTTCCCTCCCTGAACCCTATGCTCCTGCTTTGTGTGAAAGCATCTGGTATTTTTCATTGTTAATGGAAGTTTCTTTTTGGCCTTTCTCTGGTAGGTAATGGCAATATCCTGTCCATTGCTGTGGTTGGTCAAAATGTTGACAATTGTGAACTCATCCACACGTTTGTTCTCAATGGCTATTTCAATATTTAAAATATTCCACTCAGCATCGAAGTTGGTATGTGCTCTGACTCACATGCACTTGGTGGACTGTGTTCACACTCCAGGCTTAGCTTGAACAAAATTTCGTAAACAGTAGACCTTTTGAAAAATGCTGGCTGGGTGCCAGCAGCTGTGGAATCCCTAGATGTAGAATGATCTACTCTAAGAGGAGATGTGGGGTTATAATTTTGTGCATATGACAATATCAATCATTTTCTGTAGTGCCAGCTAAGCACAGAGTAGGTTTTTTATGATCTGGGCAGATGGGTAAAGGGTAAAGGAGAGTCCAGGAGCCCTCGGTGGCTTTTTCAGGCCTTCAATGAGCTTTTTACATCATTTGTAATGAGGCATCCAGGTACACATCAGGCTGAAGACCCAGGGGGGCCAGGAGGCTGGCAGAGGCTGGCAGGCCTCCTAGACGCCCACAAATCTTCACTCTTTCTGGGGTCCCTGGTGCTGTCTCCTGGTCTCTGCTCTCTGCTGTCTCTGCTACTTCTTTGCTGTTCTGCTTCTGTGCTCCTATGCTGCTCTTGGTGGCCCCATGAGGCTGCATTTATATGCCCGGTCTCTCAGTCCAGGTGTGCCCATACTCCAGATGACCGCGTTCAGGCACACATGTAAGAATGCAGGTGTGGATCTTAAACACCAATGGAGGAAGGGAAGGTAAACCTGACAGCTTCCCTTTACCCTGCAGGTATTTATCTAGTTACAAAGGAGCAGAGAGGGTGTGAGCAAGGGTCAACATTAACATCCTCACAACACAAGGGTCTGGAGATTTTAGCTGATGCCAGCTTGTTTTCATTATCACCTGGTGGTCAGCAATTCTGATGTTATCTTCACAGGGATGCTCTTTTCCTTTCGAATGTGAAAAAAAAGTTTGTTAACACTGGTAGGTAAATAAAGAAAGGAAATAGGTGAGTTCATCTGGTGGGACAAAGAGACACAAATGTTTCTGCCTCAAGATGAATAATTTCTGGGAGAATAAGTGTAATATACAGCACAGTGAGTATGGCTAATGATACTGATAGAGGTTAAGAGTAGAGAAATTAGAATGGAGGTGATGGGTAAAAATGATGAATATAGTTGTTAAGTCAGTTAAGAAATGAAAAATTTCTTAGCCTCAATTGTTATAATAATTATCAGACTGCTGTAGAAAGCATCCGGAGGGGCAGACCAGAAATGGAAATATGGAGGTGGAAGGTGATTTTGGAGTCACTGATCAACCTAGCCACATTTTAGAAATAATTTAGTAATAGATAACAATTCCATGAAGGAAATAATTTAACAATAGATAACAATTCTACAACAGTTCAGTACAATTTCTGCTTTGGCAAAACAAAGCTCTCCTGCCTCCTTGTAACTAAGCAGGTGTTTCTTTTCACAAACCATTTCCTTTTGAAAAGCAGCAGTGGCAGCTAATTTTGCCTGCTTCTGTCTGTGCAAGCATCTTCTCCTCCTTTCCTTTTTTTTTTATATAATATATCTGCATTTTTTGATATAACCAAAAGAGTTTGCCTTGTGGGGAAACTCACTGTGGTGCTGAATCGGGAATTCTGGTGAAACTTTTCCAAGAGGTACCCAAGGACCATGCCCTCTGTACCCAATACCTCTTAAAATGACATCAATAACTATTTTGTACACTTAAAATTTTCTGAGGGTGGATCTTCAATGTTCTTGCTCCCAAAATATATAATTGAAGTGAGTGAATGTGCTAGTTAATTTGGTTGGGGTAGTCATTTCATAATCTATATTAAATAATCACTATTTATATCATAAGAGAAGGTATAGCACTGAACTTATACCCCTATTATTGAGCAATTCTACTTGAGCAGAACATTTAAATTACAGAAATGGTCCCTTTATAGACATTGGTGAATCAAGAAATGGTCTTGATAGGAGTTATGGAGGGGGAGAAGATCAGGTAAGACACTATGCATGGTGTTGTAGGAAATTTGCAGACACATTGTATATGGTCAGATCATGCTGAATTAAAATCCCAGCCCAATGACACACGTGGAGGAATGTAGGGAGTCACTGCTATCTGAACACCAGACTCAACACATTAGGATGAGCGTGAGGCCAGGTGTCCAGGAGGGCCATAAGGAGCTTTGGGGGCTGGACTTCACAATTTCCTGGCAGCAGTGAAGGCCTGCTTACTGCTAAACTGTCTTGTTCAATTCACTAAAATGACAGCTGGAAATTAAATATTAAGGTGGTCTCTTTAGGGTATTAACTCCCTGTCTTCTTCTGTCACATTAAAGCACACCTTAAAAATTCAATTACTGTTCTACTGGCATTAGGTGTGACAGGTGACCTTCTGAAATCCAGTCTTCCTGACACATTCTCACCTTTCACTTGTAAAAAACTGGATAATTAGCATTGAAATGTGTGGCAATCTAGTTATGTATTGATTCTTTTTTAATAGCACATTCAAAATATGTGTAATAAATTGTTGCAGTTTGGTTATATTTACAATTTTCACTGTTTCCTTCAATGCTGATTCAGAATCCAGAGACATAATTGTTAATTATCAACAATAGTTCCTTGTGAATAAAACAGGATGTGAACTGTATGTATTCAAGCACAAGTTCTTTCATTAATATAGCAAAATCTTATTTGATGTTTTATCAGTATTTCAATGACATTTTCCTAGATTTGCTCTTTGATACCATTCTCTATTTTTTACATAAATTGATCCTTCTAGTTCTACCATCCTCAGTTTTGGTGTGCTATTGGGCAGAAGAATGGGTCTCTGGGACCCCCCAAACCAACATGCTCTAAATTGGTTCTGCCATCTACTGCATTGAAACATACTTTAATGCAACTAGTGTACAACACAGAGAAGAAAAAGTATATAGGTTAAATAGTTTCCCCATGAAGCACCCAATGTTACCCATCCCCTTGTGGGTAAATGTCCAGCCAAAGAGAGTTGACCCAAAGCAGGGCCACTAAGGTCCAAAAGCCTGCCATAAGTCTAAGGCACCCTCTGGTGAGTAACCCAGGAAAGGAGCAGAAGGGGCCATGCAAGTGGAACAAAAGGAGCAAAATCAAAATAGAAATCAAGATAAAGGCTGCCATTGTCAACTCCTACAGTCTCTCACTTAAGTCTCTATCTCATCTAAGTGTCTCCTTCCTTGTTCCCCAAGTTTCTGGTGCAAAGCCAAGGCTGAGAAGCAAGCAATCTTCTTCACATGTCTCTGCTGCGTGTGTCTCCTCCAGAACTTCCTTCTTCCAGTCTTCTCTCTATCTTCTCCAGCTTTTGCTCCTCGCCTGGCTCCACTTTTCTACATTTTCCATCACTTCTTCTTTATAACTCTGAAGATTATTTTTTTACCCTGCCTCACTTTTGTTTTAGTATTAGTTATAGACATAAATATATTAAATAATTATCATTAGAACTTTGTCAAAGTTTCTATTAGCTAGATAAAGCCCTTATTCTAGAAGATTCTTCAATAAAGGCTCATGTGTTAAGTATTCTCAGTAGTTTTCTAAAACTGCTATCACTGAAAAACAGTTTACACTTTAGTTTCTTAGAAATGCTGTTCTGTCGCTTTGATCGATATGTTCTTCTTGAGAAATATGACACTGATGTAGTTTCTTTTCCTACAATGTAAGTATTTTTAATTGAAATATAAGTGCCTGACATGGAGTTTTTGATTGTCAAGGCAGTCACTTCAAAGACATCCATCTTAAGTAAAGCACACTGCCAGTTAAATGTGTCAATTTCATGGTGAAGGAACAGTATTGAACCATTAGTGATGGACTTAATATAGTACATATTTAGCGTAGTATACGTAGGCATTTAGAATGATGCACATCTGAAACCTATATGTTAAAATGCTGTGTTACTTCAGTAAAAAAAAAAAAATACTTAAAATTATCTACTCCACTTGTCAAATACTAGTTACAGTACTTATTCCTGGTATAGAGTCTGCACTTAAATATTTGCTGACTGAATAAATGATTAAACATTGGGTGTGTTATTTGGCTGATTACGAACATCTTCTTTCTTTATAATCATTCACTGGAGACCTAGTGGAGATCTTACTTTTATTAGAATGTTGCATATCTATCCATAGCCTATTCTCCTTAGAGCTCCTTCTAAAATATAACTTAAATCCTCTACATCTTTGTTCAAAACCCTCCAATTACTTCCCTTCTTATTTAGAATCAAACCCAAAGTCCCTCCCTATGGTGACATAAAAGCTCCGACACAGTGCCTTATTCCACCCTCTGATATTCTCACTCCGGCGACACCGACTATATTGCCATACACCGACTATATTACCATTCGCTCTGCATGGAAAGTCCCTCAATTCCTTTGGGATTTTTCTCAAATGTCACCTATCAAAAAACACTTTTCTTAACCTATCTAAACTAGGAAACTCTCACTCCACTCCCATACTCTTGTGTTTTTCTTCATAGCATTTGGCACTGGCAGTATTTGTCTGAACGGTACCATGTAACCTGAACAGGTCCCTGGCACACAAGAGGCGCTTAGTGACGTAGTTTTAGAATGTATGAACTCGCCTGTGTATCACAGAGGTAACATGTTCTCTTTAAAATGTAATGTAACTAGTTATTTGTTAAGGCAGCTGAACTTGGCTTTTAAGTCTTTAGCTAGACAAAACTGAAACAAACGAAAATAACGAAAAATTCTGCGCCCAGAAAAATCGCTCTCAAATGGACGGTGGAAAAAAATTCTGAAAGACTATCAGGGACTAGAGAGTGACCCTTAAGGACGAACCTCTTCTTCGGAACAGCGCTGGCTAACAGCAGCAAGTTCTTCAGAGGCTCTAAAGTGGGCGGAGAATGGGCGGGAGTTGGCAGATAAAAGGCGTAACCAGGCGGGGTTGCGACGAGTGGAGGGAGCCTAGTTGAGCTCTTTTGTCCCTCTCTGCTTTCCCTATGAAAATTTGGGGCGGAGAGGGTCACAGATATGGCGGCCGCTAGGGTAAGTGAAAAAAAAGAAAACAAGTCTTGCTTAGTTTCGGGGGAGCAGACAGCTATCTAGTAACTATGGAGGTGAGCCTTCTAACTTCCAAAGGGACCGCCACAGCGAGGGGCAGGATGGTGGTGGTGGGGGGGTTGTGAGAGAATTGGCAAGGTCAGGGAATCTAACATTTAAAGGCTCCATTCACCTGCCTCTCCACTTTAGTTTCCTCAACCTGGAACACTTTCCTTAATCGCCAGCTGTTGACAGTTTATACCGCCACACAGTGGAAACTGGGAAAGGGCTAGATGAGAATGGTCGATCAGGGGACGAGCGGCAGCTCGCGTTTGGGTCTTGAGGTGGAACAAAGAGAAAAGAATCCTGGGCATTTGTCTGCGTGTGCAGGGCGGGGCCTCATGACCTTTTAAAGTAGTTTTTCCAAACGTTATTTGGGGTGAAGTAGTCCAAGTTAGAGACATGCCAGAACCTCTTGGTAGTACACGGTTTTGTTTTGCCTCTGGCTTTGAATAACAAACCTGAAGGTTTTTTTTTTTTAGTACTATCATGAGAAAAAGTGTCTTTTCTTAGTATCTGTGTACCGGAAGTGATTCAGCTGGCTGCTTACTACAGTTCCCTAAGTATGTTTCAATAGCTGTAGTCGTCAAATATGAAAGTAGATTTTGAGTGTAAAATGCTCCGCTAGACTTGCAGTAGATACAAATATGATTAACTCATTTCAGCCAATATTTAAGTTACTCCGTATGTGTCTTGATTCCTCATTCTCACTCTATTTCTGCAATTCAGGCTTTCATAATTTATCTGGATTATTACAACACCCTTCTAACTGTAGCTTTGTTTGAATACTTCTAAAATGCAAATCTGATTATATCCCTGCTCTACTTGAAAACTTTTATTGGCACTCCATCAGCCTTCTAGGATCAGGTCAGACTGCTGATCCAGGTGTTGTCTACAACACCTGACCCTGCCAGACTTTCCAGCTTCATTTCATAATCCTCATGAATCTTTCTAGCAACATCTGTACTCCAAGCCTTTCCTCCTGCTTTCTCCAGGTCTGAGTGCTCTTTACTATCTTCATTTAGTTCGTTTTTACTCATAGCTCATTTACTTAACAGATATTTGTGTTCTACCTCCCCATATGGTAAGCACAAAGTGCTTTAGCATGTACTCAACCTCTCAGTCTAATGTAAGTATTTCCTCTTAGTGCTCCAGTCTGGGCATACGTTACCATAGCCTTTATCACATGCAAATAGTAGACTATTTGTTCTATCCTCCTAAACTGTAAATTACTTTAGAACAGTATAGCATTGCTAATTTTGCATCCTTAGTTCCTAATCCAGGTATGACTTATGTATGAATGTTCTCCATGAATAAACAAGTGCTAGACAGTGAAGATAAAAGAGAATAAACTGAACTGTAGAGGTACAACATATAACACAAATGTCTGTGGTTCAGAGTAAGGGAAATACCTTTAAGAAAATTACAATGTGATCTGAGGATTTAAAAGATAGAGCTCAGCTCATAACTGGTTGAAGAGAATAAAGAAAAACTTCTGGGAGGATGTACAGAGACAAAAGGAATGGTCAGTGGTAAAGCAAACCAAATAGTGTGTTTTTAATGAGAAGAAGATAAATGTCTTGATTTGGCCATTAGCAGTTTACCATTTTATTAAGTGCTTACCAAAGGCCAGGGACCATGCTAAGATACTTTGCATTTTCACTTAATTCTCAAGATAAATTTACTTTGTTGTAATTATGATCTCCGTTTTTCAGATGAAAAACTAAGGCTTAGACAAGTCAAGTAAGTAACCCAAAGTCAGTGCTAATAACTGAAGTCAGATCAGAGGTATAGGTAGAGGGTACAATCTAGATGGTAAAAGGTTAAGGAAAGGATAAGGGGAGGAAAACTAGCATTTCTTTAGCACCTACTCTGGCCATGTGCTTTATATATTTCCCTTTAATCCTTTTGATGGCCCTAAGAAATGGGTATGTCCTATTATATACATGAAAAATCTGAGACTTAGAAAATGTGTTTGCTGTGTGTGGTGATGAATATTAATGATGTAGTGTGGTGATCATTTTACAATACATATACATATAAAATCATGTTATACACGTTGTTATGTGTCACACATCAATCTAAAAAAGAAAAGTGCTTTCTCCAGGTTACACACAGCTGCTAAGTGGAAGAACCAGGTTCAAACATGTACTTCACTTTGAGGTCTGTGATCTTTCCAGTACTTTTTGCTTTTCTGATAGATTTATTTTGCATATTGGAGAAGTTTCATGATAAAAGGGTAAAATATTCCAAATATTCCAAATTTTCGTTAAAAAATGCCAGGAAACCTCACATGCTTGTTCAACTGCACTCTTTCTCAAAAAGAACATTACCAGAAACCTTCCCCTTTGTTCCCCTGCATAGTTATCCTCCATTATAGATAAAATTTGCCCAATTTTGATCTTCATATAAATGAAATTATGTAGTATTCACTTTGCAGGTCTGGCTTATTTCACCCATTATATGTGGAACACTAGTTCATTCATTCTTATTAATATATAATATTCTAGTGGGTGAATATATTATGATTTATTTGTCCATTCTACTATTGATGGTCATTTGAATTATTTTCAGTTTTGAGCTATTATAAACAGTGTTCCTAAGAACATTGTTCGGGCCCACATAAGAGCACATTTCTTTTGAGTGTTTATCTAGGAGTGAGGTGGTCATGTCATAGTAGGATGTGGCTTTGGTAGAAACTGCCAGATAGTTTTCCATATGTTTGGACCAATTTATATACCAATTCATGAATGTTACAGTTATTCTTGAGAGTGGAGATTTTTACTTAAGAAAGAAGTAATGGCTTAGAAGCAGCACTGGGAATCAGGAAGAATACAAACTCTACGCATATTCCCTAAAACACTTAGCATAGCCTCACTTGTGGGTAACAGAAACGGTGACCTCGGGACAGTCGTGTCTCATTTCATCAAGGAGGGAGAAGGAGAAAATGAAAAGATTTTTAGAGTTCTAAGGAATAGCAAAAAGTTTGGTCAGTGGAGAAAATCACACAGCACAATGTCCAGGATGATGGAGATGGGAAGGATTATGGGCATCATGGACTTGAAACTTTCAAAATCTGTGATAATACTACTCATATGTCAACATTAGTCCTTGTTTATTTCCTCTATTTTGTTTCATATAACTAATGCCAAAAAATATTTGGAACCTAACAAACTAAAGTTTGTATTCGGAGAGACTGGTGTGGTTATCTCTCCAAAACAAAATCAGTTTTTCAGTTTCCTCTCAGCTTTGTTATCTTTATTTTCAGTCTAACTTCGAAGGTTATGCTTTGAAACCTCTAGCGTATTTAATCACATTTGTTATAGTGGGTTCTAGGATGGTACTTTATGCAGCAAAACAAAGTGTTCTGTGCATTGTCTCTTTCTACACTCATAGGACTCAACTAATTCCTGTGTGATACCATCTTTACAAGTTGCTGTTAGGTTTTTCTGTGAACTTCACTGAATATGGAAATAAATGATTGCTTGTTTAGCATTCGAAGGTTCCTTAAATTGTTGTATATCAGGCTAACTTACATCAGTGTTTCCTAACTTTACCGTAGATTAGAATTATCTGGTGAGTTAAAGTACTGATGCCTGAGTTCTATCCCAAATGGAGCATTTTAATATTGTAAAAGGCACCAGGTGACTGTGTTACTGTGTTTGAGAACCAATAATGTAGGGGGGTGGGTGAACTGTCTTTTATACAGATTATGAAGGACAAAATACTGGAGTTTTTCCGATTATGAAAAACAGAGGTACATTCAAATTATCTTAAGTAGTGGTTTAATATAAGCATACTTAGATTAAGAATAAAGTTTTGGGGCCCTCCCTGGTGGCAGCGGGTTAAAGCACAGCACTAAGATGCTAAAGCCTCTTCAGCATGAGTTCAATCCACATGGTGCAGCAGACCTCTCCTGACCCACCCGCCGCCCACCTCAGCAGTGTACTTCATCAGTCGGCCTTTTCTGTTCCCCACTCTGTGTCTGGTGAATCCTCTCACCGCCCCTGCACCTCTGGCCTGTACCCCAGGGGTTCATTATTCATAAATACATAAAAATCTTAAAAAAAAAGCTAATTTCTGCTAAGTGAAATAAATCAGAAGGAGGAAGTGAAATACAGAATTTCACTCATGTTTGTTGTGCAAGCACGCCTAGGGCACTTTCGCTATAGATTTGGGCAGATGGATAAAGGAAAGTCCCATAGGTTTATCAGGCTTTCATGGTCTCTCAGGGAACCAGGTATACAGGTATACCAGGTAGGTGGTTGAGGCAGGTAGGGGATAGGCTGGGCTGGGTTGAGCTGGCCTGGCCTGGCCTGGCCTGGGCTAGGCTGGGAGTGGGCTGGGAGACAGGCAACCAAGCCTCCTAGCTCCCCACAAATGTCTACGCGCTTTCTCTGGGCTCTCTCTGACATTCTCTCGAATGCTCTTGTTGTCTTGCCTCTTCTATCTTCATACTGTTTGTCCTCTCGTAGCTGTCATCTATCTTTGAGTGACACCACCCTTGTAGCTCTGGCCCCTAGGCTCAGGTGTGCACACTTACTCATGCAGGCACCCGTATTCAAAGTGTTCGCAATCAGACATGCATGCCCTGAGTCTACACTCCCCAAGAGTTGTCTGCCTTAACACGATCAAGGCTGCAGGTGATAGCCATTGAGACTAGTGGCAGAAAAAGCCTGACGAGTTCCATTTACCCTACATGTGAAATACAGAGAAACAAAACAAAGTTACAGACAAAACTAAACCAAAATAAATCCTGGAAATATGACTACAGAATTGAGGCTACCAGAGGGAGTGGGTGGGGGTGGGGAGACGGGGCCTGAATTAATCAGGCTTTATGTGCCACTAGTTTCTGTAGCCATCACCTGTGGTCTTGTGTTAATACAGAAGGTGCTTGGGAGTGAGGGGCATGTCTGTCTGGTTGTGCATACCTGGAGCATGAGTGTGGGCATGTGTAAGCGCATACACGAGCCAAGAGCTGAAGATAAAAGCAACGGTAGCTATGGCTAATAGAGATGAGTGACGTGACTATACCACTCATATGAGAGAGAGCACAAGAAATTTGTGGGGTGCTGGGAGGCTCCGTTGTCTTCTCCCAGCCTTGCCTGCCTGCCTTACCAGCCTTCAGGCTTGCCACATTTGGCCTTAGTCTGCAGATTCTATGCAGATGGGTATGAAGCCCTCTGAGGATCTCAAGAGAGACTGAGGGGTGGTGGGCCGTGAGCATGTAGTGCTTCATGGCGACCTCCTCTCTGTCTGGGTACATCCCCATAAGTGGCCTGAGATGGAGGACGCTGCACACAACGGGGAGGTATTGGACGGACATGATGCCTGCTGGGAGGCAGGGCTAGGGGATTAGATTTCATTGACAGCTCAGCAAATGGAGTCAAGGACAGTGCTGGCGACACCATGGTAGCACAGGTGGTGGCCAACCTCTAGGAGCAGGAAGTGGACATGGTCCAGGAGCTGTGGGAAATGCTGACCTGCAGAACACCAGAGACCTTGTGTGGAAGAGGAGATGGCCCACTGCCCCTGCGGCAGCAGTTTCTTCAAAGAGAAAGCAGACCCTCATCCATCATTTGGTGTGCACCCAGTGGTGCCACAAGGATCAAACTTATGGATTTGGATAAACATTCACCAAAAGGCAGGGCACCTTTGGCTGGTTAATGATAATGACTGTGGGACCCTGGGGCTGGATACAGCCTGGAGTCGCAATGGCCCCTATGGACAGGTAGAGCAAGAGAGTAGCCCACGCTGGCCAAGAGAGGAAGTTGTCACCAGGTTTTCTGCAGCCATGCAGGAGATGTATCAAAAGGCCAATTTAGTTAAGGAAAAAGCTGGTGCCACTTACGGGTAACCCTGAGTGGTTAAGCAGCCAAAGGGATGCTAAAGAAGGCAGGCAAACCTCTTAAAATCACCGGTGGGTGATTCCCTATTCATGAGATGAGAGCTGAAGAACATGCTTTCAAAATCACCCAGGAGTGATACCCTGGTGACTTTTGAATAAGGGTAAGGTGATTAGGAACCCATCCTTGGGGAGCAGGTGGAGAACATGACATGCTGGAGACTACAGCCGCAGTGAGGACCTGAGTGAGTCCACCTGTGGGCCGTGCTATCCACGGGTCCACAACCCGAGTGCCTGTGCAAAGGGTTCACCTTATTTCAGGGGTCTGCCTGTCACATTGGTGACTATGAAAGCTGAGTGTCAGTGACAGCAGTGAGAGTACCCCCTGGGGGGTTAGCAGTTACCCCAAAGGAACATACAGTGAATGTGTTGCCAAACTCAGAGGGCATCCTGAGGGTGGACGTAGTGTGGCTTGTAGCTGAGACCACCATCGGAGAAGGCCAAGAAGCGTGATGACTCATGGCATGTGATGGTAGATTGCTGAGTTGAAGAGTGGTTACCCACTCGAATGAGCAGTACCTTCAGTGGCAGACTTGGTGGGTCATGTGCTGCTGCCAAAAATCTTGTCTTTTTGCCCCTAAGTTGGTGCCCTATCACCTTAGTGGGCTGGGCTTAGTTGTGTCCTGTTGTATTCAGTTGCATTCTGTTTGCTATTGTGGGTCATGGCTACAGTGTTCCACCTTAGCCAAGGGAAACTTGCAGAAGAATGATGGGTACAGTCAAATTGTACATCCAGGGGGTGGATTTGTAGGGTAAATGGAATTAATCAGGCTTTTTCTGCCACTACCCTCTATGGCTATCACCTGTGGCCATGATCATATTAAGGCAGAAGGCACTTGGGAATGTGAGCTGGGGGCACACGTGCCTAATTGTGGACACCTGGAGCATGGGCATGAGCATTTGTTAAGTATGCCAACCTTAGCCTAGAGGCAAAGATGAAAGCAGCAGCAGTTATGGCTACAAGATGACCATGGCATGGTTACAGAAGAGACAAGACCACACAGAGAATGCCAGAGTCCAGAGAAAGAGCACACAGATTCGCTGGGCATCTGGAATCTTGCCAGCCTCCCAGCCCCCATGCCTATCCTGCACCTGGTTACTCCACTACGGGGCCCAGTGGTCTATGCTGTAGGATTATGTATGTCTTGGTGAGCACAGTGTAATATCTATATGAAGACATGAACCTATACCTCTGAATTACATACAGTATTGTAAACCACTGCTACCTCCATATAGAAGCTAACTTATGAAGGTCTTTTAATTGGGAAATACATTCCTCAAAGATAAAAAAAAATACACTAAGTACCTATCAATATTTAAACATGGGGCTGGGGGTAGGTGTAACTATTCTATTCCTGTAATGAATGAAACTGTTATATTGACTTTATGGGTATTAGTACTCTTGACCAAGGCATCTACATCTACATATTTAATGTATCTTTTTTTCTCAGTCAGCCTGAGACTCAACAGGGGTTTGTCATATCAGTAACTGTTACTACCTCATCCTCTTCTTACAGTGGCCTCATAGTTCACCTCACTTGTGTTTCCAAATTCCTAATTGATATATTTAGCAGCATCAGATACATTTAACATATTCAAAAATTCTTCATTTTTACTAAGTTTGATTTTTCTGCACATATTACTCATTTCAATTAAGACTAAAGGATTCCAAGATGAACTTGGAGTCATAACATTTTCTCCACATCCAAACTGTTACAGATTTTCATTTTTCACATGTTCTAATTTTTTCATATAGTCATTAAACACATTTTAATACCTGTTGTATGTGGAAAATGGTGATATACATTGGAGATACAGAGATCAACAAGACATGAACAGGAGATATATGGAAGAGAAACACTAGAACTAACAAGCCCATGGAAATTGAAAAGATGTTTAAAATTAGAGAAGTACAACTTAAAACAATGAGGTAAATAACACTTTACTAAGTAGGAGGAAAAATACAGTGCTGATGAATCTTGAGTGTTGGGAGGGATGTGGGAATGTAAGCATCCCTATGCACTTAGAGCTGGGTAACTACATTGCCTCAAGCTACTCTTCGTCATTTTGCATTTGGTTGTTTTCATGTTCCTTTGAATTACTGTTTTTGTGTCCTTAGGTTCGATATCTAGGAGTTTGACTGCTGGATCTTTTTTTTTTTTAAGATTTATTTATTTATACATACAGAACTGGGATACAGGCCAGAGGAACAGGGGTGGTGAGGGGATTCACCAGAGAAAGAGTGGGGAGAAGAACAGGCAGATCGACTAGTTACACTGCTGAGGAGAGCTGTGGGCGAGATAGGAGAGTCTGCCACACCTTGTAGATCTGGCTGGTGATGGATCTTACACTGAGGTGGCTAGCTTACAGTGCTGCACCTTAACCCACTGCACCACCAAGGAGGACCCTGATTGCTGGATCTTAAGGAAATCTATTTTTAATATTTTTTAAAACCTCCACACTTTTTCATAGGGGCTGGACCTGTCTGCATTCCCACCAGGAATTTACAAGAGTTCCTGGTGCTCTACCTCTCCACATACTTGTTATTACTGATGATTTTGATATAGGCCAGACTCAGGAATGAAGTGGTATTTCATTGTGGTTTTGATTTGCATTTCCCTGATCACAAGTGATGAGTTCTTTTTCATGTGCTTGTTTGCCATCTGTATGTCTTCTTGGGAAAGGGGTCTTAAATTTCACTGAAAAATATTATTCCATTGTGTTAACCACATAACATTTTATACATTTCCTAGTTGATGGATATTAGTGCTTCCATTTTTTGAATATTTATGATGTTGCTGGCTGTTTGGGCATGTTTTCATTTCTTTTGATTAGAGATCTGGGATGAAATTGCTGTCACATGAGAACTCTATTATTACCTTTTTGAGGAACTTCCAGAATGTTTTCAAAGTGACTGAATCTTTTTACATTCCTACCAGCAATGTATGAAGGTACTAATTTCTCCACATCCTTCCAACACTTATTACTATATGTCATTTTGACGATAGCCATTCTGTATGAAGTGGTGACTGTTAATTTCATTGTGAGTTTGACTTCTGTTTCCCAAATAACTAAATGTTTAACATGTGCTTATTGGACGTTTGTGTATTTTTTTTTTATTTTTACTTATTTACACATACAAGAACTGGGTATAGGCCAGAAGAGTGTGTGGTGGTGGGGGGGAGGGGTGAGAGGATTCACCAGAGACAGAGTGGGAGACAGAACAGGCTGATTGAATACACTGTAGCCGGTGAGACAGGAGAGGTCTGCTGTGCCATGTGGGTGAGCTCCCTGCCCAAGGATGGAACTCTTGCTTCAGTGGCTGTGGATAGCTTCATAGTGCAGAGTTAACCCTTTGTACCACTAGGGAGGCCTTGATTTGTGAATTTGTTTAAGAAATGTATATTCACATTCTTGACCCATTTTTAAAATTGCTTCATTTGCCTTTTTATTGAATTATAAGAGCTTAAAATATATTCTGGGTATCAGATCTTTATCAGATAAATAAGTGATAGGTATTTTTTCCTTTTCTGTGGCTTGTCATTTCACTTTCTTGTCACCTTTGAAGCACAAAAGTTTTAAATTTCAATGAAGTTGAATTTTTTTTTTAATTTATGGTTTTAGTTCTCATATGTAAGAACCCCTTGTCTAATTCAGTCACAAAAATTAGCACCTGTTTTATAATTTTAGGTCTTCTTTGTGGACCTATGATTAAGTCATTTTTGTTTCTGGTATGTGCAATGTTGTGATTTATTTGAAAAAACACATAGAATAGTTGCTTAGTAATCTTTTCATCATCTTGGTTCATACTTCAAAGTTACTATTCCCTTTCCCCTCCCCTCCCTTTGTATGGACTACATGTTGCTGTTTCTTTGCCTGTTTTACAATTTTGTTTGTTGTAAACTGCACCATTTAGGTAATACAGCAACTCTGGCTTCTGATGCCCCCCTTCCTAGGACTTATTATTGTTGTTGCTTGCTTGTTCTCTTATTTATTTGTTTGTGACTTTTCTGGACTATGTATTTACCTCGTGTTGTGCAGTATCAGATATTACTGTCCTGATAGTTTTCCTGTTTATCTTTAAGCCCAAATTACTAGAGATTGCCGTTATATTGACCAGTGACTATCACTGGCGAAGTAACTTCTAAGTAACTTAATAGTAAGACTTTTTACCTTTTACTATTGGACTTGTTTGTAACCTGTAGACTGTTTTCAAAGTTAGAGAGTTTAAGAGTTTGCCTTATATTTAGCCAGGAAGTAGAGGTGCAGTGTTTTTCTCTTCAAACTCTACTCAGACATTGCAGCCTTGGGTAATGTGCCTTGTATCCTTTGAGCAGGGCTGTCTTGGTCTCTTTTCCTAACCTCTTCAATTAAATTCTATTTCCACCATACAGAGCTGCTAGTTTCCACTGAATGCTAGGTGATAATTCTACAGTGTTGGATAACACCCTAGATACTGAATCACCTTGTCTGTTTCAATAGGGTCTGGCCCCTTAGCAGTGTTAGGTACTAGAAGTCTTTGATAATTGTTCTGATTCTATCCTCAGTAGTACTCCTGCCAAATGCACTTGGAACAGCTCTTTTGTATCACTAACTTGGGGAATGTGAAGATTCCAATCAGATGCTGTGATTTACAGAATAGCTCTTCAGCAATACAGAAATGTGAGGGACATAGGACACTGGGATTTACACCAGGTGCCTTCCTGGATCCTTTCTATGGAACAGGTACTGGGGATAGGGAATCAACACATGTGGTATCTTACTTTTTTTTTTTTAAATATGTATTTATTTATTTATATAGAACTGGAGTACAGGCCAGAGATGTGGAGGGTGAGAGGATTCACCAGAGACAGAGTGGGGAGCAGAACAGGCAGATCGAGGAAATACACTACTGAGGGGTGCAGCGGGCGGGTCAGGAGAGGTCTGCTGCGCCATGTGATCACCTCCGGGGCAGGCGGGGATCGAACTCATGCTTCTTGGTGCTGTGCTTTAACCTGCTGTGCCACCAGGGAGGGCCCGGTATCTTACTTTTTTAAGGAGTTGGTGTGGATGAGAGTTAACAGACATCAACAGAGTTTTGTGGAATAGTTTTTCTGTAACACACTGTCAGTGGATGGACACAGACCCTTACAATTGAAAGCAACCACCTTCCATTTTTCTTACCAATTCTAAAAAAAAATTGTTGAATAAAAGCATATCAATTTGCTGTAAGCCCTTTGATCCATATCCAGAGAATTTGATAATTTGACTAGTTTAATAGATGAAGAGATTTAACCAACATGTTCAAACTGTCGGTCTAAAACTGAATGCAAGCCACTGAATGTGGCTATTACAAATAAAGTTGATATAAATAGGATTTTGTGTAGATACCAGTTTTAATTTCACTGGAGTAAATGCATATACAAAGAACCATAGATAGTATGGTTATTATGTTTAGTTTAAAAAAAAACACAAAATTTGTTCTTGATGGATTTACCTTTATATTAATTTATTTTTGTTTATGGAACAAATTATTACAGACTCAGTGGTAAAAGCAACACAGATTTATTATCTTCTGCTTCTGTAAATTAGAAATCCAAAATCAGTTTCACTGGTCTAAAATCAATGTATTGGCAGGCTTGCATTCCTTCTGACCAGAAGAGTATATTTCTTTCTATTTTCTTAATTATAGACTAGATGTATTCCTTATTTTATGACCGCTCCTTCCATATTGCAGCCCAGCAATGGATGATTATGTCTGTCACATGCTCATTATTTTTGTATTCCTATAGTCAAATCTCTTCTCAGGATCGTTATAAGTACAGTCATGATTACATTGGGAATACCCTAGTAATAGATGATAATCTCTTCATGCTCAAAAACATAGTTTATTCAAAATGTAAATTTCATTTTTCCATTTAAGGGAACATATCATAGCTTTTGGGGCTTCAGAGATTGAAATCTTTGGAGGGACAGACATTAATCAGTCTACCACAATCCTTTTATCGTTTCATAAACTTCTCTGACACTGATAATTTTCTGTGTTCTGAATTCAACTTTATCTGATGTTAATATAGTTAACTCCTGCTTTCTTTTGATTACTCTTTGTTTGATATATTTGTTTCCACCTTTTCTTTTTCAACCTGCCTACATAATTCTCTTTAAAATTAATTTAGGTAGCCTGTAAAGTTGGGTCATGTTTTAAAATATGCTCTGCCAATATGTCCTTCAATTAGTATATTTAGACAATTTGCATCTAATGCAATTATTGATACTTAGAGTTTAAGTCTGCCATTTTATTCTCTTTACCCTGTTTTACCCTCTTTACCCTGTTGTTTTGTGACATTTTATGGGTTATTTGTACCTTTTTATTAGAATTATTTGAATTATCTGTAGTTTCATTAGAATTATTTTTATATTTATTATAATATAGAATTATTTTAGAATTTTACTAGAATTATTTGAATTATCTGTAGTATTTGTGTATATACAGTTAACCCACCATATACACAGGTTCTGCATATGAGCAAGTACAGACTTTTCTTGTCATTATTTGCCAAATAATATATTATGCACTATTCACATCATTTCCAACATATTAGTTATTATGAATAATCTAGAGATGAGTTAAAATGGGTGTGGTATTGAATGTAGGATATATGTAAATACTGTGCCGTTTTATGTAAGGGACTTGTGCATACTTGGATTTTGGTATGTGCAGGGAATCCTAGAACCAATTCCCTGTGATAATAAGGGATGACTATAACTCTCAGTAATTTTTTTAAAAAGATTTATTTATTTATACATACAGAACTGGGGTACAGGCCAGAGGTGCATAGACAGTGAGAGGATTCACCAGGGACACAGTGGAAAACAGAGCAGGCAGATCAATGATGTACACTGCTGAGGGAAGTAGCAGGTGAGACAGGAGAGGTCTGCTGCACCGTGTGGTCACCTCCTGGGCGGGGAATCCAGTGCTCACTGAAGCAGCTGAGGCTTGCTTGCAGTGCTGCACTTTAACCTGCTGTGCCACCAGGGAGCACCCTCAGTAATTTTTTTGTGTGTGGGAATATTTACTGTATTTGTATTTACCCTTAAATTTATTCTTTGCATTGTTTTCTCCTTCCTGATGTTCCAAGATTACTTCATCACATCAAATTCTGTTATTCTTGATCTGAAAATGTCTTTATTTTCCCTTTGTGAGTAATATTTTTCTTAATATAGAATTCTGAGTTGACAGTTTATTTCTTTCATCACTTGAGAAATGTGCTGCAGGCCTCCATGATTTTGTCTGAAAAATGTGCTGTCATTCATTAATTTGGCCCTATTGGTAAGGAATCGTTTTTCTTTTGCTGTTATCATAATTCTTTTTTTAAATTCAGCATTCACCTTGATATGAATTTATTTTGATTTATCCTGTATGAGATTTTTCTCATATTCTTTTATATGAGTTTTATGTTATCCTAAATTTGGAAAACTTTCAGTTGTTACTTTTTGTCATCTTCTTTCTGCATTGAGTTCATCCACTGTGTTTTTATCTGCCATTATATTGTTTACTTCTAAATTTCCCATTTTGTTTTTCTTCATATCTTTTATTTCTTTGTTGGGAATTTCTTAAATTTCCTTCAAGCATGTTTTTAATTGCTTGTTAAAGCATTTTGATGATTTGCTTTAAAATCTTTGTCAGATAATTCTAGCATTTCTATCCCATCAGTTTTCTGTCTGTCAAATTTCTGTCAATTTTCCTGTAAGTTGAGATTTTGCTGATTGATATTATGATGAGTAGTTTTCTTTTTCTTTTTTTTTTAAATTAATAATAGCTTATTTTTACATAATTTTGTGCATTTTTCCATTTCAGTTGTAATCCCATTGGGCTTCCCATCACTAAATCTCCCATGTGTCATCATCATAGTCCAGTGCATTTCCCTCCCCCCACTATTTTTGATCCCACTCCACCACCATAAAATGTCTGTGGTATATAGCCGTTCATTATCATTATTATTTTCTCACCTGGTCCATTATACTCCTGCTATGAGTGATACCATCCGGTATTTTTCCTTTTCTTTCTGGCTTATTTCACTAAGCATGATCTTTTCCAGCTCCATCCATGTTGCTACAAAAAGCATGTGTTTTTTTTTGTTGCTGAGTAATATTCCATTGTGTACATGTACCACATTTTTAAAAATCCAGTCATCCACTTTTTGGCATTTGAGCTGTTTCCATGTCTTTGCAATT
The DNA here is from genome assembly GCF_000260355.1 of Condylura cristata. Lineage (NCBI taxonomy): Eukaryota > Metazoa > Chordata > Mammalia > Eulipotyphla > Talpidae > Condylura > Condylura cristata. The sequence goes on from NW_004567120.1 coordinate 5,479,685, forward strand.
GTAATAAAGCAGCAATAAACATGGGGGTACAGGTATCTTTTTGAATTCAGTGTTTTTGTATCTTTTGGGTAGATACCGAGGAGTGGGATTGCTGGGTCATATGGAAGCTCCATGTTTAGCAATTTGAGGAACCTCCAAACAGTTTTCCATAGTGGTTGTACTAGTTTGCATTCCCACTAGTAGTGCAGGAGAGTTTCTTTTTCTCCACATCCTCAGCAGCATTTGTTGTTGCTAGTTGTTTTAAGATGTGCCATTCTCACTGGTGTGAGGTGGTATCTCGTTTTAATTTTCATCTCCTGATAAATAGTTTTCAATTGACACTTTTACAGTTTGCTATTATATTGTAAGACTCTGGATCTTATTCAAGTCTGTTTTAGTTGACTTTCTATAATACCACTCTGGCAAGGGAAAGCATAGTGCTGCCTTGTTACTACCACGCAAAAGTAGAAATAAGTGTTTCCTGCTCACTATCTGTTGTCATTCAGTGGGGAGAGGGCTCCCTTCAATTGTTGGCCAATTATAGGAATTTAGGAACTTCATGGCACCTCTGATCTTACCACCCTAGGAGGGATAGGAGTATCTCATTATTGATTTCCACAGGGCCTTCACCAATATGACTGGTGTGTCTGTGTATGGGAGTTTCAGTAATGGTGAAAATCCTAACTCCACTAGGCTTTCTCAGATACCACTTGTTTGGGGTTCCTAGATATAATTCCAGTATGAATATGTGTAAGCAATTCTCAGATACCAGAGTGTTCACAAATTCAAGTTAATTCTTACACTGTCTACCATAAGAAATCATAGGATTCCACAGGCTAAGAGCTGAATCTTCAAAGATTGCTCTCCACTTTATATTCCTGTCTCAAGCCCAGACTGTTACCTGTGCTACTGTTCAGCTAGCTATGGATTGGAGGCTCCTACCACCAACTACTTTGACTTCATGAGCCTGTTGCACGTACAGACCATCCCCTGTGCTTCTGACTGCCTATAAATCAGAGCTTCCTATGAACTCCTACTCAGGTTCAATTTTACTAGAAAGGGTCACAGAACTCAGAAAACCCATTTACTTACCTCAGACCTCTTATTTATTACAAATGATACTAAAAGATACTAGGCAACAGCCAGATGAAGAGCTACATATCACAAAGTACTTAATAAAGGAATTTGGGTTTCAGCAAGATGGCACATAGAAGCATTTCAATTTCCCAATATAGAAGCTTTCCAGAGACCCTCCTTTTGGGGCTTTTATGGAGGCTTCATTACATAAACATGACTGATAAAGTTATTGGCCATTGGCAATTGAACTGGACCATTATACCCTCTCTCTTACCTTGAAATCAGAGGCCAGGGGACAGGTGAAGGTCTCACTTTCTATTCATGTTGATTTCCCTGGCAATCAGCCCCCCTTTTCAAGTGTTTTCCAAAAGGCACCCTCATTAGCATAGAACCATTAAGATAGCAAGGCACCCATTCAGACTTTTATGGCTCTGAAACTTTATCTAGAACTGAGTACCAGAGTCCAAATATTATAAGATTCTCCCTTTGCTCTAACAGCTCAGGAAATGCCAAGAGTTTTAGGAGCTATGACCTAGGAACTATGGATGAAGACCAGAATATATATGTGAAATATACTTGGTCACGTGAATATATGTGTGTGCACATGTATGTTTGTATGTATGTGTTTATGCACACACATAGGTGAAACATCAATCACAATGTCATACAAATCATCAGGTGGTGATGAATATCTAGGTCCCTTATGTAGTTTCTACTGATATCTTGAGGACAAGGCTCAATTACCACCTGCAGGGATGAAAGGCCTACATTCTCTACTACCACACTGGCTGGATGGGGAGTGTTAGTATGTCTTTGCTTATGTGGGTGGGAGTTTGCCTTCCATTTTGTCTTGGTGTTTAGATACAGTAGAGAAAATAGTGTTTTAAAAGTTTTATGTTGTGCTAAACCACTCCTTTCTCAGTCCTTTATGTGTATAAGTAATTTGTTCATTTTCACTGCTACATAGTATTCCACTATGTGGATGTAGCATATTTATTTCTCCATTCTCTCAATAGATGTTGTGATTCTCCCACTTTTTTCTATTATAAATAATACTGTTATGGACAACCATATGCAAGTCTTTTGGGGTTCATGTGAGAGTTTTCCCTGCTCTACCATTTGCTCTATGACTTTGACCCTCAGTTTTCTTATCTGAACAATTAGGGTATGATTAGTACTTTTTTCCTAGAGTTTTATATAAGGAAATGCTAAGCAGATACTACATGGTGTGCACAGCACTATGGGCAATAGCAAATGTCCTGATAATTTCTAACTGCTATTTTTATTTATTTATTTTTTTAAAGATTTATTTATTCATACAGAACTGGGGTACAGGCCAGAGATGCGGAGGGTGAGAGGATTCACCAGAGACAGAGTGGGGAGCAGAACAGGCAGGTCAATGAAGTACACTGCTGAGAGGAGCAGCGGGCGGGTCAGGAGAGGTCTGCCACGCCATGTGGTCACCTCCGGGGCAGGCGGGATCGAACTCATGCGGAAGTGGCTTAAGCTTCTTAGTGCTGTGCTTTAACCTGCTGCGCCACCAGGGAGGGCCGCTATTTTTATTTTTAATTTTTAAAAGATTCCTTCTATTCCTAACATCTAATTGGACTATTAGAAAAGGCTACCTGAAAAGTACCTTATTTAGTTCTTATGAATGACCAGGGTTTTAGTAGAGTATTCCTGCACCTAATGACAAGCAACCAGTTGAGTATAGCTGTAGCAGAGAATTTCTGTAGGAGAACAGAGAAGAGAAAAGACTAGAAAAGTGATATGAATTTCCTCAGATATAGCCCTTAGGGGAGATGGGAGCATATCTTTTATGTTTATATTCCTAACCTAGCATAGTTGTTGAATAATCTTTGTATAACGAATGAGAAAATATAAAATAAAATGTTTGCTTTTATGATTTTTGTGATTTCTTAAGCTACTGTGTAATTTATAGATTTAAATCATCTGTCAAAACAATTTTTTACTTGTAATAAATTTTTTCATTTTCATATGTTCCTGAAGTGTAGTGCTATTACATTCTTCTTCGGTGTGATAAATCAGAACCATCTTTCTTCCTCTCTCTTCAGGTCAGTGTATATATTTTGAATATATAAAACATAAGATTTGCAGTGGTATGTTTGAAAGAAAAAAGTAATATAAATAAGTTCTTCTTTTTGACAGAAATCTTTTCTTTTTCATAAGAAAAACCTAAATAATGGAGCTTTACGACAGTGTTGTTGAATAAAACTTTTCAGTGATGGAAATGATCTTATTTTTCTATTGACTTTATGGTAGCCACTACAGTCACATGTATCTGTTGAAGGCTTGTACTGTCACTGTGAGATGAATAAAAAAATTATTTTTTGAAATTAAGTTTAAATTGTACCTGTGACTCAATGTCTACCATATTGGACAGTGCTGTTGTAAGGGTCATAAGTAATTATTTGCTCATAATCTTTTCATTTTATAAATGAAATTGGGCACAGAGAGGTGACATGATTAACCAGAGGTTACACAATTGTTCAGGAACTATGATATCCTAATGTCCAAGAACAAACACAGATGTTCTGATGCCCACGTCTGAATTATTACTAGAGCTGAACACTTAAGTTTTTAAGTTGCTAATCAAATTATAGCTAATAATTACAAATCATTTGCTGTGTTTAGTAGTAATTATTCATTCCTTTCCTGCTATATACACCAGCACTATGTCATAAAAAAATATTCCCTTAGACAGAAGTTTTCAAATTCATTTATTTTAACTAGGAAGTTATATTTTTGTGTTTTTAAAACTTTTTGCCTTTTTTTAAAGATTTATTTATTTAATCATACAAAACTGGGCGAAGGCCAGAGGTACAGGGGGGCCGGTGAGAGGATATGCCAGAGACAGAGTGGGGAGCAGAACAGGCAGATCGACAAAGTACACTGCTGAGGGGAGCAGCGGGCGGGTCAGGAGTAGTCTGTTGTGCCATGTGGATCACCTCCAGGACAGGCTGGTATCGAACTCATGCTGAAGTGGCTTTAGATTCTTAGTGCTGTGCTTTAATCTGCTGTGCCACCAGGAAGGGCCCTATTTTTACTTTTAAATTCTTGAAATTCCCTCTTTGTTGTCCATATTTCGAATGCTCACTATGGGTAAAAGAATGACTGATCATATAATATAGAGTATTATTTTAACATAGGGTAATTTTTTTTTGGTGACTTCCCTGCTATATTTTAGAAAAACAAAGTGTAGTAGTAATGAAAGTGCTTGGAAATTGTCATTTAACATTTGAATCATGAATTGTCAAATGGAAGGGACTTTGGACATTATGTACTGTAGCTTTCTTTTGTTACAGTGCAGGGAGAGGGCACCACCAAACCCCAAAACCTGCCTGCTCTAACTAGGTTTCACCATCCGCCGCATCATGACAAGACATAAAAGCTTTAATGGAAAAGAGCTTTAATACAATTAGTGTGCAATACAGAAAAGACAAAGAATATAGATTCTAAAGCAAACACCCAAAGATACCCATCCCCTCATGGGTAGAAGTCCACCTAAAAGCTATTGGCCCAAAGCAAGGCCTGAAAGCCCAGCACCTTCTGGCCGGGACCCATAGAAAAGGGTCAGACATGGCCAGACAAGTCTGGGAGAAAAGAGCAAAATCAAAATCAAGGTAAACGCTGCCATAGTGAACATCCCCATGGGTCTTTCACCCACATCTGTTTCAACCAGTCCAGGGCCAAGAAGCAAATGCAGTTTCTTCACATGTCTCTCTGGTCCATGTGGCTCCCTCAGGTCACCTTCTGGCCCTCCATCCTGTTTTCTTCTTTCTCAGATTCCTCTCCAGATTCCTCTCTTTTCTGCTCAGCTCCACCCTCCTTCTTGGTGGGGCAGGAAACCTGGAACCTTCCCTTATCCTAGGTCCACCTTTACACTTTCACAAATAGGCAGTCTGATGCATGGCATGGGAGAATTTACTTCTAAAAGATGACAGCATGTATATTTACAGAGCCTAGACTAAAACCCAGCCCTTTCAATTCAGTCTTATATTCTTTCCACTGTATAACTATTTCTTTTAAGATCTTTTCAAGTGAACAAATCAAACCACTCTACAGCATGCAGACTTCTTTTAAGCTGCTAATGACTGTCCTGAATTTTTGATGACTAATCTCAACTTGTCACAGCTCATTGGTTGCTGGAAATAGATTCACCAAATTCCTGAGCCATATATTTAAAAGCAATTTACACATTCAGTAATGACAGCACAGTTGAATTTTCAGCTTGATGTTCCATTCTCATTAACCCAGTAGTCATTCAATAATTTGTTATTGAGTCTCCACATATTTGAGGTTTTTCTACATTGTTTTTATGGTTGGTTTCTGATCAGAGAAGATCCTTGATATGATTCCAGTCTTCATGAATTTACACTTTTTGTGACCCAATGTGTGGTCCATTCTGTATGATCTCCCATGTGCACTTGAGAAGAATGTGTACTTAGCTTTCTCGAGGTACAGTGCCCTATAAATGTCTAGTAAACCCTTGTGGTCTATTTCTTCATTTTTAAAAGGCTATTGTTTCCTAATTTATTTTGTGTCTGAACTGTCCATTGTATCTGATAAGATAAATCTTTTCTAATTTATGGTTGTTTTTTGGACAATTGTTTGCTCCTTATGATAGCATATTCCCTTGAATTTAAAATTGAATTTTAAATTTATTTAAAAGTATATAATCCCGGCCCTCCCTGGTGGCGCAGAGGGTTAAAACACAGCACTGAGAAGCTAAAGCCACTTCCGCATGAGTTCGATTCCCGCCTGCCCCGGAGGTGACCACATGGCATGGCAGACCTCTCCTGACCCGCCCGCTGCTCCCCTCAGCAGTGTACTTCGTCGGTCTGCCTGTTCTGCTCCCCACTCTGTCTCTAGTGAAGCCTCTCACCGCCCCTGAGCCTCTTGCCTGTACCCCAGTTCTGTATGCACAAATAAATAAATCTTAAGAAAAAAGTATAGAATCCCCTTCCCCCCATTGACAGCTATCTCCACCATAGTACACCCATCCATAGTGTACCCATTTTCCACCACCATAGTCCATTATGTTCCCTGCCCTCTTTGTGCTCACTCCACTCCCCTTTTCTCCCCTTCTCGATGCTTCAGTCCTATATTCAATAATTTACTTTTATATTGAACTTGTCTTTATCTGACTCTTAATTTGGTTTCTGTATATTCCACATAATAAGTGACATCATTCAACATTTATCTTTATCCTTCTGATTTATTTCACTTAGCATTATACCTTCCAGTTCTATTAATGTTGCTACAAATCACATGTGTTTATCTCTTTTGAACCCTGAGTAGTATTCCTTTGTGTATATCTGTCACATCTTACTGATTCACTCATCGGTAGTGGAGAATCTAGGTTCTAAAATCTTGGATTTTAGAAATAGTGCCTCTATAAATATAGGAATGCAGATTTCCTTTTGAATTAGTATTTTCATGCTCTTTAGATTGATTGCTAGATGTAGAAATGCTGGGTCGTGTGGTAAATCCATTTTTAGTCTTTTGAGAAATTTCCATACTTCTTTCCATAAGGGCTGGATCAGTCTACATTCCCACCAACAGTGGAATAAAGTTCCTTTTTCCCTACATTCTCCCAGTACTTGTTTTTTATTTGTTTTTATTTTATATGGGCTTTTCTCACAGGTGTGAGTAGTATCTCGTTTATATTTGCATTTCCCTGATAAATAATGATGAGCATTTTTAAGTATCTGTTGGCCATATGTATGTCTTCTTTGCAGAAGTGCCTATCAAGTTTGTCTGCCCATTTTTTGACTGGCTTGTTTGTTTTCTTGTTGAGTTGTATAAGCACTTGGTCTTCTCTATGAACTCCTTATCAGATGTATGGTGTGCAAATATTTTCTCCTATTCAGTAGTGTGCAAATATCTTTTCCTATTCAGTTTTGGTCACTGTCTTTTTCACTATCAAAAGGCTTTTTAGTTTGATAAAGTCCCAGTTGCTTATTTTCTCCTTTGTTTTCATTGCTGGTGGAGATGAATTCACAAGAATGTGTGAGATTTATGACATGGAGTGTTTTGCCTATGTTTTCCTCTATATTTTTTATGTTTTCAGGTTTGCATCCAAGTATTTTATCCATTTTGAGTTGATTTTTGTGTATGGTGTCAATTAATGGTCTCGTTTTATTCTTTTGCATGTGGCAGTACTGAAGTGCCATGTGTTGAAGAGGTTTCTCTTGTTATAGTGTATGTGTTTGCTCCTTTGTCATAGGTTAGTAGTCCATAAATGTATGGCTTTATTTGTGAGCTCTCAATTCTATTTCATTAGTCAATGTGTCCATTTTTGTTCCAGTATCATGCTGTCTTAATTATGATACCTTTGTAGTATAGCTTGAAGCCCAAAGTTATATAACCTTCATTTTCCTTCTTTTTTAGTCACAGTTGACTGTTGAGGGTTTTTGTGGTTCCATATGCATTTCATTACTCTTTGTTCTACTTCTTTGAAGAGTGCATTTGGAATTTTTATTGAGATTGCATTAAATCAATAAGTTGCTTTGGTCAGGATAGCCATTTGGACAATGCTTATATTCAGCCCATGATCATGGTTTTCCCTTTCTTTGTGTCTTATTCTATTTTATAGCAATGTTATACAGTTTTCCTTGTAAAAGGTCCTTCACCTTTTTTGTTAGGTTTACTTTCAGGCTCTTATTTATTTTTATTTTACTGAGGTTGTAAATTGGATGACTTTCTTAATTTCTTCTTCCACTTTACTATTTTATATAGGAAGGTAATTTATGTTTGTGTTTTGATTTTATATCCCGACACTTTGCTGAACTCATTATTTAAGTTAGTTTTCCCATGGAATCTTTGTGTATTATTATAACATCTGCAACTAATAGCTTTACTCTTCTTTCCAGTTTGGATTCTTTTCATAATTTTCTCAATCCTAATTGCTCTAAGAAGTCTTACCCTATGTTGAATAGTAGTGGTGAGTATGAACATTTGTTGTCTTTTACCAGGTCTCAGTGGAAAGGCTTTCCGATTTTCACTATTGGGACTGATACTAGTTTTGGTTTTGTCATATATGGCTTTTATTATGTTAATATATGTTGCATTTATCCCTAGCTGTTCCAGTTTTTATCATAAAGGGATACTGAATCTTATCAAATGCTTTCTCAGCATCTATTGATATGATCATATAGTTTATTTCCTTTATGTTGATGTGGTGTGTTGCACCGATTGAAATCCTGATTTTGAACTATTCTTGTTTTCCTAGCATGATCCCCACTTTGTTCATAGTGAATAATCCTTTTAATGCATTGTTGCATTCATTTTTCTAAGACTTTATTTATTGGTAGTTTTCTTTCTTTGTGTTGTCTCTGTTTGGTTTTAGTGTTAGTGTAATGTGGGCCTCATAAAATGTGTTTCAAAGGATTCTTTCTAAATTTTTTTAGGGAATCTGAGCAGGATAGGTATTAGTTTGTCCTTGAACGTTTTGTCAGACTTACATGTGAAGCTATCTGGTCCTGGACTTTTGTATTTTGGGGAAAGTTTTGATTACTAATTTAGTTTCACAGCTTGTGATTGGTTTGTTCAGGTTTTTTATTTTTTCACTATTAAATCTTGAATGAGTGCATAATTTAAGAATTGTTGATTTTATATAGGTTGTTGCATGTTTGTATTATAAATTAGGCAGTGGGTTGTGACTTTAATTTTGAAAATACTCATCTGAGGTCTTTTCCTCATTTTCTTAGAAAGGATAGCTAAAGGTTTCTCTGTTTTGTTTTTTTTTTAATTTATGTTCAAATAACCAGCTTTTGGCTTTATTTGTCTTTTAGACTGTCTTCTTGATTTCTAATCCATTTTATTTCTGCTCTTTTATTACTTTCTTCTGCTTGCCTCAGGATTTTTTTTTTCTTTACTGGTTGCTTGAGTTGAGACACATTATATGGGCTCTTTCTAGCTTCTTAATGGCATGAAGTATTGCATTCTTCTGAGAACTGCTTTTGCTGTGCCCCATACATTCTGCAAGGTTGTGTCCTCATTATCATTTGCCTCAAGGTATTTTTCAATTTCTTCTTTGATTGCCTCAGCAACCCAGTGGTTGTTAAGTATTGTATTATTCAGGCTTCATGGACTAAAGTATCTCCTTGTTTTCTTTATATAGTTGATTTTTAGTTCAGTACCTTTATGGTCAGAGAACATACTTTGTATATTTCCTAACTTCATGAATTTGCTGAAGTTTGTCTTGTGATCCAGTGTGTGGTCATTCGTGGAGAATGACCCAAGTATATTTGAGAAAAATGTATATTTGTCTTCTTTGTGTATAGTGCCCTTTTAATGACTGTTAAATCATTAATAGTCACATATGGTCTAGGTCTTTCTTATGGGCGATTATGTCCTTACTTATTTTCTGTCATGTTGATCTGTCCATTAGTGAGAGTTGGGTCTTAAAGTCTCCAATCACATATGTATTTTCTCCATTGTCTGTTTTCAAATTTGATAGCAGTTGTCTGATATACTTTGCTGTTCTTTTGTTTAGTGAGTTTATATTGTTATGTCTTGCTGTTGTATATTCCTTGGTCGTTACATAGTGACCATTCCTGTCTCATTGCTTTCTATGTTTATCCTTGGCACTTAGGTGTGTTTCCTGGATGCAGCAGAAGGATAGATTGTGCTTCTTTTTTTTTTTTTTTAAAGATTTATTCATTTATTCATACAGAACTGCTGTACAGGCCAGAGATGCAGAGGGTGAGAGGATTCACCAGGGACAGAGTGGGGAGCAGAACAGGCAGATTGATGAAGTACACTGCTGAGGGGAGAAGTGGGCGTGTCAGGAGAGGTCTGCTGTGCCATGTGGATCTCCTCCCAGGGCAGGTGGGGATAGAACTCATGCATAAGTGGCTTAAGCTTCTTAGTGCAGTGCTTTAACCCGCTTGGCCACTGGGAGGGCCGGAGTGTGCTTCTTAATCCAACTATATACTCTTGTCTTTTTTTTTTTTAAGATTTATTTATTTATTTGTACAGAACAGGGGTAAAGGCCAGAGATGCAGAGGGTGAGAGGATTCAGCAGAGGGTGAGAGGATTCACCAGAGACAGATCAGGGAGCAGGACAGGCAGATCGAGGAAGTACACTGCTGAGGGGAGCAGAGGGCGCGTCAAGAGAGGTCTGCCACGCCATGTGGATCTCCTCCAGGGAAGGCGGGGAATCGAACTCATGGGGAAATGGCTTAAGCTGCTTTGTGCTGTGCTTTAACCTGCTGCGGAGGGCCCAATACTCTTGTCTTTTTTATTGATAAGTTCAAACCATTAACATTTAGAGTGATTGTCGACATGTGAGTAAGTATCCATCACTGCCATTTTGTTCCTAGCTTTTGGTTCTATTTAATTCCTTATTCAGTTCTTTGTGCTTGTTTCTCTCTCAGGTTTAGATCCTCAGGCTTATTTTAATATTTCTTAGGGGTCGAGGGAGGGCATTGGTGGATGACGATTCCCTAAGATTTTCTTTGTCTGACAAGATCCTTTTTCTCTCACACAGGAAGGAGAGCCTTGCAGGATAGAGTAACTTTGGCTGGCTTTTTTTTTTTTTTTCCTGGCGTATTCTGAATGTGTCATTCCATTTTCTTCTTGTCCTTACTGATTCCTAAGAGAGATCCCTTGTTAGTCTAACCGGTGCTCCTTAATAGGTTATCAGTGTCATTATTTTTTCTTTCTCATGCATGTGGGAGTTTTAGTATTATGTGTCTTGCTGTAGTTTTCCTAGGTAGCAGGGTATATTGTTATGTTCATTTCCTTCTTCCAATTTGGGAACTTCACTCTTTCCCTAAACAGATTACCTATTCCTTTCTCTGTTCTGGGGTTCCTAGGATTTTTATGTTTCCTTTCCTCGTGGTGTTAGATAATTTTCAAAGTGTTTGTTCATTCTTTTCCCTTTGACTCTTTCTTTCCTTTTTAACAAAATATATATGTATATTTTACATTTTTTACAGTGTTTACTTTCTTATGTGAGGTGTAGTCCCCATAGAATTTCCACCACCAATTCACCTGTACATCATCACCATAGTCCCTTGTGCTCTTCCCACCCTTGTTTTGACACCTCTCTCTACCCTCCAGCAACATTTGTTGTTACCTCTTTTTTTTTATGTGCCATTCTCACTGGTGTAAAATGGTATCTCATTGTCATTTTGATTTAGGTTTCCCTGATTGGGGTTGTTGAATATTGTTTCATAAGTTAGCAGTTTGCATTTACTCTTTATAGAACTCTCTTTTGAAAATCAACTCAAATGGACAACAAAACTGAACATAAGCCCTGAAACCATAAAATAAAACATAGGTAATATACTACAAGACATAGATCTTAGTAACATCTTTAAAGACTCACTCCCCCAAAGCAAACAAAGTAAAGGAAAAGATAAACAGCTGGGATTACATGAAACTAAAATTAGCTTCTGTGTAGTAGAAGATACATTCAACCAAAACAAAGAGACACCCTACTGATTGGGAGAAAATTTTTGTATTCCACACAAATGATAAGGGATTGAAAACAAAAATATACAAAGAACTCAGACAACTTAACAAAAACAAAGTAAACACTCCAGTCAAAAAATGGGCATAATTGAATAGTTGCTTCTCTCTTTCCTTTTCTATCTTGCTTCTTATGTCTTTTTACCTTTGAAGTTATCGATTCATTCTTCCATTTATGATTTATGGTCCTACCATGGCTTTCTCCTGAATTTTTTGCTTCCTCCTGCAGTTTCATTTTCCATCTTCTGTTTGCTGAATGTGTTTCTCACAGTATTTATTTCCTTTCCTGAGTTTTCTTTACATAACTGCTCTCTGTCTTCAGGTTTCTTTATCATGGCCATCTTGAAGCTGTTCTGGGGTTTTGTTTTCTCTCTGTGGTATTTTGTTCCCCAAGGGCTTGGTTGGTCATTTGTATTTCTACTTCTTCCCATTAGTTACTGTGGGTTTTCTATGTGTAGTGGGGGCTTTGTTGTAGATGCTTCCTTTCCCCTCACTGCCTGTTCCTTGATTGTGGTCAAAGCTATTGGGGTCGTGTATGATTTGTGGTGGTGCTAGGGCCTCTCAAGTAGCCTTGTTTTGGTGGTTGGGAGGGCTGATTTCCTGGGACATTGCCTTGCCAGGATCAATGGCTCATTCTTTTTTTGAGGGGGTTGCCAGGGTAGCAGAGGGTTGCTGAAGATTTCTTATATAGGAGGAGGTGTTGTCCAGCCAGGACAGGACTTAAGTCTGCTCCCTCTACACTGGTCACTGTGCCCTCAATTAGATGTACTTCCTGTGTGTGGCTGGGGGCCTGTGATATAAAGTTAGGTCTTGTGATACCCTGCCTGGGGCATTTGTGTTCCCAAGTTTCTGATGACTGGGCACTAAATGGAAATGTACTTCATGAGTGTGGCTGGAGGCTTTGCAGTGAAAACCTAAGTTCTGCAGGACTGACTCTTAGTAGGGATTGTGTTTGCTCCTGAGTAGCTCATGGCTGGGTCTGGAAGCTACCAAGGATTGGCAAAGGTCCCTTATGTAGAACAAGGCCCAGGCAGCGGACACTGATCTCCTTAGAGAAGCTGGTGGCTGAGCGATGAGTGAGATGTGCTTCCTGATATATTGGGCTAGGGTCTAAGAGCCAGACCCCAGTTGATCTTCTCTCAATCCTTGTCTTGATGAGGAAATAATTCAACAATTCAACATCGATACCAGAGTTAGGAGGAAAAGCAAGAAGTTTATGGCCAGATAAGAAGGATAGGAAAGCTCTTTGAATATAGTGTGGTCCTGAGCAGGTTGCTGCTAAGGAGCAAGAAGCATAGATAGTTGTACTTTACTTGAAAAAAATAAATTTTGTACCTTTTTTAGTTCTCTATGTTGTGTCTTTGTCTTGTACTGGCTGAATTCCATGACAGGTTCTTATCCATTTGATTCTTGCCATTTGTTGAGACCAGGAACCAGGGTCTCCTTGACTGGAGGATATCTGGAATGTGCAGATGGGGCTGATTTTGGCTTACAAAATGTTGCTTTATGGTTTGGGGCAACCTAGAATGTGCTTATTTCAGCACGAAATGTTATGTGCAGACTGGGACCCTAGTAGCTCTAACTGAACTGCCTATAGACCTATCTTGCTTTTTTCCTCCTGGTGTGACTAGGGTTCATGATGAAAAAGCTCAGTTCTGTAAGACTCCAGCCTAATTTTGGGTTTTTGATAAATTTAAATTAAACCCATAGTTTTCCTTAGATGGCCCCTAAATTTATAAGGTGGGAAACTTCCTAATTAAAAATATCTTTATGATATATTGTTTTTTTCAGATGGGAATGCTGAGAACCATGCCTGCAGGTTTGGTATGCACATCTATAATTGTACATGCAGCCAATAAGGAGGAATCCAAAAAGCAGCTAGTGAAACCAAAGCAGGTAATTTGCTTTAAATAGTCTGAGTTTTTATATAACATAAAGGTGGTGTAGAAGCTATGTTTTTTTTTTAATTTATCTCTTAAAATTTTCTCTAGTTTTGTTTGACACATTTGATAAGTTGACAGAAATAGTTATAAGGTGTCTCGAAAGAAACACTATATTATGTTAGCACTATAACTCAAAACATCTAGAATCCTAACTGCAATGAAAAGCAGTTGGTGATTTTTCTTAGTGAATAATCAATGAGTAAGTAATACAGGATCCACATGGTGTGAGAGAACTCTCCTGTCTCGCCTGCTGCTCCCCTCAGCAGTGCACTTCCTCAATCTGCCTGCTCTGCTCCTTGTTCTATCTCTGGTGAAGCCTCTCACCGCCCCTGCACCTCTGGCCTGTACCCCAGTTCTGTATGCATAAATAAATAAATCTTTTTTTAAATAAAAAGAAACAACCGGTCAAAATTTCCATGCTGATCAGTAAATTTACTAGATTATTTATTACATTTAAGATGGTTTTTAAAACAAACCTTTCAGTTTTTTTTTACTTGTTTTTATTTAGGATGGTTGGTGAGGTTTCCTGTTCTGACATGTTGCTGAAAAAGGAAGTCTGACTTTTTATTTTTTTAAACATAATTTTATTTCCTTTAGCTCCCTATATATACTGCACCACCTCTTCAGTCCAAATATGTTGAAGAGCAGCCTGGCCGTTTACAAATGGGTTTTGCAAATATACGTACTACAACTGGTCGTTATATTGACTGGTGCAAGGTAAGTTAATTTTAACAGTGCTATGATGGTGGAAGTTTCTGATATATATATTTTACATACCAGTTATTCCAGTATGTAAAATAATTAAATTAAAACAAATTTCCTCAAAATTCAGTGGTTTAAAACAGTGACCATTCTATTACATCTCATGATTTTGTATGCCAGGACTTTGATCAGAATTTGAAAAAGTAATTCTTCTGTTCTGTATGATATTGACAGAGGTCATTCAGTGGTGTTCATTTGGTGAATGAGGTAATGCAAAGAGTCTGTGAGAACTTAATTTTCATCTCTGCCACCTTGTCACATATAACTAGAAAGATGGGCTAAGCTGGGGATGTGCAATAAAGCAACTACACATGACCTGTCAGGTATGGTGGTATCAAGATTGTTCAGCAACTTATATGGGGTTCAGTCCTCCTAGAAAAAAATGATACAAGAGGCCTTAAGTAGAATTTGCAAAGATTTTTTACCAGTCTTAGAAATATATCCAGGAAAGTCACTTCTTCAGCATTCTATTCTTGTATCAAGTTAGCTAAGGCTAACCTATTTTTAAAGGTGGGGGTGAATTAAATTCTACCTCTTGGTATGAGTAGTAGCAAAGAATTTGTTGCCATATTTAATCTGCTATATTACTATTATATATTAAAGTAGTTCAGTAAGAATTATTTTACCTAACATTTACAAAGTATTGTTTAGCCTTTAACATGAAGTTCTTCATTTACTTCTGATTAGTTCTTTATTTGTCTAAATAAAATGTGTACTTGTTTTTAGCTCATAAGACCATTCTGACATTTATTTGGCAAATTAAAATTTACCTTATTTTAATATTTAATATTTAGACTTCAGTAAGCATTATTTAGCAGTAGAGTATTAGAGTAAGTGGATATGATACTGTTTCCTTATCATCACAGCATTAATGTTGCACCATCATCTCCAGTGTTGGTGTCATACTGATATTAGTACCATTAATTCATTATTTCATCATTCTGACCTAGAAATCTAAACTATCTGACCTGTTAGGCATGGTGGTATAAAGATAGGCCACAAGTATGGACACTTGTGTGGTTTTGGTTTTAATCCACTATATTTAAGAAGAAAATTCTGATGATTTTATGAAATACCCCATCTGTGAATTCCAGACTTTACAGATGATGTTTTGAATATCTGATGAATACTTGATATTATTTCTGAAAGGTCGTTTTACATTTCTAATAATATTAATTACAGTAGAAACTTTTAATCTTAGATCTTAAAATTATCTTAACTAATTAGATTCTGATTCATGTTCCTAAGGCAACAGACCAACAACTGGATGATAGACTTAAGTCTACTGAAACCTAATTTCCAATAGTGGTCTCAGAGTTGTTTTAAGAGAGATCACTGTTATAACTGTCAACCAATGTAAGAATAAAAGAACTTTTTATCCACTAATATATTGAAATAGTTGAAGAAGGGCACTTTTGCATGCATATCATCTTCATTGTAACATTTCCCTCTCTAATTTTCTCCTAAGCACTTTGTCTATTCTTTAAAAATAACTTCTGACTCATTACATTCTACATTAAATGTGGAATGCAAGGGCAAATTCATTTCTTATTCCAACTCCTTGGTGATTTGAAATTTTGGTAGCAGTGACCTCCAGTGGTAAAGGTGAATTACTAAACACAGTTAAGGAAAATTCCCCCAAATGGTAAATAGATTTCTTCCCAGTAGTTAACATAATTCCTGGTCAACTGGTCAATTGCTTTTACAACTTTGAAGGTGAAATTGTCTCAAGATAGAATCCCTAAAGAGTGTTCACTCAGTGGCAGTGACTTCACTGAAAATATCTTAGACAAAGGTGCTTGTACCATGATATCTCAATAGCAGTAGCTCATTTCTTTACTGTCTAATGTAATTCTTTCTGTTTTATTTGCTTTAAAAAGTCTCTTACAGATTTTTACCTCATGGTTTCATGGCAGGTTGTTCAGAAAAGGAGATCATATGTTTGAATTATGTTTTCTGATTTTCTTTTATAGTATCTGATTATGGGTATTTACTATGGGTAAATTGTTCTATGACTTTATTTTTCTTCTAATGAAATTTCACAAGTACCTATCACTTCATAAATGTTTATAACAATATTTCTTGCATCAACATAAATTAATTAAAAATAAGTAAAAGGACATTTTTGATTTGAAGATTTAATCACTCCAATGAGCTAATAAAATCTTGATTTGTAGAGAATTTGCTTTTTTTTAAAACAAGGTAGACAGTAGTCTCTATATGATGGTTTGTATGTACCCTGAGTAAATAAATGTCTTCATTAGATTATTTTTTTATTCTAATGCACAGAAGAATAAGAAGCTAAATCACTTTTCTTTAGGCTGTTTTCTTGTTTTCTCTACCAATCATGCTGTTGCTGCCAGGTTTTTATTAATCAGATAAATATAAAATAAATTGCTTTAAATTTACTTAAGATCAACTGCTTCTGAGCTAAAATACACCTATTTTCATGCTTTATTTAAATTACATTCTTTATTGTCATATAATAATGACAATATAATAAATCTTTGTTTCTGCAATAAATTTCTGTGAACTGCTTTTACTATTTTATGTATATTATGTTATCCATTTATATGAGAAAATAATAAACAAGTGTTATCCATATTAAATAAGATAAAAATCAAGAAATGAAATTAGCAAGTATACTAACAGTGCATGATTAGAATAGGAAAGCTAGATTTATATAGATTTGGGTGTAATGCTGAGTCAGTATTTTACTATAATCTAAGAGATGTCAATTTTTTAATAATTATCAGCATCTTTAAAAATGCAGGTGTCCTTTTTCCTTCTTTTTGCTTAGGGTGTGTATGTTTTTGTGAAAAATGGGATAATGGATACAGTACAATTTGGAAAAGGTAGGTGAGCGAACCATACATAATTAGAAATGTTCCACTATATTTTAAACTTGCAGGATTTATATGTTAGAAGAATAAGCATGGCACGTAATCTGTTATGTTTTACCAACTCAGAGGAGACTCTGTGTAGCTATTCATGATAATAATAATGGTATCTACCATTTATTTAGCAATTATATCCTGACACTGTTAAGCATTTTATGTAATCTAATTTTTGTTGTATTTGATATATTAGTATTGTAATTATTATCATCTTAAGATGAGGAAATGGGTTTAGAGAGGTTAAATAGGTTATATATAGCTAGTAACTGGCAGTACCTGGTTTTAAACAGAAATAAGTTTTAACTACAAACCCATATTGTATGCTCATAAATGATAAGAAATATGTTCCCATTATTATCAATTAGTTTGTGTTATTTTATTTGCTGTTTATGTAAACTGTTTAAAATATATAGCATTTTGCTATTGATTGCTAATGTTAGAAAGAAATTATATTTTATTTATTTTAATAATGGTTTCCTAATATTCTTGACCTAAGCCATTTGTGAAAATACATGTATTTATGAGACAGAAAGTTAGCTAAAATTATGTTTCCATGATGCTAATGAGATATTTACATGACTTTTCCTATCAGAATTTTATTGATTTGCCATTCATTATACAAATATATACATTTAGTAATACAACATGACTTTTCCTATCAGAATTTT
>NW_004567120.1:5497613-5506225 GCF_000260355.1 Condylura cristata
AATTTTAAATTTTATTATTAAATAGATGATTATCGTTAAATAATTAATTATGATAGAACAATGTGGTTTTGAATTGCATGGAACCAGAAATAATTTAAATTTGTAAAAAGCCAAAAAATCTGGACCTCTGCCCACTCTTGTTTTACTTTTCCTTGATTATCAGTTTTAACCAGAATAACAGCTTCTCAAGTTGTTGAAGGATAGTAGCAAATATATAGCTATATATATTTATCTCTAGATTATTCAAAACTCCTAATAAAGTATTTTAGCTTTTACAGCATCCCACCAATCTTTGAACAGATAAGGCCACAAGCATTTACATTATAAGGATACAATACATACTTTATAGTAATCTCTAATTAAAGTGGGCACTCTAGCATCGTCTTTTGAGAGTATGCCTATAACAATAAGGGAACAGATATGGTTAAAACAGCTAAGGAGGAAGCTTTTATTTTGTAACAAGTAACTTGTTTTCTAAGCTTTGTAAGTTGCTACTCTTCATTATTTTGTGTAGCTCTTTTAAAGAATGTTTAAACAATATATTATCTTAGCAGTTCTTTTAAACTCTATTGCATGTTATCTATGTAGAATGCCCAATTGTAGCAAGTAATTTGTATTAACTTCACTTATTTCTTTAGATGCATATGTTTATCTGAAGAATCCACCTCGAGATTTTCTTCCAAAAATGGGAGTGATTACAGTTTCAGGATTGGCAGGCGTGGTTTCTGCGAGAAAAGGTAAGGTTTTAAAAAGTAAATTTATCATTCAGTGCCATTCTATTAATTTCTAAATTTTATTCTCATGGAAAACCTCATATCCTATTTTAAATATGTAATATATATTATATATATATAATATATATTACATATAACATTTATATATTATATATAACATATAATATATAATTATAACTTAAAATATTACTATTATATAACTATATGTGATATATAATGTATATTATATAATTCATATAAATCTAAATGTTATATGTAATATATATTATATATTATATGGAGTGGGGTATCATAATTTTTTTTAGATTTTATAGTAATGCATGATTACTTTTACAGTGACTTTTTTGTGTTTTCAAAAGTAGAGCTGTTCCAAAGTATGTTCAAAATCATCAGTTAGGGAAATGCAAATGGAAAGCAAAGGGAGATACCATTACACACATATTAATAATGTCTAAAATTTAGAAGACTGGCTATATAAACTATAGTAAAAAATAAGGATAAATGAAACAGTCACATACTAATGGGAATGCAGAATAGTATAGCCATTATGGAAAATAGTTGGGCAATTTCTCATCAAGTTAAATATACACTTACCATGAGATCCAGTAATCTGGATATTTATCCTGGAGAATTGAAAAACCTGTACAGAAATGTGTATAATATTCATAATCATCAAAATTTAAAAACAATTTAAATGCCTTTTTACAGTAAACTGTAGCACATCCATAGAAAGAAACTCCATCCAACAACAATATGAGTGTAACATTCACACACATATCAATGTCAATTTTAACGAATATGAGTAAAAAAGTCAGTCTTGGGCTCTCCCTGGTGTCACAAAAGTTTAAAGTGCAGCATTGTGAAAGTAGCCACAGCAGCATGAGTTTGATCCCCCAACAGGGAGCTGACCCACATGAGGCAGCTGACCAGCATGGCTCAGCAGACCTCTCCTGTCTTGCCCGCTGCTCCCCTCAGCAGTGCACTTCATCGATCTACCGGTTCTGCTCCCCACTCTGTCTCTGATGAATCATTTCAGTGTCCCTGTGCCTCTAGCCTTTACCCAGTTCTGTATGCATAAATAAATAAATCTTTTTAAAAAGTCTAAAAAAACCTACATTGTATGTTTACATGACTTTACATGACTTTTCCTATCAGAATTTTATTGATTTGCCATTCATTATACAAATATATACATTTAGTAATACAACTTCATACCTCAGCATGTGCATATGTTACACTTGCTCTGGGTAACCACTGTAGTTTCCACAGTGTCTAAAAGTTAGTGTCTTAAGAGTTTTTGTGTTTGCTGTTTGGTTATCTTTGGTTGCTTATACTCTACAAAAGAGAAACCATCTGCAATTCTTCCACTTTTTGGCTTATTTCACTTCTTAATCACCTTAAGAACCATTCATATTATTACAGAAGTCACGGTTTCATCTTTTTTAGTAGCTGAATGATATTCCATTCAGTATACAATTTCTTTACCCACTCCTCTGTCAATGGATATTTAAGTTAATTCCACTTGTAGACCATTGGGAATAGTGCTAATATAAATATTGAAGTGCAGAAAATGTTTTGTATCTTCATATTCTTTTAATAAAAAAAACTCATAAGATTCCAGGAAGTTGGTAGAGTAGCTCAGTGTCTAAATGCAAAAAGATTTATGCCACATATGGCTTTTTGAAACATATAAAAAAATTAATAGTAAAAAAGAACAAGTCAGTGTTTCCCAGGGAGTTAGGAATGGGGAGAAGATATGACTATAAAGGGATAAATAACATGAGGTATTTCTTAATTATTCCATATATTGATTGTAGTGACACTACAGTGTATGAACTTTACATATATTAAAATTCAAAAAAACTGTACATGAAAAATTAAACTTAAAAAAAATTAAAATATGTTTGTTAAAATTTACCATTTTCTTATCTTGATAACTACTTTTTTTACAATCTTATGTTCTCTGGATGTAGAAAAAATCTATAGAGTTTTACATTAATACAGAAATGAATATGAACCACTCATTAATTTTCTTTCCTTAGTCATGACTACCGGGTGGGTGCTGTATTTAGGATTTGAGGCAGAGGTACTGATATCTCAAAACAAATTTTATTCCTTTGTAAGCTCATCCTGACCAAGGGTGCTGGCTTCCTTCACTAAGGCTCCAAAGAACACTCCCACTTTCAATGGGAGTTAGGCATAAGTCTCACTAAAACGTTACAGTGAAAGTATGCATACTGAGGGCCCTCCATAGTGACACAACAGATTAAAGCACAACACTGTGAAACTAGCCACAGCCATTTCCGTACAAGCCAGGGAGGTCAAACACACATTGTGCAGTAGATTTCTCCTATCCCACTCCCTGCTCCCTTCAGCACTGTATATCAGTCTGTCTGTTCTGCTCCCCACTCTATCTCTGGTGAATCCTCCTACCACCCCTCCACCTCTGGCCTGTACCCTAGTTCTGTATGCATAAACAAATAAATAAATCTTTTTTTTAAAAAAAAAAAGTATGCAAGCTGAAATAAGTAAAGAGAAAAGTCATGTGGTGCAAAGCTTAGAGGAAAACAGATACAAACTTCCACTATCCCTCTACCAACAAAGTTAAAAAAGATTTACTTAATTCCTCCATTACTGAGTTGTCACATATGCGATAATACATATGAGATGGTGTCAGCCAGGAATGCTCATTACAAACTTAGAATACAAAGTTATTATTGGGATCTAATCGTGTAAAAATTGTCTAGCATATACCAAAATTCCAGACTACCAGAAGCATTGTAGGTATTTAGCATAAACTACATCATTTGTACATTTTTGGCACAGTGTATCACTTTTTTTAATTCAGGGAGTATTTTCTATCAGTGTAGGGAGCTGCTTATAAGTCAGGTTTCCAGATTTCCAGATAGCAGCTAAGGACCAACCATCAGAGCAGGCCTCCCATGGCTGGCAATCTCAGCCATACTATATAAACTCTTTCTTACAGACTATTAAATAAATCTTTTATAAACACATGGTACAATTTGGATTTATATATTTTCCAACTCTCAACCAAGCCCTTAAAAAGCTGATGTAATGCTCTGAACTAGTCTGAAACCTGATATCAGATACTATGTGTTACAGTAGTCCTTAAAACAATCTCAACTGAAGTATACCTAATCAGATAGAAAACCTCTTTGAATATTATGAACATTCCAGCATTTTGTTTTTAACCCATATATCTCATCTCAAGAGATCTAATATTCTCTCTATAACTAATATTAATGGCTCTATTTTATTCAGACGCTGTGAGCAACTTGTAATTGAATATGCGTTATAAATTATTCACTAGGAAAAAATTTAAAATCAAGTACCATATGTAACAATAAGAGTCAAAGAATTAAATCTTGAAGGAAATTGGTGCAAAACATTTTACTTAGTTCTGTGAGAAATATGTAATCCAGTTGTAAGAGAAAATATTCCTCAGGTCATGTGTCCAAAGAGCAGACCTAAATAATCTAACTCAATCTTTTTCACAGTACAAATATTAACCTATTATTTAGTAGTGGAATAAATATATTCCACTAGGAAGCATTTATTGAGAAATAAAATTGAAGAGGATAGCAAATATCAGAGTGCTTTTACTTAGTGTAGTTAAATATCACAAAACTTTAGTTTTTATTTCAGGGGAGTGTGCCTGAGAAAAAGGAGTGAGATAGATCATAATGTAAAATTTGTTCTGTGCATGAGTAAAAATACTTTGAAAGAGACCTTCTGGTTGTACAACAGGTTAGGATGCAGCACTGCAAGCGAGTGGCAGCCACTTCAGTGCAACTTCCATCTCCAGCCCCCCAGAGGTGATCCATATGACTTGGCAGACCTCTCCCGACCGCCCACTACTCCCCTCAGCAGTGTACATAATGTATCTGCCTGCTCTGTTCCCTTCTCTGTCTCTTGTGAATCCTCTCACAGCCCCTGCACCTCTGGCATAAATCTTTTAAAAAATACTTGAAAAGCTGATGGCTTAGTCTAACCCTTTTATTGTACAGTTAAAGGTCCAGAGAAAGGAAATCACTTAATGATTACATAATACATAGCTAGTTAATAGCTATGTCTAGAGTTATTTCCTACTTACAGGAGTAGGGTTATTGAGCCCAAATGAAATTTGTATTTTTGTACACAACCTTTCATATTAAATAAAGCCAGGATGAATATTAATTTTTCAATCTGACACATCAAGAAAAAACAGCCACTTTAATTTAGGAATGCGATACTTAGCAAATTGACTGAGTCAAGGAAACATCCAAGTGGCATTAGGTCAGCAAACTCTAGAATCAAACTACAGATATTAAAGTAATAGTGAGCATGACTAGGGTAAAGGAACAACTAAGACATGCTTTTATACACCTAGACTCTTTATCCCAACACTGCAGAAATCATTCTGTAAATCTAGCTAACCTAGAGGTTGAAGCACCTATCCGCCTCGAATAAGGCTTCCATACTAGTAGTTGAAACAAATAGAAGTGTCCTTGCTTGTAACTTTCTTTACATTGTAAAGTTGCCTGTAAACATTACCAGATATTTTTCACCATAGTATTTAAAGATATGCCGGATAGGCTTTTTCATTTTTTTTAAAGATTTATTTATTTATGCATACAGAACTGGGGTACAGGCCAGAGGTGCAGGGGTGGTGAGAGGATTCACCAGTGACAGAGTGGGGAGCAGAACAGGCTGACTGACAAAGTACACTGCTGAGGGGAGTGGCGGGCAGGTCTGAAGAGGTCTGCCACATCATGTGGATCACCTCTAAGGAGGGCATGGAACACAACCTGAAGTGGCTTTAGCTTCTTAGTGCTGTGCTTTATAACCCACTGAGCCACTAGGGAGGATTGGCTTTTTCATTTTTAAATGAAGTGTTGTCAGAGCTCAGGAGAAGAGGATGGGAAAGAATACAAAACATGGGCAGGAAGAGCACAGGAGACTAAGGTGATGGTGCCCGGGTGGATTGGTGGTATAAATTCTATGGGGATTATCTCTGATGTAAAATATATATAAATAAAGAAATTATTTTAAAAAGTGTTGCCAGAACTGGTCCAGAACTTACCTCAATTAAAAATCCCATCATCATTAATATAATATTTGCAGAGTTCAAGTTACATAGACTTAAGATAAGCTTTTATAATACATTTTGTTTTTAATCAGTGGTCTGCTGGAACTATGACTTTGAATGGTAGGTTTTCATCTTTTTTTTTTAAATCTAGGATTTCATGGAAGTGTGTAAGGATAGTATGACCATAAGGGAAAAGCTTTTCTTCCCTAGGCTAACTATATTATCCTCAAATTTATATGCTTTATATATTGAAGCTCCTTAATGAGAATCTATTTGGAAGATTTTTATTTTAAACATTATACAAAAATGAACAACAATGTTTTATATATGTGTATGTATATACACACACACACATATATATACTATATAGTATATATACATATATACTATATATACATATACATAGTATATATGTGTGTATATATACACATATATTATATATAGTATATGTGTGTGTGTATGGAAATACTATATGACAGGAAAATACTATATATGTATATATATGTGTATATATGTGTATATATATATATGTGTGTGTATATATATATACACATATATATACATATATATACACTTATATATATTTCCTGTCATACTATATGACAGGAAAATACTGTGTATATGTGTGTATATGTGTGTGTACATGCATATATACATATACATATACATACATACATATATATATATATATATATATATATATATATATAGTATTTTCCTGTCAAAACTTAGGTTGAAAATTATTCTTATTCTTAGATGCTTAGTTAAGATTTTTTGGGAATGAATTATATGAAGTTACGTGCAATTTCTAAATTATTGTTTCAGTATTCTAAAATGGTAACATGAAAGATTTTTTTATACCTTTTGAAGTCCTTTGCTGCTTGATTAGTTGTTTCTTTTTACCTTCCTAAGAGCTTGATTAAATAAAATACATGAAGTGAGTCTATTTCAGTTTAGCATGATGCCACAAACATGGTAATTAATTACTTTCTATATTATCATGCTTTTATTAGATACTTGAAGGGAAATGTGATTAGAAATTTAGGTTTCTTTTTTTTTTTTTAAAGATTTTATTTATTCATACAGAACTGGGGTACAGGCCAGAGATGTGGAGGGTGAGAGGCTTCACCAGGGACAGAGTGGGGAGCAGAACAGGCAGATGGACGAAGTACACTGCTGAGGGGAGCAGCGGGCGGGTCAGGAGAGGTCTGCCGCGCCATATGGTCACCTCCGGGGCAGGCGGGGATCGAGCTCATGCTGAAGTGGCTTAAGCTTCTTAGTGCTTAGGCCCACCAGGGAGGGCCTAGAAATTTAGGTTTCTTACAACATGAAACAAACATGAAACAAAATACCTGGTTTGATTAAGAAAATTATCAACCTCTTTTTATAGGTAAATATCATTATTAGATTGAGAACACTTTTCTTAAAAAGGACATGAGATGATGGGTATTAAATTGTGATCCTTAAAGACATTTTAACTGTAATCTAGACTAGTATTTTTACTAAGAGTAATTTAAAGTAAGGTGATGACTTAAAAAGAGCAGTACAATTATGAAAGCATCAAGTCTTCTGGTAACATTTGCTTGGAGTTTAATCGTTTATTGAAATTTCATAGGTTCTAGGTTTAAGAAAATTGCTTATCCACTTGGACTGGCTACTTTTGGAGCATCTGTTTGCTACCCAGCTCAGTCAGTAATAATTGCAAAGGTAAGTTATTTTTAAGTGATGGCAACATTTTAATATTTGCTTAAGTGCTAAGTGTCACAATATTTAAATGTTAGATCTGGTTTGGGAGCTGTAGAATGCTGACCTCCACAAAATGAGAAGGTCTCACTTATGACTCTGACCAAATGCAAATGCAGATCCCTATGTGAATTTATTGGGAGGAATCCACATTACAATAATATGAACATACAGTTAAATTGGCAGCAAAAAAAGGGGAAAAGAAACAAATCTTTTGGTAAGGTTCAGGTGGCTGACAGGGCAGAGTGTGAGGGATCCAGTCCCAAGAGCTCCAAGAATCCATCTCTCTATAATGAGGAGCACAGTCTCTTCTCAGGGTAGCAGTCCTGGCAGTTCTTAACTAGACTCTGGAGAAGGCTTCAGACTATAGGCAGGGATTTCTTGAGCATCTCAAATTGTGTTAACTTCAGTGCCCATAACTATGCCATTTCTCAGAGGCATTTTATCAGGACCACCTGTTAATTTTGATTTAGTTGGTCTCTCCTCACTGCCGGGTTTATATCTGCCCTGGCCTCTATCATGCCTGTCAGTGTCTTCATAAACAAGTGGTCGCTTTTTATTGAAAACTTACCTCTAGAACAATGGCCTCCACCTTCCAGAATGAGGATCATTATAGAACCAATGCATATGACAAGGATTAAGTTCAGCAATATTGAATTAGAATTTTGGGGAAAACTTCTGTATTGTTGAGCTATATAAAATTCAGTTTTTAATTAACCTGCTGGCAGCTATTTAGTTGAGCAGATTAGTATAATGCAAAAAAAATACCAATTGATATATAACAGAGGCTTCTGAAGATAAAAAACAAAAACAAAACAAACAAACAGAAAAAAAAAATAGCAGTAAGGGCCCTCCCGGGTGGTGCAGCGGGTTAAAGCACAGCACAAAGAAGCTTAAGCCACTTCTGAATGAGTTCGATCCCTGCCTGCCCCGACCTGCCCCGGAGGAGATCCACATGACACATGACGAGGCAGACCTCTCCTGACCCGCCGGCTGCTCCCCTCAGCAGTGTACTTCATCGATCTGCCTGTTCTGCTCCCCACTCT
>NW_004567120.1:5506325-5543902 GCF_000260355.1 Condylura cristata
CTGCTCCCCTCAGCAGTGTACTTCATCGATCTGCCTGTTCTGCTCCCCACTCTGTCTCTGGTGAATCCTCTCACCCTTCACATCTCTGGCCTGTACCCCAGTTCTGTACAAATATATAAATCTTTTTTTTAAAGAAAACAGCAATAAAACCATACACACATACAAACTCAATTTTGAAACTTCCTGGAACTAAACACTTTCCATGAGCCTTTATGATAATTGTTTTGTCATTTTAATTTTAGCTTACATACAAATTCAAAGATTCACCAAATCATTTGGAAAGTACTTTAACACGTACTTAGATTGCGGTAAACTCTATAATCTGTACTTTTTTCTTCTTTTCTCTACCCCCCTAATTGCCAGCATTTAACATTTCCCCCTCACATTTAAAGCAGTGTGTAGTTTTACCAGAAGGACATTTTGTACTTGTATTCTCATTACTGCATCTCTTTTATTTATTGGTGTAGATAAAACTGTCTATTCAGTATTTTGAGAATGTCAAGGATGTAGCATTCTATGTAGTTTGTAATGTGATCAAATTATAAAAGCTCTTAGCAATGAAAGGACATTATTCATTGGACCTAGTTGTATTTGAGATAATTGATGGATAAGATGATAAACTGACTTTTAGGATTTTTCCTAAGAATTTACATAGGAATTAACCACTTAAATTGATATAATCATGCTGAAAGAAATCTTTGCTGTCATTTAACTTCTTCATTTTCTCTTATAAAACTAAGGTTCTAAGAAGTTTCATAGCAATTGCTTTGTCCAAGGTTATATTCAGTTTCAGGTGTCCTGATTCCCCATTCATTTTTCCTTCAAGGATGTGATACTGCCAGTGATTCCTTTTTTGTTTGTTTCCTTTAGAATAATGATTTGATTTTTTTTTAATTTTGTGTGTGCTCAATCTTAAATAATTTAATCATTGCAGAAAGAAAAACAGCTAACCACCTGAAATCCTTCTTCCAACCAGAAAAGTATCAGTTTTAGTATTGACAGAATGTTATTGTATGTGTTTCTCCATGTATACATACAGATAGAAAGCTAAATGGATGACTAGGCATGTTCAGTTTCATAAGAACAGGAATATAATATAGTAGAATATAGTAGGCTTTTTTTTTAGAATAAAATATTAAATATTTTAACAGAAGGAAAATGGAGACAATAAAATTTTCTATGACAACATATTAATGAGTTCCTGAAAATTATTCTGTGGTTAAAAATGATTGTTAAATGCCTGGAGTTGAGATCCTTGCTTTTCCTTTATCAAGTAGAAATGTCATCAAATAGCTGGCAGATTTTGATATATGATGATATAAATAAATATAGCATATACTATATATCTATTAAACTGTTATACATAACATTTGTATATATACACAAATAGAACATAGATTCATATCATATGAGTAATGGTAGACTTCAGAGAATCATTTCCCATCCAAAACTATAAGAAATATTTCATAATTATATTAAATGCCTTCTAACTTGAAATTATCGGGATCAGTAGTTAATGACTGAGTGAAATGTTACTGCAGAAAGTTATAAAAAAAATTGTAAGTATATGCCCTATATATTTTATTTCAACTACACATCATTTATATGTGTTCATTTTTTCTCTCTTGAAGTTTATTTTTTCTATCAGTATAGGTCTCCTAGTTGAAGCGTCACAGCGTATTTTTTTTTGTATTATTTATAGTTAGCCATAGCTATCTTCTACTGTTTAGAGTTTAGATTTCCTTAAAATAAAAAGAACACTTAGAAACATTTTTTAAAATAGCATGAGTAAAGAATCCTTCTATTTCTATTATTTCTCCCAACAACTTACAACTGTATTGCCCACTTCTAATTTGACAGCAGTTATTTTTTTTTAATGACTCTTGTTCAGTCTCTAAAAAGGACTTAGGAACAGCAAATTCTCACCACTAATATTTTATCCTATTATGTTACATTTAAGTTGTTTGATTATAATAAAATTGATGTAAAGACTTAGAAATGAATACAATTTATTTTTGGTGCACATACAAGTAATTTGTGTAAGACAGTCCTTGGGAAATATTGGAGAGTATCTAATGATGATGATATTAAGCATTCTGTGGGCATCATTTATAATAAATTTTGAAAACATCTTTAGTTATCAGCCAAGTCTCTTGAAAGGTGTCAGGTTCTTTGAAAGAAATGTCCTCTGTTATATGTATTTTTGTGCAGGAAAGGACCCATACCATCCAAGAGGTTCTCCAAAAGTTCTGTAGTGAAAAATAAAAGTCACACTCCATTTGTACATCATTTTGGAAATGTACTTCAGGATGGCACTACTCTTTACTTTCTATATTTTTCTTCACAATATTTTCATTATTAACTTACATAATGAATAACATTCTCACTTTGACAACTATAACATATATAAGAATAAACTTACTGAATAATAGTTTAATACTTTTTAAAAGCTGTTAGTATTTACTGAAGGACATAATTTTTTTTAAGATTTATTTATTTATGCATACAGAACTGGGATATAGGCCAGAGGTGCAGGGGCGGTGAGAGGATTCACCAGAGACAGAGTAGGGAGCAGAACAGACTGACTGTCGAAGTACACTGCTGAGGGGAGCAGCAGGGGGGAGCAGCAGGCGGGTCAGGAGATGTCTGCCACGCCACGTGGATCACGTCCTGGTGGGGATCGAACTCAAGCTGAAGAGGCTTTAGCTTCTTAGTGCTGTGCTTTAGCCCATTGCACCACCAGGGAGGGCCCTAAAGGACATAATTTTAAAGATAAACTTAACTACATTTAGAGATGTATCTTATTTCTGAATGAAAGGACTCAATATTGGAATATGGCTGCTTCTATCAAATTTGTAAATTTTAGTCAGTTGGTGAAAAATTCCTGGATTTGGAAAGAGCATGACATTCAGCATTTAGTCATTGTTATACATATACCATATATCTGTGACTATATTAAGCTATAACTGACAATATAAGAGAACAACAACAACAACAAAAAATGTCCAGAACCATAGATATTGAATGTATGTCTGTATATATTGGGGAGGGGGCTGAAGTATAGGTATGGTAAAGGTGGCATTTCTGATCACTGCGTAAAGAAAGGATGGATTATTCAAGAAATGTGTTGCAACAATAAGCTATTTGGGAAAATGACATTCCTTTACTAGGTATCATGCAAATAAAAATCCAGGTGGAATAAAATAAAACCTAATCATAAAATATAATATTATAGAAGTATAAGAATAAAAACAGATATTTGTGTAATCTTGAGATAGAAAAAGTCCTTAAGTAAAAAAAAAACTTCAT
This sequence comes from Condylura cristata, assembly GCF_000260355.1. Classification (NCBI taxonomy): domain Eukaryota; kingdom Metazoa; phylum Chordata; class Mammalia; order Eulipotyphla; family Talpidae; genus Condylura; species Condylura cristata. Next base: position 5,509,635 of record NW_004567120.1, read on the forward strand.
ATGCTGTCAAAGGGAAAAACAATATATTTTACAACTTCAAAATAAATAAATCTCTGTTGATCCAATATACCATGCATGAAGTTAATGGATAATGGGGACTATTTGTAACATATATGACAAAGACAAAATAACATACTATATTAACAGTTTATGTAAATCTGTTGGCTTAAATAAATTGGAGCATGCAAAATTAAGTGATTGTATTAAAGAATCACGGATAAGATTTGGAATCTAGGAAGTGTCTGATGTATTTTACTCTGACAACTGTTCAACAGTCTCACAATTGAACTGATTTTATAATATAGGTAGGAACAGTGAATAATTGTCATTAAAAATGTAATTATTTTTGACAGGGAGGCTTCTGTTTGTAAGTTTTGACCCGAACATGCATACACAGATCCTATCTGTGCACAAAGCAAGGCCAGTGCTGTACTTTCATCACATCCCTGATTTCTAAAGAATAAACTGTGGTATCTGGCCCCTTGGTCATTAGTTTTGGGTTGCAAAGCTAATTTATTCTCAGGCAGCATATCCCTGCATAGGCTATAGTGTGAAGTCTGTTTTACCTCCAAGTTTGTACAGATAACTTTGCTCTCCTGCCTTCTAGACCATGGAGGGAAGTACCAGAATTTTTCTTTTTCTTAATTTGTCATTTTATTGGACATCTGAAAAGACTTAAGTAAATGCTGGAGAAATGTTAATAAGCAAATTCAAAATAAAGCATATTGCGTTTGAGCTTTTACATTACAAATAGCAAAAAATTGAGTAAATGTTCTTCCAGTATTTTAAAACTATTGTCTGAAACAGCAAAGCAGTCTATCAGCTCATTAAAACAGTTGGAAATTCTTTTTTTCTAGAATTTTATTAATTTGTCATTCATTTACATAGCTATGCTGTTTGTGACTGATCAATGCCCTAGCCTTGCTCTATATCAGAGATCCTCAGCAATCATCAGCTAAGCATCCCTGACTCCAGGCCCAACAACAAGCTCCTTTGGAGCAGACATGCTTCCTTCTGAAACTTGCAGGGCCTAACTTTTCACAAGGGGCCTCCAGCTGAAAATGGTAAATGTATTTCTTCATTCAGCTCTCAGCCACCAGTAACTCAGGAGCCAAAACAATTGCAAGTCTGGCTGTTCCAGGGCTTAGCTTGAAATTGCATTCCCACACCTGGGCAGTATACATCACTCATCACTCAGCCACGAAAAACTTCGAGTAGAACTGTGCGTAGGCCTGGGGCTTACAAGGTCTTATTTTTTACATCAGGGATCCACAGCAATCCCCCATAAACACCATTTACTTCAGTCCCAACTTCTAGCTCCTTGGCAGCAGGCACAGATTCAGTCTGGATCTTAAAGGCATAACTTTTTACTGCAGACCCCAGCTACATGTAGGAAGCGCATCTCAGTCAGGACTCAGGCACTAGTGAATTGTGACAGACTGAAGCCCCAGTCAGGGCTGCATAGATTCTCCTTCAAGACCAGCAATCTTCAGCATCCTTGTGCCATACTAGCCACTAGAAACAGGTCCTAAACCACCAATACTGGCAAGGCAAAGTCCCAAGAATTCAACCTGTTTAACTAGTGTGCCCCATCCTCCCCAAGCACCAGAACAAGGCACAGAATGGCTACTTGGGAGGCCCTTGCGCCATCACAGATCATACAAGACTCCGGTAACTTTAACCACAATCAAGTAAACAGGCAGAACAGTGAGGGGAAAGGAATCATATACAACAACAACAACAAAAAAAACAATAACCAGTGGGAAGAAGTAAAAATACAAGTGACCAAGCAAGCCCTCGGTGGAACAATATACCACAGATAGAAAACAAAACCCCAGAATCAAGTCACAAAGACATGGAACACCTTCTTTACCTGTGAGACATGATCAAGAAATGTAAAGAGAGGGAACAACACAAGGAAAACTCAGGAAAAGAAATGAATACTTTGACAAACATATTCAACAAAGAAGATCAGAAATGAAACTAAACAAGACAGTAACAATTGCAGGAGGAAGCAAAATAAAATTCCAGAGAAAGCCATGGTATTACCATCAATCAAATGGAAGAATGAAATCAGTAAACGCACAGATGAAAGAGATAAGAAGGAAGGCAGTAAAGATCAGAGAGAAACAAAGTTCTTTTTCAAGAATAAAGAAACACTTTGAAAATTTGAAAGTTATCTGACACCATGAGGAAAGGAAATATAAAAATCATAGGAATCCCAGGAAAGAGAAGGAAATGGGGACTCTATTTAGGGAAACAGTGGAGAAGTTCCCAAATTGGAAGAAGGAAATGAACATAACAATACACCCTGCTGCCTAGATCAAAGGAAAACTACAGCAAGACACATAATACTAAAACTTCCACATGCATGAGAAAGAAAAAATAATGAAGTTGATGAGGAGGAACAAATACATGACCTATTAAGGAACACCGATTAGACTAACAAGGGATCTCTCTTAGGAATCAATAAGGGCAAGAAGAAAATGGAATGACACATTCAAAATACTCCAGGGGAAAAAAAAATGCCAGCCAAGGCTACTCTGTCCTGCAAGGCTCTCCTTCCTGTGTAGAGAAAGATAAGGATCTTGTCAGACAAAGAAAATCGTAGGGAATTGTCATCCACCAATGTCCTCCCTTGACCCCTAAGAAATATTAAAAGAAGCTTGAGGATCTAAACCTGAGAGAGAAACAAGCACAAAGAACTGAATAAGGAATTAAATAGAACCAAAAGCTAGGAACAAAATGGCAGTGATGGATACTTACTCACATGTCGATAATCACTGTAAATGTTAATGGTTTCAACTTACCAATAAAAAAGACAGAGTATATAGTTGGATTAAGAAGCAGAATCTAAACTTCTGCAGCATCCAGGAAACACACCTAAGTGCCAAGGATAAACATAGAAAGTAAAGGGATGGAAAACAATCTTGCAAGCAAATGGCACCTAAAGGAGGCAGGAGCAGCCATACTTATATCAGGCAAAATATATTTCCAGCTTAAAAAAAGTAATGAAACAGGAATGGACACAATATAACAATCAGGGGGCTATACAACAGCAAGACCTAACAATATAAACTCAACTAAACATAGGAGCAGCAAAGTATATCAGGCAATTGCTATCAAATTTGAAAACAGACAATGGAGAAAAGACATACGTGGTTCGAGATTTTGATACCCAACTGTCACTAATGGACAGCTCAACATGACATAAAATATGTAAGAACATTATCATCCATAAGAAAGTCCTAGACCATATGTGCCTAATAGTCATTAAAAGGGCACTACATACAAAGAAGCCAAATATACATTTTTCTCAAATATACTTGGGTCATTCTCCAGGACTGACCACACACTGGGTCACAAGACAAACTTCAGCAAATTCATGAAGTTAGGAAATATACAAAGTATGTTCTCTGACCATAAAGGTACTGAACTAAAAATCAACTATATAAGAAAACAAGGAGATACTTTAGTCCATCAAGCCTGAATAATACAATACTTAACAACCACTGGGTTGCTGAGGCAATCAAAGAAGAAATTGAAAAATACCTTGAGACAAATGATAATGAGGACACAAACTTACAAATGTATGGGGCACAGCAAAGGAAGTTCTCAGAGGAAAGAATGCAATACTTCATGCCATTAAGAGGCTAGAAAGAGCCCATATAATCTGTGTCTCAACTCAAGCAACCAGTAAAGAAGAAACAAATTCCTAAGACCAGTAGAAGGAGGTAATAACAGAGAATTAAAAAAATAGAAAACAGAAAGACACTACAAAAGATCAATCATAACAAAAGCTAGTTCTTGAAAAAAAAAAAACAGTATACAAAGCTTTAGCAGGCTAAGTAATAAAAAGGGAGAAAATGCTAAAAAATAGGATCAAAATGTAAAGGGTTACTGCAGACACTGCACAAATACCTAAATAAGAGATCATTATAAACATTTATATGCATACAAATTCAACAACATACACACACACACACAAATCAATCATATGATCATCCAGTAATGAATAGGGAAGTAATGAAATACCCAAACAGATCAATCACAAGAAGGAAATGGAAACTGTAATGAAAACTCTCCCCAAAAATAAAAGTACACGATGAAGTGACTTCACAAGAAGGTTCTACCCAAATTTCCAAGGCAAACTAATATCTATCCTACTTTCATTCTTTCAAAAAATCAAGAAAGGAGTTCTTCCAAACACATTTTATGAGTCACATATTACACTTATGCCAAAGAAAACTACAGACCATTCTCCCAAATGGTTACAGATGCAAAACCCTCCAAAACAATCTTAGCAAAGTCCAACAAAAAGAGTATACCCCATCGCCATTCATAACAAGAACACAAGGATGGTTCACCATGCGAAAATCAATGTAATATACCAACCACATCAGTGAAACAGACATCACATGATCATATCAGAAGATGCTGAGAAATCATTTGATATTCTTGTATTTTTGATAAACATTCTTGAAAAGCTGGGTGTAAATGGAATGTATCTGAACATAATAAAAATCATATATCACAAACTCACAGCTGGTATCATTCTCTATAGTGAAAAACTGAAAGCTTTTCTACTAAGAGCTGGTAAAGATAACAATGTCTACTGTCACCACTACTATTCAACATAGGATCAGAAGTTGCAACTAAGGAAATAAGCAAGAGATAGTATTAAAAGTAATTCAAGTTGGGATAGAAAGAAAGCTATCATTATTTGTAGATGTTATGATAATGTACACAAAGAACCCTGAAGATTCCATATAAAAACTAGTTGAAATCATAAACAGAGCCTCCCTGGTTGTGCAGGGTTAAAGACTGCACTGTGAAGCTATTACCAGCCACTGCAGGCACTCGTTCGATCCCCCCATTGGCCAGGGAGCTAACCCACAAGGCACAGCAAGCTAACCCACATGGCACAGCAGACCTCTCCTGCCTTGCCTGCTGCTCTCCTCAGCATTGTGTTTCAGTAAACCTGCCTGTTCTGCTCCCTGCTCTCTGGAGAACCCTCTTATTCCCCCCGCCACACACACCTCTGGCTTTCACCTCATACTTGTATGCATAAATAAATATTTTAGGGAAAGGAATTAATAAACGAGTTCAGCAAAGTGTAAGGATACAAAATAAACATACAGAAATCAGGTGTATTCCTATATAAAATAATGAAGTAGACAAATTAAGGAAGCCATCATATTTACAATCTCACTAAAAAAAATAAATACCTGGGAATAAACCTAACAAAAAAAGGTGAAGGATTTTTTTTTTTTTACAAAGAAAATTGTAAAACATTGCTAAAAGAAGTAGAATAAGATTTGAAGAAATGGAAAGATATACCCTGCTCATGTTTTGGAAGAATCAATGTTGTCAAAATAGCCATTCTACCCAAAGCCATTTATTTATTCAGTGTCATCCCAATATAAATCCCAATAGCATTCTTCAAAGAAGTAAAACAAAGAGTACTGAAATTCATATGGAGCCACAAAAATTCCACAATAGCCAAAAGCTCTCCTGACTAAAAGGGGGGGGGGGATGAAGGTATCAAACTTCTAGACTTCAAATACTATTAAGCCATGATAACTAAAACATCATGCTGTCATGCTACTGGAACAAAAACAAGCACATCGACTGCTGGAATAGAATTAGAAGTCCAGAAATAAAACCACACATTTATAGACAACTAATCTTTGAAAAGGAGCAAGTATACACACTGGAACAAGGAAAACCTCTTTAATATATGGTGCTGGGGAAATTGTACTGCCACATGCAAAATAATGTAGCTCACACCATACATGTATGTAATTCCTGAAAACATTAAATATTTAGAGGAAAACATAAGCACAACACTCCCTAACATAATCTTCAGAAACACCTTTGCAGACTCATCTCCAGCAGCAAGGAAAACAAAGGAGAAAATAAACAACTGGGACATCATCAAACTAAAAAGCCTCTAAACAGTGAAAGATATAGTGATCAAAACAAAAGACATTCTACACAGTATGGCAGAAAATATTTGCACACCATATATCTGATAAGGGGTTCATATTCAAGACCTACAAAGTACTTATACAACTCAACAAAAAGAAAACAACCAATCAAAACATGAGCAGATGAACTTGATAGGTACATCTCCAATGAAGACATGCTTATGGCCAACAGACACATGAATAAATGCTCATCATCACTTACCATCAGGGAAATGCAAATCTAAACCACATGATAATCACCTCACACCTGTGAGAATGATCTATCTCAAAAATACCACAAATAGGTTCTGAGGTGGATATGGGAAAAGAACCTCTTACACTATTGATAGGAATGTAGATTGGTCCAGCTCCTATGGAAAGAAGTGTGGAGATCCCTTAAAATACTAGAAGTGGGGTCCTCCATTGTGGTGCAGCAGTTAAAGACAGTGCTATGAAACTTTTGCCAGCCACTGCAGCAAGAGTTCAATTTCTGGAGGCCAGGGAATTACCCACATGGCACAGCAGACCTCTCCTTTCTCACCCAATGTATTGGGTGTATACACTCAGCAGTGTATTTCAGTAGATTTGCCTGTTCTACTTCCCACCCTGTCTCTGGTGAATCCTCTTACTTCCTCCATACCTCTGCCTACACCCCAGTTCTTGTAGGTATAAATAAATAAAACTTTTTTAAAAGTGGAGTTACCATGTGACACAGCAGTTCTATTCCTAGTTATCCAAATATCAATAAAATACTATTTTGAAAGGAAATTTGCACTCCTAGTTTTATAACATCATTATTTACAATAGCCAAGATATGGAAACAACCTTAGTGCCCCAGAGCAGATGAGTGGATCAAGAGATTTGGTAAATATACACAAGAGAATACTACTCAGACAAGATAAACTCATGACATTTGAGGCAACATGGGTGGAACTGGAAGAAATTTTGCTAAGTGAATTGAGTTAAATAATGGATAGTTTCACTTGTATGGGTAATCTACAGAAAGTAAACAAAGGTTTAGACAAAGATGAACTTTAAGACTTGAAGCAGACCATAGTTTTGAGAACCCCTTGAGGGGAGAAAAATGGTGATAGACAGAGGGAAAGTAGAGAACGGGTCAGGGGAAAGAAGAATTTGAAAGAGAAATGTGGTGAAATTTTATGTTAATTTACATGCCTGTACTTTATATTCTCCCATCAGAAAAAAATTAGTGTAAAAAAATAATTTGGGTAAAATATTTTTACCTTTCCATATGTGTACCTACTTCATTCACCCACTACCAGTCTCCTGGGCCAATGTCCTATCCCCTTCCTTCTCTAACATATCCTCTCTTCCCCCTCAAGTGGATATCTGAAACCATGGGTAGTACATATACTATTTTTTCTTATTAGTGGCTTTGATAAATTTTAAGTTGTAGTTTGGGCACAATAAGAAATTAACAACAAATAAGAATAGAATATTTAGTAAAATATATGCCATAAAAAAGTTATACGACTATGGTTTCTCAAAATAATTTACTATATGTAGTATATGTAGTATTTTCCAACTCAGTTGCCTATAGGTCACTGAAACAGCAGAAAGTGAAACTAGGTAAGGGTTGACTATGGTATGTATACATTTTTTAGTATTTTACAGAAAGCAAATACTTTTCATATAAAATGTAGAAAATGGTGATTTATTTGATCTAGATATTTATATCTATATTTCTATTTATTTCTGTTGATTCTGACCTGGTAATTCTATGAAATGTGTAACATATGTTTGAATATATTTTAAATTTTACAAACATGTTATTTGATTTTCTTTTTGTCTTAGGTAACTGGGAAAAAGGCATATGATACAAGTCAACAAATTTATGAAGGAGTTAAATCATTGTGGACAAAAAATAACAAAGAAGCACTTCCAGAACCTAAAGAAAAAAACAAGGTAGTGTTTAAATGAACAAAAAAGATAGATACTGAATTTTGCTTGGGTGGGTGTTGGCTTATATATTGTTAAACATAGACTGAAAAGAGATGAAGGAATGTAATACCTTCATATGCTACAGTTAGGTGTGTTTTTTTTTTAAGATTTTTATTTATTTTTGCATACAGAACTGAGGTACAGGCCAGAGGTGCAGGGTCCGTGAGAAGATTCATGAGAGACAGAGTGGGGAGCAGGACAGGCCGACTCACAAAGTACACTGCTGAGGGGAGCAGTGGGTGGGTCAGGAGAGGTCAGCCACGCCACGGTCACCTCCTGGGCGGGGATGGAACTCATGCTGAAGTGGCATTAGCTTCTTAGTGCTGTGCTTTAACCTGCTGCACCACCAGGGAGGGCCCTGCTACAGGTTTCTTTAGTATATTTTATTCATTTAGTAATGTGATTGACTTACAAAGGAAATATCTTTTTGGAAAACAGCTAGGAAGCTCTGCTGAAATAGAAAAACCTGCAGAAACAACTCATGCCCTGAGACACTCATTGCCTTTGCCAGCAGAACGCAGCTCAGAAACAAAGACCAAGTCAGAATCCATTTCAGGTTTGTTTGGAATAATTCAATTTTGTTTTCATTCTTTTCTTAAATCTTTTCTTAAATATTTTTTATGATACTCTGATTAGTAGTTTGAACTTATTTAATATTTTCCTCAAATATTTTGACTTTCTTATATCTAATATCTTTCTAGGTTATGAAGTACTTAGATACCTGAGATTCTTTCTAAAGATTCAGTTCATAATATAGATCTTTGATTTTGGTAGCATAGAGGATCACTGGCAGTTTCGGTGAATGAAGCATTTTATGTCACTTTATAACTGAACTTTCTAATCAGGTTGGAGGATAATGACTTTCTGAATTCCATCAATTTATAGGATATAGGTATATGTCACATCTACACAGAACAAATCTTAGTTTTCTTTTTTCTTGAGCTGTTCACCCCCTCAGTCTCAGCTTCTACCATTTGTTTTACTTAATTTAGTTACCAAGAAGACTTTTAGTATCAATTAGTAAAAACAGTGCCAATTTTAATACTAATAACTTTGCTGGTAGTAGATACTAGTAATCAATAGTTTGTAGTACCAAACAGTGACGATTAAGATTTCTAGGCAAATACTGCCATGGTTTTGCTGTCATCAAAAACAAGGTTAACAGAATGTTTACCACCATTTTAGTAATGTATTCACATCAACTCACCAGTCACTGTCATGCATAAGTTTGTCTCCCTGCCATTATGAATGATGTTAACCACTAAGTTCTCTTCTTGTAATAAAAAAGGGCCAACTCAGAGTTAGAAAGTTAGTACATACTGATAATGGGTACTTTTTATTGAGCATTTATTATAGTACAAAAGCTATATTATGTTATTCAGGCCTCAACTGAACGTACAATAAGACAAAAAATTGGTTTATATGTAATTAAAATAATTTATGATAAAAGACTGAAACATAGAGACCGCTTAAGTTGCTCAGATGATAGAGCAAGTTTCTGTTTATAGTTTACATCTTCTTGACACCAAAGTTTAAGCTCTTTCCATTATCTGTCATTTTATCTAATTTAGAACCAGCATTGAATCTCTAATTTCCACTTCCTCTCTCTCACTTAATTTTTATAAAAATATCACTGAGCAATATACTTGATTTGACTTTTACTATTACCTTTTGTTACCTCTCCATTCTAATCAAGGTACGTTATAAAGTATTTTTTAATATTCATTTTTATTTATTTATGTGTACAAAAACTGGGATATAGACCCCAGATGCGGGGGATGAGCGGATTCACCAGAGACAGAGTGCGAAACAGAACAGATGAATCTACTGAAATACACTGAGAGAAGCAGCAAGTGAGACAGCAGAGGTCGACTGTGCCATGTGCGTTAGCTCCCTGGTCAGGAATTGAACTCATGTGGCAGTGGTCTGGCGATAGCTTTATAGCACTGAGACTTTAAACCCTCCACCACCAGGGAGGCCCAAGTTATGTTACAAAGTTTTTCTATTTTTTTTAAGACTTAGCCATTTATACATAGGCCAGTGGTGGGGTTGGTGAGAGGAATCACCAGAGACAGACTGGGGAGCAGAACAGGCAGATTGACCAAAATACATTACCGAGGGGAGCAGTTGGTGGGTCAGGAGAGGTCTGCCGTGCCAAGTGGTCCACACCCCTGGCAGGGGATCAAACTCATGCTGCAGTGACTGCGACAGCTTCATAGTGCTGTGCTTTAACCCATTGTATCACCAGGGAGGACCATAAAGTTTTTAGATCTCTCTGAATAATCTATAGTTGGCTTTGTTCCCATATATACTTAATATATATTGTCATTTTTCTAAATGCTTGTCATTTCCACAGTATCTTTGTGCAGATGATACAAGGTAATAGTAGAATTAAGTAACCCCTATAGCCAGTGTCATTTCTTTACATATCTGGGTTCTAAAACCCTTTACCTGCTTGTCCTGGATAATGTGGGATATAAAAAGCATTCCAAGAGGTTCTATAGAGGTAAGAAATATGGCTAGGGCTGTTCACCCCTATTCTATATCATTAGAGTTGATTATACAGTAGACCCTGTGGTTCACCATTTCTACATTTCACATGCAACCCCAAATGTTCAAGACATAGGAAGAAACAGTAGTGATTATGAGAACAGATTTTAGAATAAGACCTGGATCTGTACCCTAGATCCAATAGTTTAGGGCCATTACCTGAGGCAAGTTATCTACTATCATATGCCATTAAAGAGGGACAATAATGTTTTTCTTATATGGTTATTTGGAGAATTAAATGATACTGCACTTAAAGTAAGGAATACAATGGTCAAACCCATATATATTCTCAATGCTATTAGAAGATATCATTATCTTTGCCTATGTTAATTAGCCATTTTGCCTGTGAACAAGTTTTCATGAAACACATTTTGGAAGGTGTCATTTAGCTGGAGAACATAGCCACAGCCATCACCTATCCCACACAGAATGGATTACCTGTAATCTTCAACTGCGTATCATGGCTCTGAATGTATGTTTTGTTGTTTTCTATTATTTATATATATTTATGGTGAAAATTATGTTATTTTGGAATCTCAAATTTGGTAATGTAATAAAATGCACATCTTCAAATCTGATAAAAGCAAAATGAAACCTGACCATATCACTGTATTAATGTCCTTATAAAGCAGAGGTTGGCAAACTGTGGCCCTTGTTCCAAATTTGGTCCACTGCCTACTTTTGTACATTCCACAAGCCAGGAATGGTTTCTCAATTGTTTAAATGGTTGATAATATCAAAAGGAAAAGTTTGTGCCAAGTGAAGATTATGTGAAATTCAAATATGAGTGTCTATATCAGAATGCAGCCACACTCACTCATTCACTAGAGATCATGAATTTTCCAGATTTTTTATGAATCAGGACACTAAATATAGCCAAGGTCGAAACCTCAGTATCACAAAACCAAGTTTCCAAAGGAGACAGAAACCTTTCAATCTCTCAATCAGAACCTTGGGAGTGTCATACCTAAGGAACTAAGAGGAGGTTGTCTCTTACTAAAACTTCAATCCAGCTCACTGCTTGACTGGATTAAGATAAGTATTTCATTCTTCCTAAGAGGAAAAGGGTCCAACCTCTAGTAGAAGATGTAATCTGGAACTTCATGGTGCTTCTATTCAGAATGTTCACCATATAAACAAAATACGAGTTACACGAAGTACCAGAAATATGTGACTGACAATCATAAGAGAACAGTAACACCAGACCCATACTGATCTAAATATTGCAGTTAGCAGAAAGGGGCTTCTAAACAACTATGGTTAACATTAAATAGAAAATATGATGAACCAAATGGACAAATAGATGGAGAATTTCACATAGCATTGGAATCTATCAGAAAATCAAGTGGATTTTCTAGATTTGAAAAAGACAGGTTTTTTTTTTAATTCTGAAATTAAGAATACTGGTTAATAGGAAAAAGGCAAGCAAAAGCACAGGAAAAAAAAATAGAACAAAGTGTTCCAGCTACTGTGAACCTGTATAGTAAATGTCATCCCAATTTTTTATAAAAGAAACAAAAATAGAATTTCTAACAGTCCTACCTCATTCCACAATTAGCAGTCTGTTCCATGTTTTGATACCTAACTTGCTTAAAATATAAATGAAATTTGTGAACTAAATTATCAATAAACAGATATCACCTAGTGGCTATTTGAGATAATAATCATTGCAGTTTTTTATTAACTTGAAACATTTTGTTCATTTTCTGTTATAATATCAGATTTTTGTAAAGTCTGCTAAAAAAAACTTAAGTAGAAAATATTTTTATTAGCGATTAAGATATGATAAAGAGAAAAGGAAAGTATAATGATTTATAGGGTTGAGATTCAAGAGGTTTTATATCCGCTTACCCTTTAGGGCAGAGAGCCCTTAATTAGCTCAAGGAGTGAAGTATTTTGTTTGTTTGTTTTTGCCAAAAGAATGATAAATTTTTACTTTCCTTTATTTGGAATAGCCCCATCTCCTAGAAAAGACACTGTTTATACATTATTTCACAACAGAGGAGCTACATCTGTTTGCTTGTGCTTTGGGTTGGGTAGACAAGCCACAGACCACATTGCTTCAAGGAGTGAAGAAATTTCTAATAGGGGAGATATAATCCCTAATTTCTCAGATAAGAATAAGATGAGTCTTTTCTTAAAAGGCAGGAGTCAAATGACTTAATCTAAGTGGTTCTAAACCAGAAGAACGCATATCACTATTGGGTTTCTTCCAAAAATCACTCCATCCTAGAATTATAGTGTCTTCAGTGGTGAGGCCCCAAGCAGGAAATGCTCATACAAATTCTTCTAGTTAAGACATAAGAACTGAAACCATAAAATATATAGAAGGAAATATTGCTGAAATACTACATGACATACACCTCAGTAACATCTTTAAAGATACATCACCCAAAGCAAAGATAATGAAGAAAAGGATAAACAGCTAGGACTTCATCAAGTTAAAGAGTTTCTGTACAGGAAAGAGACATTATCCAAAACAAAGAGACACCCCTCTGATTTGGAGAATATTTTCGCACACAATACTAATGATAAAGGATTGGTCACAAAAGTCTTCAAGGAACTGACAAAACTCAACACAAAGTGAATAACCCCATCAAAATATGGACAGAAGAGTATAGAAGACACATCTCCAAAGAGGAAATGCACACAGCCAACAAGCATATGAAAAAATGTTCAACATCACTTGTAATCAGGGAAATGCATATAAAAACCACAATGAGATACCATCTCACACCAGTGAGATTAAAAAAAAAAAAACTAGCAACAAATATTGGCAAGAATGTGGAGAAAAAGGAACTCTTCTAAACTGCTGGTGGGAATGCAAACTAGTTCAACCTTATGGAAAAGCTGTTTGCCGTTTCCGTAAACTGCTAAAAATGGTGTTTCCATATGACCCAGCAATCCCACTCCAAGGGACCTACCCAAAAGACACAAAAACATTAATTCAAAAAGATACCTGCACCCCTATGTTTATTGCAGCACTATTTACAATAGAGAAGATTTGGAATCAGCCCAAATGCCCAAAATATATGACTGGATCAAGAAGATGTGGTACATGTACACAATGGAATATAAATAATCAAAAAGATAAACTCATGCCATTTGCAGCAGCATGGATGGAGCTGGAAGGGATCATGCTAAACAAAATAAACCCGAAAGAAAAAAAAAAAAAACAGATGGTTTTACTCACAGCAGGGGTGAATGGAATCAGGGGGGGAAAGTAATTGTAATAAAGTAAAAACTAAAATAAACAATTATAAATCAGGGACATTCTTTGTGTGTGGGGGGGTTGGCGGGGAGGGCAAAAGGATCAAAACAGGGCTGAGAAGAGCACAGGGGACTATGGTGATGGTGCATGGATTGAATTGGTGGTGGTAAGTGTGGTGTTTGCAACTGAGATGAAAAAGCATACATTGTACAAAAATTAAGAATGTTGTAAAATTTTTTTTAAATTCTCTAGTTAATAAAAGCTGAAGTAAACTACCAGTAAATGAAAAACTTGATGACTTTTAGCTTCAGGTTGAGAGGTAGCAGTCTAAAAGCAAGGAGCTTTCAAATTTGGGTGAGCTGAATATTTTACCAAACTTAGTATAAGAATATAAATGAAGGGAGTTATGGAAGTGCTAGAGAATTCAGTCAGATGATGGCATGTTAAACAAGTAGAGTCATCCTTAGTTATATAAAAACAATTGTTTTTCACATGCTTATAGCTTTAATATAGAAAACTATTTTTGTAGTACACTCTTATACTGAACAAAATCTCCTACCACTTGGCAGTGAAAATATATTTGAGATAAAAGCAGGCAGAACCACTAGGAAGCATTTTCTCAGTGTTTGTGTGTGAATGCTGCTGATACCTTCTCAGAATAATGTTTCACATTAATAAAATAAAATGTTTTGTAATATATGAACTTCCTTAATGTAGTCAACAATATCTAACAACATGTTTTTGATACAGGCCATAATTTTGAAGTAGTAATAAATATAAATATCTTGATAGAGCTGTAATTGCAGTGTAAATTGAAAATATCTGTTTATATTTCTAAGAAAATATGAGGTCCTGATATTGTGACTTGTTTCCTACATTCATTATTGAAGACAATGTTCATTTTCAAAGGTTAATGAAAATAAAAAGAAATTTATCCTATCCTAGCTCATAGGTAACATGAATTTTATACACAGAACACCAAAGGAACACCAGCATAAGAATCTCATAACCTTGACCCTCTTTGGTGGCGCAGCGGGTTAAAGCACAGCACTAAGAGGCTTAGGCCACTTCCGCATGAGTTCGATTCCCGCCTACCCCGGCGGTGACCACATGGTGCAGCAGACCTCTCCTGGCCCGCCCGCTGCTCCCCTCAGCAGTGTACTTCGTAGATCTGCCTGTTGTGCTCCCCACTCTCTCTGGTGAAGCCTCTCACTGCCCCTGAGCATCTGGCCTGTACCCCAGTTCTGTCTGCACAAATAAATAAATCTTAAAAAAAAAAAAGAAAAAGAATTTCATAACCTATGGAGAGCTGTATTAGTACCATAGGTACTACTTGTGACCTGTTTGTTTTTAATTTATTTGGTAGTGAAGTTACATATAGTTATGTCAAATGTTATAAAATAGGAAATGTTTCCCAAAAGATTATTGTAAAATATGTCATTGTATAAGAATTCTCCCTTTGATTTTCACTGTAAAACTGGAAATTTAATTTCTCTATGGGAAAAAGATGATTCCCATATATAATAAAATTATTTAAAAATGATCAGATTTTGAAAAGCATATTTAAAATAAAAAGAAATTTCTGAAAAATATCTATAATCTGATGTCACAAAGTACAGCCATACCTTAGAGAAATTGCAGGTTTGATTCCAGACTAACACATAAAGTGAATGTCACAGTAAAGCAAGTCAAATGAATTTATTCTTTTCCCAATGCATATAAAAATTAAGATTACACTATGCTACTAGGTCTGCAACAGCACTATCTCTAATAAAAAAAATGTTCATGCCTTTATTAAATGTAGCAAAGCGATATCAAATGTGTACAAACTGTTGTAAAAATGATGCCAATAAACTTGCTCAGTGAAGAGTTGCCACAAACCTTCATTTTTAAATTAAAAAAAAAAAAAAAACTGTATCTGTGAAGGGCAGTAAAGCAAATTATGCCTGTCAGTACAAAAGTAGTTATTTCTTGACTGCTTACTACACAAAAGGTATTACATGCAGCACTTTATGTATATTATCATATTGAATACTAAAAATAACATATGTCATTGTTACTAATCTAACTCACATTTTATAGAAGAGCCAGGATTTTTGTGTTGGGGGTCAGACAGACCTGGATTCAGTCTTGACCATCATTTATCAACAGTATCTATTAGTTGATAGATATTTACCAGTTGAGTGACACTGGTCAAGTTTCTTTTTTTTTTTTTTTTTAAAGATTTATTTATTTATTCATACAGAACTGGGGTACAGGCCAGAGGCTCAGGGGCGGTGAGAGGCTTCACCAGAGACAGAGTGGGGAGCAGAACAGGCAGATTGACGAAGTACACTGCTGAGGGGAGCAGCGGGCGGGCCAGGAGAGGTCTGGCTCGCCATGTGGTCTCCTCCGGGGCAGGCGGCAGGCGGGAATCGAACTCATGCGGAAGTGGCTTCAGATTCTCAGTGCTGTGCTTTAACCCGCTGCGCCACCAGGGAGGGCCACTGGTCAAGTTTCTTAATCCCTCTTAATTAAAATTTATGTATTTGTAAAACAAGTAATAATGTAAAAATAGCATCCACTTCATGGTAGTATTGTGAGATAGTGCATGGTAACAATGTAGTCCCTTGCCCGGTAGAGTCAGCTTATCAAAATCACCATTGATCCACACATTGCCAAATCCAGGAGTTAACTTTTCAGTCTCCCTCTTATGCAGTGTATCAGTAACGTTTAATGTAGGTGATTACTCTCTCCTCCCTGAAGTAATCTTTTCACTTTGCTTATGGGATACCTTTAGTTCTTTTAACTCTGTGGCTAGCTTTTCCCTCTCAGTTTCCTCTGTTACATTCTCTTTAGCTTCATAATTTTTTAAAAAATGGAGTATCCAAAGTATCCTTTCTTGCACCTCTTCTCTGATGGTCTAGATGTTCTTATATAGCCCTATAGTTTTAAAAATCATATACAGTTTAGGACTATACAACTTTCAACTTAGGTCAGGTCTCTCTTGATCTTGATGGACTCACATTTCTACCTATTTAGGTAGGCAACATCTGTACTCAGATATCTAGTTAAAAGTTCAAATTTAACACATACAAAACTTCATTTGCCTTCCATCAAACATACTTCTGCCACATTTTCCCCTATCTCAGTAAATGTCAACTCAGTTCTTCCTGTCTATCAAATTAAGAATTTCACATAACATATTCATTTAGGAAATCCTATCCATTCTACCTTTAGTGGTTCACCAGAATCCAATCGCTTTTCACCACCTCCACTGTTACCATACTAATTAAGTTCATTAATGTCTCTCTCGTGGAGAACTGCACTAACTTCCAAACTGGTCTCCCTTCTTCTACTTCCACTTCCACCCTTGTTTCTTGTTACCTAGATGAGAGGTCCTCTGTTCTTGACTATGGCAAGGAAACATTTCAAAACCACATCCAGACAAAGTGAGTCTTCAATTTATTTGGCAATAGTACTTTCAGGAGAGTAGCCAAGTGGACAGTTTCCTGCAGCATTGTGGGGTTTCATATTTTTATGATGTTGAAGAATTACAGGTACTGCTTTCACCAAGGTTGTCCAGTCAGGGTCTTGCCTCAGCTTTTCCATTGATTGTGAGAGTTTTAGTCCTTATATGGCAGTTGGAGCTGTCATGGCCATCATCCCCCACAGTGGATGGGGAGGGGAGGACAAAGCCATATTAGTAAGCAGGGGTGGGTGTCTAGGCATTCAGAGCCCCCTCCCCAGGCAGGTAGTCCCTGGGTATTGTTTTATCTACCCCCTGAGGGTGTTTTCCTGGTGTCTTATATTATTGTTGAATCTTCCCACCTTCAGTTATCTTAAGCACTACTCTCTACCCTACCTACCTAACACACCTAGAGTCTCTTTTACCCAAACCTAGATTGATCTTTTAAGAAATGTAGCATCATGTCACTTTTCTGCTCAAAATTGTTCAGTAGCTTTTCATTTCATAAGAGAAAAACCTTACCATGACTACTCTATATGGCCTGGCATTGTCTTTCTGATCACGTTTCTTTTTTTTATATAACTTTTATTTTATATATATACATATAAATGTATATATATATTTACATCATTCTTCATTTTGTACATTTTTTTTTCATCTCAGTTGTAATTCCTGTGGACTTATTCTCACCGCACCACCATCACATCTTATCTACTCTGGTCCAGCCATATTGGCCATTTTGTGGTTCCCTCAGCCATGTGTCAAGTTCATTATACTGACCATCTGCTCATCCTGTAAGGCATTTCCCTCTGATATCTACAGTGTTCATATCTTCACCACCTTCAGTCCTTTGCTCAAATATCACCTTGACGGAAGGTTTTTCTAGCCACCCTATTTAAAACTGCAGATTACTCAAGCACTCCATTTCCCCTTCCCTGCTTTATTCTTTTGCATAACACACCATCGATATATCTTTTAATTGTTTTATAAATTTGTGTTGAACAATTTGAATGTTATATCCATGTTGGCAGAGGTTTTTTAAATGTTTTGTTCACTGCTGTATTCCCAGTACCAACAAAATTTATTAAATGAATCACTAATTTTTTTTATTTTAATACTTTTATCAGGTGCTACACAGTTTATGCCTGACCCCAAGCTCATGGATCACGGGCAGTCCCATCCAGAAGATGTAGATATGTACAGCACTAGAAGCTGAAATAGTCTGCATAGAAAACTACAGGATGTGTGAAGTTGCAAATAGTGATTAAAAAATCATGTAATGGGTAACTGATACAGTATAACTTAAACCAAGTTTTCCACTTCTATCTTCTAATGTATAGTTGACTAATCAGATAAGTTACTAAAACACAAACTGAATATCATCATGCAATATTAAATGATTGATGAGTAGGGAAGAGGTAGAAATACTAGGATGCATCATTGATAACTTTTAAGAGTGTTTATTTAAAATAGTAATTATATGAATGCAGATTAAATTCAAATATGAAAAAATATGTATGTGCATATATACATATTTATACACATATTTGCTTTAGCTTTACTGAATTAATGCCAGCTAAATTAGAATGGTATGTGGGAGTCTGTTTCACCACCCTCCCCCTTGTTTTGTTTCACAGAGCTGGAATAAAAGATCCATATTTTGTGGTACTTGGGCTTGACTTTGTCTGTTTTGTTAATTTAACACCTTTTAAATGTCCACAAATGAGTAACTATTTAGGAGCACCCCATGGTATAGGGAACCCTCTCCCCCCCCCCACCACACACACAGACACTCCACAATCAGTGCTATTTAACAGTCTTACTGGTTTCCTTGTCTGTTCCCCAGGGGAAGTATTGCAGACCTTTTATTCTTAAGCCTCCTATATCTGCCAAAGATAATTGTCTATGACAAGATTTACCTCCTCTCAGTCATACATCCTTTTTTCTAAGATGAATTTGTTCCTGATCTCATTCCTTCTCTTCTTTACCATTACCATATATTCCATCCTTGGCTTCTCTTTTTGCTTGTTTTTCTCAACTTCTTTATTCAAAAGCAGTTCTAACAAAAACTTTTCTTTAACCCTGCCTTTTCCTCTTGAGCTGTCTTTTCTTTCTTCCTATGATTTGGCATAATTCATTAATTTCTCTTGTCCAGTTTTTCTTTGAAACTCGCTTCTCCATTTGTTCTGTTATTTCTGCTCCACATTATTCTTAATTCTAAAATGCTGAGCCTCTGAGGGTTCTGTTTTCACTTCATATGCTCTCATTTTCATTTAAGAATGCTTCACTGTTGTCAGCCACCATTTATATTTCCAGTTTGCATATTTCTTTATAAGTCTGCCTTTCTAATTATTACTTAAGAATATACCATAGATACCCCTAATGTCAATATGCCTAAGGCTAAATTTATCTCTCCTTATGTCTTTCTCTCAATTCTGTTTTACCTTCTTTAATCTTTGCACTCATCTTCATCACTTTCCTGAAGTATAATGTTAAACTTCTGAGTAATTTGCCAACCACTAGTTTTACTCTGTCATTTCATAATGTGTTTTGCATGTAAGTAACAATAAAGCAGTTCATAGTAGCTGAAATAAATAAGGGTCTGTTTCAAGTCTGGAGTTAATCAATGTAAGGTTGTTCATTGATGCTATTAGAGACCTAGACATTTTCTATTTCTGCTCTGCTCCTTAGCATGTCGATTTGTCACCTCATATTTAAAACTGACATCTGTACCTGTCGGGAGCATACATACATTTGAAGAAGGGTTAGAGAAAACCATGTACCAGAGGCTTCTGACCTCCTTTTATCTGAAAAGTAAATACTTTCTTAGAGCCATCTCAAAGACCCTCCCTGGTGGCGCAAAGGGACAGGACTCAGCACTGTAAGCTAGCGGCAGCCACTTCAGTGCGAGCTCCATCCCTGGCCCTGGAGCTGACCCACATTGCACGGCAGACCTCTCCTGACATGCCCACTGCTCCTCTCTGCAGTGTACTTCATTGATCTGCCTTTCCTGCTCTCCACTTTGTCTCTGTTGAAGCCTCTCACCGCCCCTGCACCTCTGGCTTGTATCCCAGTTCTGTGTGCATAAATAAATAAATCTTTAAAAAAAAAAAAAGAGCCATCTCAGAATACATCTGTATCTTGATGAGAACTTGTCATATAGCCACACTCAGCTCAGAGAGTATTGACAAGATTTTCTTCTTAACAAGAAGAGTATTTTTCCCCCTCTGGTGAGAAAGGCAATGGGTAAAGGATTTGGAATGAATGATATTTGAGTTCAGTGTTGAGCATCTGCATCCCTATTCTAACTTGTCTGTCA
The DNA here is from genome assembly GCF_000260355.1 of Condylura cristata. Lineage (NCBI taxonomy): Eukaryota > Metazoa > Chordata > Mammalia > Eulipotyphla > Talpidae > Condylura > Condylura cristata. The sequence goes on from NW_004567120.1 coordinate 5,530,094, forward strand.
TTATTGCTTAATTGTCTCTCTGCCAACTGTTATGAATAATTGCCTTTCTGAAATCTTCAGTGGCTAATCATTGCCTACAGCCAGATCAAGATTCCTTAGCATGACAGACAAGGCCTTTCATATATGATCCTAGGTTACCCTAATCGTATGTTACCTTCCCCCACCCATCCTACTGCAGTATATAATATATCTATACTGTGCTACTTGCTTCTTGAACGTGATTTAGTCTCTTGTGCCTTTTTCTTTCCCTGTGTGGTGTTTCCTTTTGGAAGTTTTTCAGTCTCATCTTCCTTTACATTTCAACTTCCTACTCATCCTTCTACCTAATTCCATTGTCACCTCTCAATTCTCCAAGGTAGTATTTAAATGCTCTCATTCATATATTCCTTTGATATTTATATTTATGATAGCCCACATGATCTACTACAAAACTAGATCTTATTTAATGTTTTCCACAGTTCAGGCTTCTTGTGAATATAGTTGAATCATTGTGTAATTTATATGCTCATGAGATCAAATGCCTAGTATATAGTAGGAATCTACATATTCTACCATGTTGGTTGAAACACAGGATGCAAGAAGAATTATAGCATATCAAAGGCCTTATATTGTACTAGGAAGAATAGAAACATAAAAATAGTGTTATGTGTAATATCTGAGCTGAGATTAGTATGATCACATTGCTACAGAGGCTCAGAAATGGAATGTAGTTCTAGAATGATAAAAAGTAGCAGTGGTACTTCAGCTACTCTAAAGTTGGGAAAGCAGTTCTCTTACCAATGAGCTCTTTAAAAATTTAGGTATTTAATTTTAAATATTTAAATTATTTAAAGTGATTTTTTTGTACCTTAGATCTGTTTATAATCAAACACACCCATCATAGGTAATATTATTTATCTCTAAGAAATGCTACAACTGATCATTATATTTACTCCAATTTCAGCTATTTTAAGATGTAGCTTATATATACATCTTAAGTTAGTGTAATATGGTAGGTAAAATATAATTAAAGTTGTTTATGTGATTATTAAAAATTTTAAATGTTTCATTGAATCATCAACTATTACTACCTATATTTTGTATAATGGAGAAATGACTGCATCTGCAAAGTCTGTTTATAATTAAAAGGTCTTTTCAAACCAGTATTTGATCACTTGCTGTATTGTACAACACTCAGCCTTCAGTAAGATGATACTCAGATGTTGAAGCATATTTTGAGACAAGTTATGATGAGTTGTTTACCACTCTCCCCCTGCCATGTCCATGAGCTCTTCTCTGTTAAACCTGAACAGATGCCAGCCCTCCTCAGAGGAAAGGTCTGAAGCCCCTCGACGAGTGTAATACTCAACAGAAGCCTGGTTCCAAATGACGACAAGTAAATGCATGCAGTTACATTGGCTTCTGATGGCTATCTGTTTTAAAACAAAGATTTATTTTACTTGAAAGTTTGGTATTCATTAACATACTTTATTAAAAGTTTACTATGTAAGGAACTAGCAAATAGTAATATAATAGTTCTTTCTTAAACTTATTTAACGCTATTTAAAAAAATCCTGTTGAACTTTAAAACCCTCCATTTAAGACTTCAAAACTGGTTTGCAAAGCCCAAACAGTCTTTTTGTGAGTTCAATTCATTGGTTTTATTATTTGGTATAGAAAAAGGTTATCAAAAAGGTCACCTGATCTCATAATATGTTTCCAAAATACAAAGGACCTTGTTTTTTTTAACTATTCTCATATTGATACTGTGGACGTTATTTGATAGGTAAAACTGCCTTCTAGTCTTCCTCTTGCTTCTGCTTTGTAGCAAAAAGGTATACAGTGCAGTGGTAGAATATGTTGAAGTCAATTTTTAATTGAAAATACTCAAATACAGCATGAGTGTCTGATTTGAAAGTTCACCATTGAAATAAAAACTTCAAATTATTTTGGGGTTATGTTCACATGTTTAGATTAATTTTCTGTTAAATATTTTTAATGAGGGAAAAGATAACATAAAAATACCAATGCTAATTGTAATACATACCTGACTTAGTCTCTTCAGCAGTGCAGCCCCAATACCTAGACCTTTTCAACATACAATGCAAAATGAAGAGCCGTTAAGTTGAAAAATTCCACTTAACGAGTTGTTTTAGTTTAAAAGAAATAAAGTATAATACCCTGTAACTGATTGTTTTATTCGTAGTAGTTAACTGAAGAATGTTTTTCTTATTTTTTTCCTAATTAGAATGAGTTTCAAATGTTTTGGGTTTGTTTTAAAAATTGATAAATGGAAAATAGTCCCTGTCACTGTCATCAAGTCACAGAATTTTTTTTATCTATTTCTAGTCAAATGAGCTCAAAATATAATAGCATTTTGTAAATGCAGAAGTGTAACTATAATACCTTAGCTTATTTAAGCCTTGATGGAAATTAAAGAAAAACATTTTTCCAAAATGGGATTGAGTCTTTAGTATATACAAGGATAACTTGGATAGTGAACATATTCATGACATAGAAATGAGGTACAAAAATTAAATACCAGATTTATGCAAAAGCCCTATCTCTACTCAAATTAAAATGCAGCTTTTCATTTTTAAAGTATACTAATAAAACAAGTATAGCTTGACCTCGGTAAGCTTGTATAACATAAAAGTCCTCTAGGTAAAGTAACTTGCCGATCCAGGGGTCATATGTGAAGTAGTACATAGCATATCCAACAGTCATTTTGCCTAGGAAGAGGGAATAGATGGTGGTACACATAGGTTAATGCCTTGACTCTTAAAGTGACATAATCAGTGTTATCCCTATCAGTGTTTCAATGACATTCTTTAAAGAAATAGAAAAATGTTACTGAATTTTATACGGAAACACAATTAACCCCAAATAGTCAAAGAAAAGCTGATTAAAAAGAGAGAGAGAAAAAATGGCATCACTTTATACTACAAACCCATAGTAATCAAACATAAAAGTAATGTCACTGAGCAAAATTTCTAAAAGCATGTCAGTATAAATATAGTAGGGCAAAGCCTCTTATAACAACCTTAATAACCTTAAATGTGAAGTACATCCTTTCAAAGTTTTTTTCTATGCATATAAAAATAGGCACATTTTCTTTTAAAAAAAAGTTATCTTTATGTACTTTTATTTGCCTTTGCTCAGTAGTACATACATGCTATCAAAGTATAATAAAGTATCTGTACTTTGTTTTAAGGTAGAGAAAATACATTCCAGATTATGTTGGAAAATGATTTATTTTACCTGATGGTTTTTGTTCATTGTGTACTTCTGCAATGAGACAATAGAAAAGGGGATTGTCCCCAAAGCCATCCCTTAGTAAGTCTGAAATATCAATTCACATAGAATATGTTAGAAAATTTGCAATTGTGAGAAGCTGGGGAAATAAGCAACACCAGGAATTTGTTTCTTCACCTGCACAATTACTGGCAGAAAGTTTCCAAAGTTAGCATGTTTAAAATAGAGTTTATTTGAACATTTGCAACTTACAGAGGATAGCTTAGCTGGTATATTACTGTTTATCTCGGTCCATCCAGTAGCAGCTTTCTGACAGCCCACATCCACCTCCCTCACCACATGACAGACAACTAAGGGGACAGCCACCTAAAGTTTTAGAGTGATTTTTTTTTTTTTGAGATGGGGTAGACAATAAGGACTTTATCCTCCAAATATCAGTGTCCTGTGTTCTGATTGTGGATTGCCACTCTGAACACTGAGGTGATGTCTTGAAACTCAGCCACCCTTTTTCCAATCACTACCAGCTAACGCTTCTTCCAGGAGAATACTGTATTTGGACATTCAGAAATAACAACATACCAGGAAATCTAGAAAGCTACCATGCATGACAAAGGAACTACAGGCCTAGAAAAGACCTTAGAATACCTTAAACAATTCAATTCAGTGATCTCTGATACAGAGTTACCCTATATCAACAAAGCCATCCCAGGTGAAAGAGGGGGTTTGATTTCCAGAGTTTAACACATAAGGTTTAAATGTCCCGTTTCTGCTAACAAAATCACAGGCCTTAAAGAGAAATTTGAATATATGGCCCTCAGAAAGAAAAAATCACACATACCTTAGGATAATACCTTAGGAAGTCATAGTTCACATGTACTAAAATATTAGTAGGCTGGGGAGAAAGGGAAGAGCACCAATCTTAGTATAGGAATACACACATAGCATAGGCTGCATGTACATATTATTTGACTAAGGATCTTTTTTATTTAAAAATTTTGCTTTGAACTGAGAGTCCTGCCCAAATGAATGCCAAGGCATTGGATTCCATCAGAAATTAACCAAGCAGGCTAGGGTACACCAAGGTCAATTTAACAAGGAAGCAAAGTTCTGGGGGCTTAACATGATGAATGCAAGAACATATAACAGGCTGTTCTGATTGGCTGATTAATCTCTGATGGGCTATACTGATTAACGATTGATAATGATTTTTGTTCAATTAACTATAAAGTAGTAGAAATGAGATGTGAGAATGGTTTCTTCATGATGAAATTGCTAGCCAGCTACCTAAATAAACACACTTTTAACAGATTCATTTCCTGTCTCTGCTTATTGCCTTTCAGTAGTGACAAATAGTAGAATCCAGCATTATTGGCAACAATACTTTTAAATGACTGTCTTAAAACTGTTCAAAGAACTAAAAACATGTACAAAGACAGGAAGGATATATACTATCAAAATTTAAATATCAACAAAGAAATAGAAATTATGAGAAAGAACACCCACTAAAATATTTAGAAGTTGGAAAGTATAACTGAAATGACAACAGCACTGTAAAAGTTCAAAATCAGAATTGAGTTAGCAGAAGAAAAAAAAAAACTTGAAGCTAGAACAATTAAAATAAATATAAGGAACAAAAATAAATACATTAAAAGAAGCCAAAAAGTAAACAAGCCTGAGGGATCTGTAGCGCCCCATCAAGTGGACCAGCATAAACATTATAGGACTCTCAGAAGGTTAAAAAAAAAAAAAAAAAAAGGGAGGGGGAGAGACCATTTGAAGAAATTATGACTAAAATCGCCAAAATTGATGGAATCCATGATTCTGCAGATCCAAGAAGCTCAACAAACTCTAATTAGTATTAACTCCAAAGATCCCCACCAAGACATACAATAACCAAATTGTTGAAAGACAAAGGAAATACTAAGAGAAAAGCAACTGGTCACATACAATGAATCTTCAGTGGGATTAACCAGTTTCTTGTCAGAAATATTGGAGACCAGACAGCAGTACATTGATATATTTAAAGTGCTGGGAGGGTAGAGAGGGTCTCAAGTGAAAATCCTATCAACTAAGAACTGTATGTCCACAAATACCATCTTTCAAATTGGAGAAATTAGGTTGTCTTAAAATTAGAAGTGAAAACACACACACGAGAGTGTTCCTTATCACCAAACCTGCTCTGAAAGAAATGCTGAAAGGCTGACATGAAGAAATTCAAAGTTATATGAAGAAATAAAGATACAAGTTGTGTGGTTGAAGGTAAATACATGAGTGGAGGAACTAATGTTATTTTTCTTTGTTACTCCACTTTTTATGTTCTACATTCTTAAAATCACAACTGTATAAAATCAGTAGTGTATATTACTGTGTACACAATAAAAAGATATAATCTCTGACATTAGTTACATATAAGGGGGACAGATATATAGAAGTTTTGTATAGTATTCAAATTAAACTAGTATAAATACAAATTAGTTTGTTAAAACTTTAGGATTTTAAATATCCCCATGATAATTACAAAAAGAATATAGAATAGGCACATAGGAAAATTAAAACATTTTGCTACAAAAATCAAACAAAAAGAAGGTCGTAGTGGAGGAAATGAGGGGCAAAATTAGTTATTTGGCACATAGAAAACAAATAGAAAGTAGTAACAGCTCTCCTTTATCAGTAATTAAATATAAATGGATTAAATGCTGTGATAAAGGGAAGATAACAGAATGGGCTAAAATAGATGCTGATTATATGACTCATAATAAAAAGCATATACAATAGTTAATGTGAAATAACACAAAAAGAAATTTCATGCAAAGAGTATTTAAAAGGCTGCTGAGGTGGCTGTACTTATATCAGACAAAATAAAGAAAAAACAACTGTTCAAAGAGACGAGGAAGAATATTATATAGTGATAAAGTGTCAATTTTCCACAAAAATAAAAACTTTGATAAATATTTATGCACCAACCAATAGAAATCCAAAATACACAAAGCAAATATTGTCAACATTATAAAGGCACTTCTACAATGATAGTAAGAAACTTCAATATTTCAATTTCAATAATGTACTGAATAACAAAATATAAGAATAAATTACTAGATTACTTCAGCAACACTGTATCAATCAGTTGGACCTAACAAAAATATACAGTACATTTCATCTAACAGAATACGCATTTTTCTCAAGTGCATATGAGAATTGCTCTCACATTTGCCACTTAGTAGGCCGCAAAAAGTCAATAAGTTGTGAAATATTGAAATCACACGAAGTATCTTTTTCAATTATAATGTAATGGAGCTAAAAATCAACAACAGAAGAGAAACTAGGAAACTCACACGTGTGGTAATTTGACAACACACCACTTGCCAGTGGGTCAAAGAAGAAATCATGGTGGAAATACAACATATAAAACTCATGGGATACAGCACAAATGATGCTCAGAAGTAAGTTTATAGCTATAAATACACAAAGAAAAATCTCAAGTAATAACCTAACATTTCATCTTAAGCCAGAAAATGGAGCAGACTAATCTACAGCTAAGAGAAGGAAGGTAACAATAAACAATAAAATTTATCTCTAACAGAGCTAAACCAAATAGAGCATAGAAATGCAAATAGACAAAAATTGAAACCAAAGTTAGTTCTTTGAAAAGATCAAAATAACTACGATAGAAACAGAGATAAAGAGAGCAAATAAGCAGTTAAAATCAAATGAAACCACTGCTACTGACTTTACAGAGATGAAAACATTTGTAAGAAAATTACTATGAGTTGTAATTCAACAAATTAGACATCTTAGAAAAGGTGTACAGATTTCTTGAAACTTTCAAATTTTCTAAATTGATTCAAGAAGAAATACAAAATCTGAAGCCCTAGAACAAGAGTTTGAATAAGTAATCAAAAATTCCCAGCAAAGAAATAAAAAATTCCCACCAGATGATTTCACAGTGAGTTTTACCAAACATTTAAAGAAATAGCACCAGTCCTCAAATATGTACCAAAAAATAAATAAATAAATTTGAGAAGGGAATGCTTCCTAAACTCATTTTATGAAGCCAGCATTACTCGTGATACCCAAAACAGTTAAAGATGGCATAAGAAATGAAAAGTATAGATGAATATCCTATGTTAACATGGATGCAACGGGCCCTCCCTGGTGGCACAACGGGTTAGGATACAGCACTGCTATTTGGCCGCAGCAGCTTCAGTGCAAGTTCAATTCCTGGCCCCGGAGGTGAACCACATGACATGGCAGACCTCTCCTGACCCACCTGCTGCTCCCCTCAGCAGTGTACTTAGTCGAACTGCCTATTCTGCTCCCCTCTCTGTCTCTGTCTGGTGAATCCTCTCACTGCCCCTACACCTCTGGCCTGTACACCAGTTCTGTCTGAATAAATAAATAAATCTTAAAAAAAAATGTATATATATATATACATATATATATATATATCGATGCAAAGTTCCTCAACAAAATAACAAATTTAACCCAACTGCATACTTAAAGGATTATTCACCATGACAAAATGTGAGTTAAGTTATCCTAGGATCAAAAATATTCAGTATAAAATCAATATACTATATGTTAACAGAACAAAGGGAGATAACACATGATCTTAAATCAATGTAGAATGTCACACACAAAATGTAATACCCTTTCATTATAAAGTCCCTCAGAAAAGTAGGAATAAAGGGAAATTCTTCAACATGATAAAACGGTATTTTTTAAAAAAAGTTAACTTCACCACTCACCGGTGAATGAAAGCATCCCTCCTGGGGAGAAAAAGACAAAGATGCCCAGTTTCACTTCTACTATTCAACATTAAGTTATAGCGAAAGATATTGTGCAAGAAGAAGAAATCAGAACCATCCAAATTAGAAAGAAATGGGTAAAATGATCTCTATTTGCAAGTGATGTGATCCTACTGACAGAGAATCAAAAAAACTACCAAAGCTAAATCTAGCAAACTTGCAAGCTACGAATGTGAACACACAAAAAAATCAGTTTTGTTTATATACACTGCCAAAGAGCAACCCAAATGTAGATTAGGAAAGCAATTCTATTTCCTATAGACCCTAAAGTAATAAAATACCTGGGGATAAATCTAACCACTGACATGAAATACTGTAAACTATAAATCATTGTTGAAAGTACTAAATAAAAAGATCTCTTGTACTCATAGATGAGAAGACTTAACACTGTCAGATGTCAATACTATCCAAAGACAATATAAAGATTCAGTATAGTCCTTATCAAGGCCCTCCCTGGCGGCGCAGCGGGTTAAAGCACTGCACTGAGAAGCTAAAGCCACTTCCGCATGAGTTCGATCCCCGCCCGCCCCAGAGGTGACCACATGGCGTGGCAGACCTCTCCTGACACGCCCGCTGCTCTCCTCAGCAGTGTACTTCGCCGATCTGCCTGTTCTGCTCCCCACTCTGTCTCTGGTGAAGCCTCTTGCCGCCCCTGAGCCTCTGGCCTGTACCCCAGTTCTGTATGTACAAATAAATAAATCATTTTTTTTTAATAAATCTTTAAAAAAAAAAGTCCCTATCAAAATTCCAACGTCTCTTCTCACAAAAATGGTAAAGTTGATCTTCAAATCCTATAGAACTCCAAGTATAATTTTATAAACCTTAATAATCTCTTCTGTTAACGTTATTTGCTGCCTAACAAATTACAATTCAACACTAACCTACTGTATTAATACTGCTATCAATATATAATAAAAAATAGCTTTATCATTTTACTTTCTCATCTATCTCATTGGGCATTAAATTATACTTTTTTGACTAGTTATACATCTCATTCAACACTTTAAAATTTAGTTGAAGCCTATTGCAGCTGCAAATGTATAAAAGCTCATATCATATTAAAAATGTGCAAATATAAAATGTGGAGCGCTATCAAATTTATGTCCTATACATATAGATACTATTATATACCTTTCTTGTATACCAAGGACAACCACTTCCACACATCTAGGCACACATAATACTGGATATATACACTTTGCAATTTTCTTTTTCTAGATCTAAAAGTACCACAGAATACCTTACCTGTTGTTGTTAGCTTAACTGCATCTAGCATATTTTCACAGGCAGCCAATTCCTGTTAAAGTTGAAAAAAACTTTTAATTTATGGTTTAATAACAAGTTCTTAAGATGATAGTCATGAAGTTTTAATGGAACATTTACTAGTATATGATAGACCAGTATATGATACTCCAGACAGTATTAAAAGTGAGTCAGACTTAATTCCAGTCATCTAGAAACTTTATAACTGCTCATGCAACAAACGCATATATTACAGAGGTTGTCAATACTTTCGTCATATGAAGGTCAGTTATTCAGGTAATTATCTAGCCTTGAATACAGCAGGAAATGAAGAAATATAGCTAAAAGAGTTTCTGAGGATTTTGGGTAGACGTCACAAATCATATGTAAAATATGAAGAACAACAGAGGCAGTGCGGACATAATGGATTCTAATAGAGAACTATGATGACTTGGGAGTGGATGTGGTGTGCTACCATATCTGAAGAGGTGTGTGTGACTCAAGACCTTTACATCATGTACGGTGTTGTAAATCAATGTTACCACATATCAAAATGTATGTACTATAGAGTTCATGGGCTTTACAGAAATCTGTAGTGTTTGCTTCTGAGGTATTTTTCTCAGTTAAACTTTAGACATTATTTACCTTTTCACAGTATCAGTTTTTTACACATTCTGAATAATTCTCCATGGTTTGGAACTCATACTTGGAAAGAAATTCCCCACTTTTGTATAATAAAAATAGTTGCTCAAAATCAGCTTTTTAAATTTGTTCTGGTTTTATTGAGCTACAATTGACATTCAACATTGTATTAATTCAAGGTGTACAATATAATGATTTGATATATACATATATTGTGAAAATATTGCCACAATAAATTTAATATTGATCATCTGAGTCCATTTTTTCTTGTGATAAATTTTAAGATCTGTCCTCTTAGTAACTCTCACATATACAGTATATCTTTATTAACAATAGTCACCATGTAGTATATTATATTCCAAAAACTTATTTTACAAGTGGAAGTTTTAGCCTTTTGACCACCTTCACTCCCTCTACCCCCATCCCCCCACCTACTCCACCACCATATCTTTTAATCACTCATTGATTTTAAGTGTTTAACGTTGATTCATGAGGAAGCTTTTTGGTGTAAGAAGTGAGATACAATTTTACCATTATCTTTGCCTCCCAATTAACCCAACACCAATTGTGGAATTACCCATATTTTATTAATTGAGCTGAAATGTTCTCTTTAGAATGTACTATATTCTCACATATACTTGAGAAACCCAGACTCTCCATTCTGTTTCATTGATCCATCTCTGTTTTGATCTATCTATGCATCTGTGGTAAGAGGTTACCATAGTATTTTAATTGCAGTTTTATAATATCTGGTAAGGATCATTTCCCCTCACTAATCTTATTTTTGGGATTTTCTAGAAAATTCATTGTTTATTTTTTCATGTGAAAATATGGGGATTTTGACTGGGATTGCATTAAGTTTATAAGTAAAAAATTGTTTAAACTTGTAAAGAATATAGCAAGAGCCAGATTAAATTGAGCATTTGGTAAGAAATTTTATCTCAATGCAACCAGAGCCCAATTGAGCATTTTGGCTATAGTGTAGAGCACCTCCCTTGAGACACTATGTGCTCCTTAAGAGCAGCGAGTATAATTCAATAATCCCTGTATCCTTTACAGAACTTAGCATCTGGCCTTTCTGTTATATGCATTTGATGCTGAACAGTGGACAAAAATCAGATATTAATACCCCATATAGCATTTATCTGTGGATCACCTAGGCTCCAAAACCATTCTTTTGGGGAATGACCTAATGAAAACCTTTAGTGGAAAGTCTGGTAAGAAGTTATTACTATCTAGCTGTGAAATGACCAGATCCCCAAGTAATGTGTTGGTGAAGTGATTGCGAATAAGATAAATTTGATGCATACAGAGGGTATTAGGAAGAATTTTGTAGCAGGATAATGAATGAAACCTGCAAAATACCCAGCTAAGCAATGGAATAGAATACTTATGGTGGCAAATTGAATTTCCTTTGCAAAGAGAATGTTTTGTAGTTTTAGCAAGTGAACATGAGTTAAGGCAAGTGGACATACATGTATTGAGAAAAACATGAAGCTCAATGCTAGCTAGTCATTGCATTCATGTCTGTGATACAGACTAAGTGACCTTTAAGTTATTTTTCCTCATTAAAATTATTCCCAAAAAACATCTGCTGTATATTTCGGTATATGAAACAAATTCAAAGTGTACAAATACAGGTTTATGGAAGTGTTAAGTCCAATGATGTGTTTTTCACTTGGTGATAGCAATAGCCCTATTTGAAAGCTAAGGGAAGTACATTTTCAGGATATAGATTCATTATCATTCAATAATAAATTTATCAATTCCTAACCAAGTGTCAGATACTACGCTACCAAAAATTCCTTAAAATTATTTTCTACCTGAAAGTCTTTGCTTCTGGAATAATTAACATATGGTATGTAGCATTTTGATTTATGATTCATTCATGCAGATTAATACAATTTAAAGAAATGATGTTGAATTTATGGGGATGGAATAGAAAGGAAGATATGGAAAGATAGATAACCCAGTTCTTACAGAGTTGTAATAGTGCATAGCCCCATTTTAAAACATGTATTTCAACTAGGAAGCTTTTATTTTATTTTGGCCATGAAAACACATTCTCTGCTCAAATGGAATACAAATGGCCTTATTTAGATGAGATTTATATATTCTAGTACATGAAAGCCTTTTCATTACAAAACTCTTACAAATTTTCTTATCTATAATCTGCATCTTGCTCCATCCAGGTATTTATTACATTCAAGTATCTGAGCTACTGTTTTCATGTGGAATTGTTTAAGTTGTGGTCACATAATTGCTGCTTTCAGTGCTCCAGAATTTCAGCACAGTAACTGTGGCTATTATATTTTCCCCTTTAATACACTGGATGATTCAGGAATACAATTAAAATGAATTTTTAATATGTTTTTTAACAGTTCATTTATTTTTGTCATATCAATATTTTTATTAAGGTAACATTGGTTTAAATTATCTTTTGTATTTTAGAAGTGTAGGATTCCTCCCTTCAGCAGTTGTTGCCATAAATGATTTTTTTTTAAAGATTTATTTATTTGTACATACAGAACCGGGGTACAGGCTAGAGGCTCAGGGGCAGTGAGAGGCTTCACCAGAGACAGAGTGGGGAGCAAAACAGGCAGATCGACGAAGCACACTGCTGAGGGGAGCAGCGGGTGGGTCAGGAGAGGTCTGCCACACCATGTGATCACCTCCGGGGCAGGCGGGAATCGAACTCATGCGGAAGTGGCTTTAGCTTCTCAGTGCAGTGCTTTAACCCGCTGCGCCACCAGGGAGGGCCCCACCATAAATGATTTTTAAGCCAGAAAATTTTAAGCCATTTCTTGGACTTTCGGAGGCAATATATCAATGGGCTTCAGGAGTCAAAGAACTGTCTGAAATTGTATGGGAAATTTGTTGTGGGTAAATATTGCTTTCTGGACAATCAATCATTAAATTATACAAGCATTTATAGTGTTAAAAGAAACAAAACTCACTACCCTAATACTTAGCCATTGATATTGGTATTTGAAATTCTATTACTGACAGGGCATTTATTTGAGTTAAGAATTCCTTTTCCAAAAAAAGCTCTTTTGAAGTTAAAATTTCCCCAGGATGGACAATATATTAGGTCCCTGGAATTTCCACTAATTGGGTCCTCTGACTTTTTGTGCCCACTCCTATATGTCAGTTAATTTATGGGTAATCATTTTTAAGTTGTTGAGTCATTTCAACAATATTTCTATATAAATAATACTATGGTCTTTATTTTGATGTAGAACATGAAGCTTAGAGAGGCTAAGTAACTTCCAGAAGTTTGCATACACGGTTCTTAATTAGCAGAGTCAGGAATAAGATACAGCCTATGCCTTCCTTACCCTCAGGTCCAAACTAATACTAAGAAGCTCCAAGGAATAAGGAGGGAAAAAAGCTTACTTTAATTAGGTGCAGGATTTCTGGGCAGTCACGTGCTTCCGCAGGTCTTACCAGGAATGAATCATTGCATGGCTGCTGCATGTCTGATTGGCTTGGGGCTTCTTGCCTGATACCTACTTGACTTGGAAATGGTTGCCTCATGCCTGATTGGCTTGGATCCAGTTGCCTGAAACCTAGTTGGCTAGGACCTGGATGCCACATGCCTGAATGAATACTGCTGTATTGATTTGGGCCTCGTTGCAGTTGATTCATGCCTGATTTTTCCATGCCTGGTGTCCTCAGACCTTGTTGGCTTGGGCCTAGTTGCCATGGGGCAGGTTGTCTCAGGCCTATTTGGTAAGGGTCTGGTTGCCACATACTTGATTGACTGAACCTTGATTGCCACCTGCTTGATTGACTGGGCCCTTGTCGACTGGGCCCTGGTTGCCACATGCCTGATTGATTGGGCCCTGGTTGACTCTTGCCTGATTGACTGGGCCCTGGTTGACTC
>NW_004567120.1:5544057-5595166 GCF_000260355.1 Condylura cristata
GATTGACTGGGCCCTGGTTGACTCTTGCCTGATTGACTGGGCCCTGGTTGACTCTTGCCTGATTGACTGGGCCCTGGTAGACCCATGACATTTTGCCTCGGATCTGGTTGACTCATGACTCTTTGCCTCGGTTCTGGTTGACTCATGCCTGGTTTGTTCATGCCCAGTTGTTTTCTGTCAGGTTGGCTTATGTTTGATTGGTTCATGTCCTGTTGATTAATACCAAATAAGTTCACACCTGTCTGGCCTATGCTTGGTTAGTCCATGTATGGTAAGCTTGATTGGTGCATCCCAGTTGATTCCTTCCTGATTGGCCAAGGTCTGGTTGATGAAGATTGGGTGTCTGAGGACTGGTTGGCAAATGACTACATATCTTGATGGAACAGGAGACCTTAATTACAGTGCTGTGGTGGGAGGCTGTGGAATATTTCTCATTGATTTGTACTTCAAAATATTCCTTTATAAAGACGAGAATAGGTGAAATAAAGGAGGACAACCTAGTGATTACTGATGACTCTGATTTGCTGAAGTTGATCTCAACAGTGATTATAACCGTAGGCTTGGCTGGGTTTCAGGTTGTCATCTTCCCTTTCCCTGTCAACAGGCTGGAAGTGAGGGGAGGAAGATATTGACCCTGAGGAAATGTTATTGCCCCACCCCCTTGCAGGGTCATTATGTCATAGTGTTGAAGTCACAATGCACCAACATTCTTCCCAATATGGTGAGGGAGGGGGCAAGGCAAGTCCCACTTGACCACCACTTTGTATCCTTTTCACCAAGAGCTTAAAAGAGTAAAGAAATTCTCTCCCTGGTGGCACAATGGATAAAGTGCCCCACTGCAAGTGAGCCTCTGCCACTTCAGTGCAAGTGTTATCCCCAACCCCAAGGTGATCCGCATGGTGAGGCAGACTTCTCCTGACCTGCCCGCTGCTCCCCTCAGCAGTGCACTTTGTCGATCTGCCCATTCTGCTCCCAATTCTGTCTCTGGTGAATCTTCTCACCACCCTTGGATCTCTGGCCAGTTCTGTATGCATGCATGGATAAATCCTTAAAAATAAAAGAGCAAAAAGAAAAAAAGAGAGAGAGAGTATAATGAAAAATATGTGTGTCTCAGTTCTGTATGCATGCATGGATAAATCCTTAAAAATAAAAGAGCAAAAAAAAAAAAGAGAGAGAGAGAGAGAGAGAGAGAGTATAATGAAAAATATGTGTGCCTCAGAGCTTAGGTTTAGCAGCAAAAGAGAGAGAGAGAGAATAATGAAAAATATGTGTGTCTCAGAGCTTAGGTTTTGCAGCAAAGAGTGCTTGCTATTTTAGCCAACCAGTTCAAAGATACTCCATTTAACCTTTTCCCCTTTCACCATGGCCCAGTTCTGAAATTTTGATTACCTATTTCTGGCCTTATTTCCATTTATCTCCTCTTTTCCATTAGCATAGAAAGTAGGATGCTTAAACAGATTGTCATAATGAGGTGCTCAAGTCCTAAATATATTCAGGTGCAGAATATATTTCTTTATAAATAATAGCTGTGATTATCATTTATGAAGATCTTTTATGATTTTCCTCAGTGGGAAGCAACTTACATTTTTCTCTTTTAATTCCATAACATCCACATTATACCTAACTCTGAGAGGATTGACTCAAAAGATTTGGTAACTTAGTCAAGATCTCATAACGAGTGGTGAAGAGCCATACCCAAGTCTACCCTATGGCATTCACAGACTTTTACCATTATACTATCCTTCTTCTTACATTCTCTATAGTTATCCTCCACCCTCATATCTGTGAGATCAAGTATATTGTGCTTTAACCCCTTCCTCTCTAATAAAATCCCCTTTCCCAACATTTGTATCTATTGGCTCTTTTTTTTTTAAAACAATATATATTATATAACTGGTGCTGTTATTATAGATGGAATGTCTTATATATATATGTATATATATATATTTTAATTTTATAGTAGTTTATTTTTACATATTTTTCTGCATTTTTCCATCTCAGTTGTAGTCCCCTTGGGTTTCCCATCACCAAATTCTCTTTTATATTTTAAATACATAAGAGAACATCAGTTGAAGCTGTTCTAAGTCTCACACTGTGATGAGGACTTTACATATGCATTAACTCAATCATCAAAGCAAACCTGTGAAATAGGTACTGTTGTTCCCCATTTTAAAAAATCAATAAAGTGGAACTTAGAAATATTAACTAATTTTCCAAGTCTAATACATGCCAGGATGGGGACAAAGTCCAAAGCCCACCACATAGACAGAAGCATTCAAATAAAACTATACAACACAAATACCATTTGGTATATATTGGCTACAAATGGAATCTAGAGCACCAGATTCTTAGCATAACAGGTAAATCAAATGATATCACAGAACCATGGCATGTCTAACACAAATTAAGTGTAGGCACATTTACGATCTTGACCCATTGTAATAGCAGTGAGAACTAAAAATTTTGAATATACCCTGCAATGTCAAGCACTGTTCTAAGGTACAATTTACCTCTATATCATTTAGTCCTCACAACAACCCAATGAGGTAGTTGATATTATGATGCCCATTTTTCAGATAAAGAAACTGAGTTTCAGAAGTTAGGTACCTGGATTTAGGTCACACAACTAAAAGTCCAGACAAAATAAGGAAAATTCAAGCATCATTTTTTTTTAATTCCAGGAAAAGGATGAAGAAATTTTTTTATTTGCTTTAAAAGTCATAGCATTTGAGCACCCAATGCAACAACAGTGAAGGCAAGGATAAATAGACTGGACTACATCAAGTTAAAGAGCTCCTGTACAGCAAAAGAGACATTACGAAAAGAAACAGACACCCCACTGATTGGAAAAAATTTTTCTCACACAAAACTAGCGATAAAGGATTGATCACAAAGATACACATAGAACTGATGAAACTCAACAAAAATAAACAACCCCATCAAAAAATGGGCAGAAGAGCTAAAAAGACACTTCTCCAAAGAGGAAATGCAGATGGCCAACAAGCATATGAAAAAATATTCAACATCACTTGTAATAAGGGAGATGCAAATTAAAACCACAATGAGATGGCCCTCCCTGGTGGCCCAACAGGTTAAAGCACTGCAGTAAGAAGCTTAAGTCACTTCTGCATGAGTTGGATCCCCCCCTGCCCTGGAGGAGATTCACATGGGGAGGCAGACCTCTCCTGGCCCACCTGCTGCTCCCCTCAGCAGTGTACTTCCTCAATCTGCCTGTTCTGCTCCCCGCTCTGTCCCTGGTGAATCCTCTCACCTTCCACACCTCTGGCCTGTGCCCCAGTTCTGTATGAATAAATAAATAAATAAATAAATATTTTTTAAAAAAAACACAATGAGATACCACCTCACCCCAGTGAGAATGGCACATCTTCAAACAACTAGCAACAACAAATGTTGGCGAGGATGTAGAGAAAAGGAACTCTCCTACACTGCTGGTGGGAATGCAAACGAGTACAACCACTATGGAAAACTGTTTGGAGGTTCCTCAAACTGCTAAACATGGAGCTTCCCTACGACCCAGCATCCCACTCCTAGGTATCTATCCAAAAGACACAAAAATACTGATCCAAAAAGATACCTGCACCCCCATGTTTATTGCTGCTTTATTTACAATTGGAAAGACATGGAAGCAGCCCAAATGCCCAAAAGTAGATGACTGGATTAAAAAGATGTGGTACATATGCACAATGGAATATTACTCAGCAACCAAAATAATAAACACATGCCTTTTGCAGCAACATGGATGGAGCTGGAAAAGATTGTGCTTAGAGAAATAAGCCAAAAAGAAAAGGAAAAATACCTGATGGTTTCACTAATAGCAGGAATATAACGGACCAGACAAGAAAATAACAAGAATAATGAGCAGCTGTATACCAGAGACATTTTATGGGGATGGAGTGGGGAATGGGATCAAAAACAGTGGGGGGAAGGAAATACACTGGACTATGGTGATGGCACATGGATGATTTGGTGATGGGAAGCCCACGGGGATTACAAATGAGATGAAAAAAATTCACTAAATGATGTAAAAACAAACTATTATATTATTTAAAATAAATCATACCATTTGCGGCCCTCCTTGGGTTAAAGCACAGCACTAAGAAGCTAAACCACTTCAGTATGAGTTTGATCCCCACCCCGGTGACCCACACAGTGTGGCAGACCTCTCCTGACCAGTCTGCTTCTCCCCTCAGCAGTGTACTTCATCAGTCAGCCTGTTCTGCTCCTTAATCTGTCTCTGCTGAATTCTCTCACTGCCCCCGTACCTCTGGCCTGTACCCCAGTTCCTTGTGCATAAATAAATGCATCTTTAAAAAAATCATACTGTTTGCATAGTTTACTGGGGAAATGAATGACATTTTTTAATGAAAAGAGTGAAGCACAAACTAGGTTTCTAGCTGATGCCCTAAATGGGTAAAATGAAACAACATAATTTATATATCTGCAACTGTTAAAGAGCTTCTTTTGTATTTTGATTCTGAATCTTTATATTGATTGAATACCATTTGAGGGTTAATTTTTTTTCTTTCTTTTAAAAGAACATTCTGCAGTTGGCACATTATACAATTATGACTTGTCATTAAAAAATGAAACAGGACAAATCCAAGGGACAGAGTTGACAGTGGCTCTTTGCTCAGGCTCTTAAGAATACGGGACGTGGTTCCAAACCAGACAAGTTAGAAACAACAGAATTCATTTACCCAGAATGTGAAAAATGGAGACCTAAGAGAGAATAGAGGCTGGCAAATGGCCAGATGCCGTCTTCCCTACTGCAGATAGAGTCAACTGAGGTGAGATTGAGATCCAACGTAAAGCCATCCATGGCAATCTGGTGGCTTCTCCATATACCCCTTGTTGCCAGCAGTTCAATTGCTAGAGTCCCGGCAGCATAACTGCCGAAAGTCTAATATTGTAACTACCAAACTCCCAGTATTTTAATTGAAAAAAGGCTCTGCAGTTTAACTGCTAAATGCCCAGGGTTTCACTGCCAAAATCCCCAGCTCTGCCCCTATTTCCATGAGCCACTTCATACAAGGTGGATCATGGAGAGCCCTACCTTCTGTTATACAGAAGTCACTCGAAGTCACTCTTCATTGTTCCTCTTACACTAACATTGATTTATACATGTATCTGACCCAGGAACACAGAATGTTACCTCCTCAGATGCATGTCCCCAACCCACATGTACCACCAAGTACCCCTGCAGCGTAGTCGATTGGGCCCTCTCCACACTTTGTTCTCCAACCTCTCACTAGCTATTAATCTTAATTCCACAAACATAATCCTAGTGTTTCTTATTAAATCTATGTTGACTGATACTTTGTTTTGTTTTTTTATATACCAGATATTAGTGAAATAATGTAATATTTGTTTTTCTCATTTTTACTTATTTCACTAAACATAATCCCCTCCAGGTCCATCCATGCTTTCACAAATGGCAAAAGCTCATCTTCTTTTAACCATTGCGTACTATTACATTGTGTATATACATGCAATTTTTTATATGTATTACAGTTTATTTTTATATCATTTTGTACATTTTTTCCCCATCTCAATTGTAATCCCTGCGTGTTTCCCATCACCAAGTCACCCGTGTGCCATCACCAAGTCACCCGTGCACTTCCCACCCCATACCCCCGTTTTTGATCCCAATCCCCACTCCACCCCCGCAAAATGTCTCTGGTATATGGTTGTTCATTATTCTTGTTATTTTCTCGCCTGGTCCATTATACTCCTGCTATGAGTGAAACCATCCGGTATTTTTCTTTCTCTTTCTGGCTTACCTCACTAAGCACAATCTTTTCTAGCTCTATCCAAGTTTCTGTGAAAGACATGTGTTTCTCTTTTTTGGTTGCTGAGTAATATTCCATTGTGCATGTGTACCACATCTTTTTAATCCAGT
Organism: Condylura cristata; assembly: GCF_000260355.1. Lineage (NCBI taxonomy): Eukaryota > Metazoa > Chordata > Mammalia > Eulipotyphla > Talpidae > Condylura > Condylura cristata. The sequence continues at coordinate 5,549,978 of NW_004567120.1, forward strand.
CATCTACTTTTGGGCATTTGGGCTGCTTCCATGTTTTTCCAATTGTAAACAAATCAGCAATAAACATGGGGGTGCAGGTATCTTTTTCAATCAGTGTTTTTGTGTCTTTTGGGTAGATACCTAGGAGTGGGATTGCTGGGTCGTAGGGAAGCTCCATGTTTAGCAGTTTGAGGAACCTCCAAACAGTTTTCCATAGTGGTTGTACTCGTTTGCATTCCCAACAGCAGTGTAGGAGAGTTCCTTTCTCTCCACATCCTCCCCAACATTTGTTGTTGCTAACTGTTTGAAGATGTGCCATTCTCACTGGGGTGAGGTGGTATCTCATTGTGGTTTTAATTTGCATTTCCCTTATTACGAGTGATGTTGAACCTTTTTCATATGCTTGTTGGCCATCTGCATTTCCTCTTTAGAGAAGTGTCTTTTTAGCTCTCCTGCCCATTTTTTGATGGGGTTGTTTATTTTTGTTGAGTTTCATCAGTTCTCCGTATATTTTTGTGATCAGTCCTTTATCACTACTTTTGTGTGAGAAAATGTTTTCCCAATTAGTGGGCTGTCTGTTTGTTTTTAGTAATGTCTCTTTTGCTGTACAGAAGCTCTTTAACTTGATGTAGTCCCATCTATTTATCTTTGCCTTCACTATTGTGGCATTGGGTGCTCTGTCTTTAAAGATGTCACTGAAGTGTATGTCGTGTAGTGTTTGGCCCATCTTTGTTTCCAGGTATTTTATGCTTTCTGTTCTTATGTCTAGGTCTTTAATCCACTTCGAGTTGATATTTGTGAATGACGTGAGGTAGTGATCTAGTTTCATTTTTTTTTGCATGTAGCTTCCAAGTTTTCCCAGCACCATATGCTGAACAAACTTTCTTCCAGTCTTCTTCAGATGGGCCACTCTCATGTGTAAGATGTTATTTCACTGTAGTTTCAATGTGAATTTTGCAGAGGATAAGTGATATTTTTTTTTCATGTATTTGCAGGCCATCTGTATGTCTTCATTCTAGAAGTAGGTATTTTGCTCTTCTGTGCACTTTTTGATTGGGTTATGTTTCTTTTGATTGAATCCTATTACTTCTTTTTTGGTCTTGGATATAAGCCCTTGTCAGAAGTATAGTGTGAAGATATTTTTTCCCATTCAGTGGGGTGTCTTTTTGTCACAGTGATAGCTTCTTTCACTGTGCAGTAGCTTTTGAGTTTAATATAGTCCTGTTTATATTTTGTTCTGCTGCTAAAGGTGAATTCACAAAGACTTCTCTAAAGTCTGTGTCATGTATTTTGCCTGTGTTTTCTTCTATGCATTTTGTCATGTTTTATCAATTTTGAGTCAAACTTTGTATATGCTGTGATAGTGGTCTAGATTCTTTTCTGTGAGATGTCCAATTTTTCCTTGGACTTATTGAAGAGAGTTTCCTTGCCCTGTTGTGTATTCTTGTTTCCTTTTCATTGATTAACTGTCCACATAGATTCTGGTTTATTTATGGACTCTAATTCTATTCCGTTGGTCTATGTGTCTGAGCCATATTATTTTTATTACTTTGACTTTGTCATATAGCTTGAGTTGTGGGAATGGGATTCCACCATTCCACCTCCTTTTCTTGTCAAGTCTTTTGTGGCTCCATATGAATTTCATTATTTTTAGTTCTGTTTCTTTGAAGACTGCCACTGAAACTTTGGTAGGGTTTGCATATAATCTGTATATTGTTTTCAGTTAAAAAAAAAAGCAGTATTCATTTTTCCAGTCTATGAGGAAATGTTATCTTTTCACTTCTTTGTGTATTCTATATTTCTTTTAGTAATTTCTCATTTTTTCATTATATAGGCCCTTAACCTCTATTAATACATTGACTGCTAGGTATTTTTTGGTGTAACTATAAATGAGATTACTTTCTTAATTTCTTCCTCTTCTAGTTTATTGTTTGCATAAAGGAAAGCAATTTATTTATGTGTATAAATTTTATAACCTGCAATTTTTAGCACTGCTTAATTGTTTCCAATAGATTTTCAGGGCCCTCCCTGGTGATACAAAGGGTTAAAGCACAGCACTATGAAGCTATTTGCAGCCACTGCAGCACGAGTTCAGTCCCTGGCCAGAGTGGTGATCCACATGGTGAGCAGACCTCTCCAGTCCTGCCCGCTGCTCCCCTCAGCAGTGTACTTTGTCAGTCAGCCTGTTCTGCTCCCCACTCTGTCTCTGGTTAATCTTTTCATCCCTGCACTGCTGTCCTGTATCCAAGTTCTTGCATGCATAAATAAAAAAAAAAGATTTTCAAGTGAGTCTGTATAGTTTTGTATGTATATAATTATGTCAAAACAAAGCATTATAATTTTACATATTCTGTCACAATTTGGATTACTTTTATATATCCTTCTTTTATCTAATTGCCCTGAGTAGGACTTCTAATATTATATTGAATAGTAATGGTAAAAGTGGATAGCCCTCTCTTGTGCCAGAACTTATTAGAATAGTTTTCAGAATTTTTGGCCGCTGATTATGTTAGCTATGGAATTTGTCATATATGACCTTGTTCCATTTACCTCCAATACTGAATCATAAATGTACACTGAATCTTATCAAATACTTTCTCAGAGTCTATTGATAACGATGATTTGCTTATTACCATTTATTGATGTGGTAGATTATGTCAGTTGATTTTCAGATGTTGAAACATCCTTTGGACTCATTGGTCATGGTATGTAATCCTTTTAAAGCATTGTTGAATTCACATTGCTAAGATTTTGCATATTGTAGTATAACCATCTGTACCTAGACTTTTGTTGTTTCACTTTTCTTGTTTATAATTTTTCTGTCTAGGTTTTCTACTTCTTCCTGATTCAAAATAGGAGGTTGTAGATTTCTAAAAATTGTTCATTTTCTCTAGTTTACTAAATGCACTGGCACAGAGATGCTTGTAGCAATTGCTTGTGATCTTCTGTTTCTGAAATGTCTTTTGCAATTTCTTCTATTTCATTTCTAATTCTATTGATTACCCTTTTATTTGTTTTTTCAGACCGAGTCTAGTTAAAGGTTTAGCTATTTGATTCTCTTTCATTTATCAGATGGACTGTCTTTTTATTCCAATTTTGTTTATTTCTGCTTTAATGTTACTTATTTCATTCAATTAACTTTTGCTTTTTTTTTAAAGATTTATTTATTTACGCATACAGAGCTGGGGTACAGGCCAGAGGAGCAGGGGGCATTGAGAGTGTTGACCAGAGACAGTGGAGAGCAGAACAGACAGACTGAGGAAGTACACTGCTGAGGGGAGCAGCGGACCAGTCAGGAACGGTCTGCTACAGCATGTGGGTCACCTCTCGGGTGGGGATCAAACTCATGCTTTTAGCTTCTAAGTGGCTTTTAGCTTCATAGTGCTGTGCTTTAACCCGCTGCACCACCAGGGAGGGCCCCGCATGCTAGTCTATTGCATACAAAAAATAAGTAGAGAATTCTCTATGCCAAGAACTGCAAAATTCTATTTCTAAGAGTTAAAATTGAATATACATTTTCTGCTCTACCAAAGTGCTTTTAATTTGCTATAATTCAAAAAGCCATTCTCTAGATCTAAAGATGTGGATTTGTTTATGTACTATATTATTTTTTAAAATAATGTAATAGTTTATTTTTACATCATTTGGTGCCTTTTTCCATCTCAGTTGTAATCCCCGTGGGCTTCCCATCATCAAATCACCCGTGTGCCTTCACCATAGTCCAGTGCACTTCCCTTCCCCCACTGTTTTTGATCCCATTCCCCACTCAACCTCATAAAATGTCTCTTGTATATAGCTGTTCATTATTATTGTTATTTTCTCACCCGGTCCATTATACTCCTGCTATGAGGGAAACCATCCGGTATTTTCCCTTTTGTTTCTGGCTTATTTCACCAAGCATGATCTTTTCCAGCTCCATCGATATTTTTAAAAATTTTTTTAAAAAGATTTGTTTATTTATGCATACAGAACTGGGGTACAGGCCAGAGGTACAGGGGCAGTGAGAGGCATCACCAGAAACAGAGTGGGGAGCAGAACAGGCAGATTGACAAAGTACACTGCTGAGATGAGCAGTGGGTGGGTCAGGAGAGGTCTGCCATGCCATGTGGTCACCTCCCTGGCAGGGATTGAATTCATGTTGAAGTGGTTTTAGCTTCTTAGTGCTGTGCTTTAACCCACTGTGTCACCAGGGAGGGCTGAAATAATCTTTTTTTGAAATGCAAGACAGGTCTAGAACTTAATCCAGGTTAGGTACTGATAATTTGATTACTTCACATATAAGAAGACCTTGGATTCTATTTTTCCTTTTTGGGAATTAGTTTGGAGAAAGAAGCTGCGTATTCCAGGATCTAGGAAAGGAGACATTAAATGGAAAGTAAGAATTCTTGAATTGAGGAACAGAATGATGGAAGGCTGAGATCTAGGATACAAGATAGGCAATAAAAGGTTCTCTTTAATATGTCAGCATTTATTTTAAATGATTTCCTATTAGATGTTGTATGGAAATATGCCTACCTGTTCCCCAGGACTTTAGTAGATGTCATTTACCACACGCTGGTCTTGTGTTTGAGGTATATTGTGGGCATAACAATGGAAGACGGAAGGCTAAATGCCACGCAGAGATATTGACAATAACAGCTATAGGAGCTGACCTCAGGGGCGGGCAGACCGATTTTAGTTTGTATAAATTCACAAACAAGTATATAAGAAGCATATAAAGCCTGCTGTTACCAATACATTTGATTATTATAAGTGACTCCAGAAAACTGGTAGATATTTGGATTACCTAAAATATGTATAAAACAGAAATGAAAAGCCTCTCAGACTCTTATCTGGAGATAATTTCTATTTCTTTTAAAAAATATTTTATTTATTTTTGCATACAGAAATGAGGTACAGGCCAGAGGTACAGGGGAGATGAGAGGATTCACCAGAAACAGAGTGGGGAGCAGAACAGGCAGACTGACGAAGCACACTGCTGAGGGGTGCATTGGGTGAGACAGGAGAGGTCTGCTGCATCTGTGGATCACCTCTGGGGTGGGGATTGAACTCACACTGAAGCAGTTGTCTTAGCTTCACATTGCAGTGCTCCAACCCTCTGCGTCACCAAGAAGGGCCCAGTAATTTATATTTCAATGAATGTCTTTCCTTGATAGATGGAATAGTAAATACTGACACCATAGTAATTATGTTTTTTCTCTTAACAGTATAATCATTAGTATTCTCCAGCTGTCATAGCATGTAACTTTTTAAATTTTTTTCTATAATTCAACAAATATTAAAAATCAATCATATACCGAATTTTTGAATGTCACGTTGATCATTTACCAAGATCCAGTTACAGTCCTCAGATTGAGGTACCTATAGTGATCTTGAATTCATAAAGAAAGAAATTTAGCTTAGAGCAGTTAACCTGCCAGAGATCACACAGCATAGAAATGACAGAGCTAGGATTTAAACCCAGGACTATTAGTGTGACTCTCAAGCCCACTAGTCCGAATCAGATGCTAGGACATGTCATTATTTACGCCTTTGTTTTATTTCATGAATTCCATATTTGATGTCCATTTTAATTCTTCCCAATTTTATGGTATCAAACAATGTTCCAGTGAACATAATTAGGCAATACATTTTAAAATAAATATAACATTAAATGTTTCTGAAGACCTGGGAACTTTTTAGAATACCAACAGTAGATGATGTCTAAACAAAAGCATATTTATAAACCCGTCTTCAGGAGAAGGGGAAGCACCGCATATCAAACATCTCCAGCACTACCACTGCAGGCTGCTTCCCACAATACTGTGGGGCACCATCTGAGCCTGACCCACCCTGCCCCAGAAAAGGAAGAAGCGCCCACATGTCCTCTGCCAATGATGCTACAGCAGGCTGCTCCCCAGCACTTTGCAGGGTGCCAGGTATGTACGACCCAGTCAGTCTCAGACAAAGAAAAAGCTTCAGAATACCTTTGCCAACACTGCCTCAGAGAAGAGGAAACACCAACATCTGTCCACCACTGCTCTGTTCACAGCCCACTCCCAGCCATTCTGCAAGGCACCAAATGAGCACACCCTGCTCTGTCTCTGGGGAGGAGGTCACACCTGAGAAGCCCACTCAGAATGAGAGGATTTGGCTCGGATAAAATAGTCTGAGTGCATAAAATTCATCTGTATTTACGTGTACTATGACGGTTCAATCTGAAGCTTTCATGATATATCCATCTTACTGGTTTCCAGAAAACAGTGGAGTATAAAGTACAACAGTGGATAAAGGCAGGCAGGAAATAGTACACAATGTATACTGGCTAGTAGGTAAGGGAAATTGTAGATTTTCAGATATAAAAGGGGTATGAAGTTGACAATAACATCAAATGACTTCAATGGTGATTATATGGTAGATGATAGTAGAAAATGTTAACTAACATCTTGGCAAATGTAGACTTGAGGAAGATGGTGGGGAGGGGTGATGGGAATTCAGAAAAAACCTTGTGTCCTGTTTGGATAGTTTTTTGTTTATTGCTTGATACTGTGTTCCCCATCTCTTTTTTGCTTTCATATTCTGGCTACTCTCTTTGCCTCTGTTTTTCTGTTTCTGTTCTCTTATACTTCCTATTTTGCAACTATCTTATTTTCTTCTCTTCTCTAGTAATAATCAGTGATATCCTTAGATGATTGCTTAGCAGTCCTTATAACTATAAGGTCAAGAATGTCTAATTTTGTATATGGTAGAAAGCTGCAATTGCAGAAGTATATTTCAAATATAGGGTGGTTTTTATTTTTTGAAAATAATAAAAATTATGAAACATTGTACAAAAATGAACAAGTAGTTCTTTTAAGTAACAGATAACCATGAGTAACTCAAGCAGCATCCAATTCACTGACAAGTTATGTATAGTCTATAAATAGATAGGGACTTTTGGTCTGGGTAACCAGTCAGTGTACAATCATAAAAATAGCTAGTAATTTGCATAAGCTGGAAGGAAAAAGTTCAAATTCCATGCTCATTTATCTCCTATATAAACTGTTCACAATTCCTGATTACTGTTCATCTCTCATAATTGCAGTTAAGGTTGCTTATATTCTGCTTTACTCTCACAATGATGGATTGCACGATTGTAATGCGAATTCTGTTCATCGTCTGCTGCTGTCTGACTGTACATTGTGCTCGACGTAAGAAAAAATTTTAATTATTTTCATAGATTGAAGTTGTAGAGAATTACTTAGATTTTAGAGAGGGAATCAAATCTGTAGGTATTCCAAGTAAAGATTGTATTGTTAAAATTTCATGAACCTGAAAGAATCTGACTTTTTAAAAGATGTCTATTTTTAGACAGGAAGAAATATTGTTTTCTCTTGAAGCTAATATATTCGTCTTTGATTTCTGAGATAAACATAAAAAAATTCTATGAATTAGCAACTCTAAATATTACTTCTGTCATTATTCATAACTGTTCTAGACTTCTTATACTTAACACTTGTTTCAAATTTGTATTTTATCTTTCAAAAAGTTTTTGCTCTGTGATATGTTTAATACAAACATATTTGATGTAAGAGTAAATAATGTAAATAGCTATAAAAGGAGATATTCAAAGAAATAAATGATATAGTCATATCTGTCTATAAACCTAATCAAAATCTTTACCTAAGAAATACAATTCTTTTTCAAAATATTGCCTCTTGAAAGAAAATGTAATTTAAATGTCTCTAAGTTGCAACATTTGACTGACTAATTCTAGTGAGAAATTTTTGCAATGTTAGTAAGGTCAGCAGAGAATTCTTGTTAACTGATGTTGTTTCCATATTCAATTATTAGTGAAACTATTTTAAAGTACTATATGATGCTTAACTTAAAAATTCCATTATGATCATTCAGTTAGTAAATGTAAAGCATAAACAATATTATAATTTCTGGAATTACCCTTTTTTATCTTCTAAAAATGTCTATGTAGTAAAATCAGTGGGACATATTTTATTGTAGGGAAAAAATGTGCTCTGTTCAAAGGACAAAGGGCTTTCCTTTGGATTCTATAGAACTGATTTTATCAGAGACATTTTTCCTTCTTGCCTGGCCCATCTCGCCCCAAACAGATACTCAGAGATCTGAAATTCAAGCAGTCTTATTTATCACTCCATATAATCTCTTCTTTGTAAAGTGCTGCTAGAGTGTCAAAGAATTCTCTCCTTAGAATTACCATTTTTGTGTATATTTACAGGCCCCGTGACTCCTAATAAATTTCCTACACACTGAACTCACTCAGTCCAGATTTCTGGAAGAGACACTGTAGCTATATCATTGGCAGAATGACTCTCCAAAGTAGCCTGAGAAATATCCAAAAAAAATCATTAAATATTGTGGCTCATGTAACACAGTGAAGAGAGTACTGTTAATTATTTCAGGACATGAGAAATGAAGCATAACTTTCCCAGCAAACCAGGAAATATTTTTAAAATAAATAATATAATAGTTTATTTTTACATCATTGTGTGCATTTTTCCATCTCAGTTGTAAACCAGGATATATTTTGACCCCCATGTATATATTGCTTTCTCCTTTAACCAGAGACAATAGTCAAATTTATTCTTAAAGAACTTTATTTCAAGTGTTAGAAGTCCTTTGACGTATATTGCTGTGTATTGAATGCTTTTTAAAACCATGTTTGTGAAAATTACCAAGCATAAAATAGTAAAATGAGGTTATGTTTGTTGTTCATTGTGATTTTTCAAGTCTGGTGCTTGAAAATATGATGTTTTAACAAACCAAAAGTACTACAAAGTTATTTTTACTTTCATATTTTAAGATTCATTACCATAGTTTTTCCAGCATGCAGAATGTGTTACTTGCGTATTAGCTGCATTTGAAACATTTGTTTTATATCGTTGAGAGATTTCTAAATGTTATTATCTACAGCCAACTGTACATTTGTGACTGACTTTGATGACTGTCCAGGGAATATAAAAGGTTTCTGTCCAGAGAATATTGATTGTGCATGCAAAGGTGGGGAACCTTTTTGCAAGTAAGTGGTCATATATGTTGTAAAAGTAGAGTAAATATAAAATAAGTAAAATTTTACTTTTTTTCTCTTGCTATATTCAATTATGCAATGCTTGTTTTTCAATAATATTTACTAGCAATGGCCCCTATGCATATAATAGTTATAAATGCCCTAAAATATTTTAATATACTATTTATAAAATAAAGTAACTGAGATAATTTATATTAATTTTAATATATTAACCTATTTTCCTCAGTAAACTTTTTACAGATGTTACATATATCCACAAACTGTTTTAATGTTCCAAAGAAGAAAAGATAAATGTATATCCCAGGTTATGCATTAGAAATGATATAGATATGCTATGTCTTGATAAATTTTTGTAAATCAAGAATATGTTAAATGCACAGTGATTATCCTTCCCTTTTTTCCAGGTTTATTTTTTTTCCAGGTTTATTTTTTTAATGAAAAAAAAATACATTCTTTGAGTCATAGACAATTTTACTTTTCTTTCAAAAAGATTTTACAAGTTTTTGCTATTTTTATTTTCCATATCACATCTATTTTGTTCAAACCATAAAAATAACAGTAAGTGGGTCAAAACTTGGAAGAACACCAAGGACAAAAGAGAACATAATAAGAAAGAGTGTGTGTGTATGTGACAAAAAGGGAGAATAGGTTGCAACAGTAAAAGCTTTCCCAGAATCCGAACCTCATGGAATGAAATTTGAAAACTGACAGTAAGAAAACCAAGTATAGGCAAAGGGACTACTCCAGTATATGCGGTGAGGTCTGCGAGAATTTTGCACTTGGAGAAATTCAAATAGTTTGTACTCCTCATTCTAGATATAATGAATGACAGTGTTTTCATTTCCTCAAGTACACTATTATCGTTCTCACCTTTGGTTGTTCACATATACTACAATTTTTTGATTGCTCTTCCTTCACCTCTCACCCTGCACCATACTCCTCTTCTCTTGACAAATACCACTTTGTCCTTGAAGGCTAAGTTCCATTATTGCTCACTTAACCATTCTGCTGCAATTTCGATGAACATAAGAGGATATGTTTCGTTTGAGAGCATCAAAAAACAAGAAGCATACGTCATTTGACAGTTTTATTTGAATCCATTATTAGAGGGATTCTGGACTCATCTAATCAATATTTGGCAAACACCTAATTGTTCTTATTTCACAATTATAAAATATTATATAAGAATACTGAAGAATGAATATGTGAACTAAAGGTAGATCAGTGGGGGAGGAAGCAGTAGTGGAAGGTTTTCCAGGGTCCTTCCATAATATAAATTTTGCCTCCTTTTATATCACAAGTCTTTTTTAAAAAGATTTATTTATTTATGTATACAAGAACTGGGGTACAGGCCAGAGATGCAGGGGTGAGAGGATTCACCTGAGACAGAGTGGGGAGCAGAACAGACAGATTGAGTGAAATACACTGCTGAGGGGAGCAGCAGGTGACAGAGAGGTCTGCTGCGCCATGTGAGTCACCTCCCTGGCGTGCTGCAGTGGCTGCAGATAGCTTCACAGTGCTGCACTTTAACCCATTGCATCACCAGGGAGTGCCCTTGTTTCACAAGTCTTTAGCATTGTTAATTGCTACATGACATTGACATTCTTTTGAATTTTTCCCCCCAGTAAGTTGAGTGAGACAAATTACCTCAACTTATCTTTTACTGATGAATCTCAATAGGAAACAACTGTTCTAGACTTGGGTTAGACAAATATGTCTGTCAGGTTTTTGAATAGCAATCTGTTAAGAAAGAATTATTTTTACTAAGAAACACCACACAGTTTGGGTCAGCTGTTTTAGAATTGTTAATCAGAGTTAGGTACTAATAAGAATAGGAGAAAGATGTAAATATATGTGTGTGTGTGTACATATTATATATGTTAAAAAATAAAGGTATAAACATGTTAAAAATAAAAAAATAATAAATAAAAAGAATAGAACACATCAGACTAAAGGCATAATCATTAGTTTTTAGTTTTAAAACATGTCAATGGCATTTTCAAATTGTCTAAAGATACACCTATATGCCATCACCACTCAAACATAGAAGCACAGACACACATGTACTCCAAATGTTACATTCAAAAGGAATGATCAAAAGTCAAATTTAAAATGTTTAAAGACATTTTAACCAAGACCAACTGTAAGACTGACTTAGAAAAGCAGACCATGGGTCTGGGACTCTCAGGAAGGGAGCGGGAGAGTGAGGGGGAGAGTGGAGTAGAGGGGAGGAAGAGAGCGAGGTAGAGTGTGTGAAGGACAGTGGGTACTTAGGATGTGAGGAGCTGTGGTGACTGCATCTGAGGGGAGAAATGCTATACTGTGAAAAAATAAATAAGGTTAGTTAAATAAATTAACAAAATTAAAAAATAAAATGTCTAAAGATTAAAAATTTAATAAAATCGGCCAAACTAAGAACATGTGTGTAATATGTATGTTATAGTTTTCCATCCATATTTTATTTCAAAGAAATATGTTTTACATGGCTACACAGAGAATAACAACAAATTAAGATAATTTTAGATTTTTAAATCGGCTTAACTTTGATCCTCCAATACCTCCACCAATACCATCAAAATGAGAATCAGTAGAGCAATAGATCTAAACAGGATTTGTTTTTTGTATTAGTAAGGTACAGTTGACATACAAAAAAATATTTAGCATTCACATCTTGATGAATTTGAACATGTGCACACACTGGTGACACCATCATCATAACCAAAGCACTAAACATTTCCACACCTCCAAACATTGCCTTGTTTTCTCTTATAGTATACATATATGTGTATATATATGTATAAATGTGTGTATAGGTGTGTATAGACATAGAGAGAGAGAAAATTTATTTTGTAAGAATGTTTAATATAGGATGTGCAATCTTGAAACAGTTTTTAAAGATTTATTTTGTTTATGCATACAAGAACCAGGGTGTAGTCCAGAGGTGCAGGGAGTGAGAGGATTCAACAGAGACAGAGTGGGGAGCAGAACGGGCAGATTGACTGGAATACACTGCTGAGAGGAGCAGCGGGCAAGTCAAGAGAGGTCTGCCACACCATGTGGGTCACCTCCCTAGCTGGGGATGGAACTCGTGCTGCTGTGGCTGCGGATAGCTTCATAGTGCTGTGCTTTAACTCCTTGTTCCACCAAGGAGAGTCCCAGTTTACTACTTTTATTTATAACAGTTAACCTATCTCAACTAATGCTCACATTTCTCACAGTGATTGGGGGAATGTAGATTACATTTTAAATATATTTTTAAATACAGGTTTTATTTTTATGTAGGGATAGACAATTCACATATCTCTAGGATAAAACATATTAAACTCCTTACACAAAAAACTGCCTCAGAGATGTTCCAAAAATTTCTTTTATGTTTTCTTGCTAGTCTCCATGATATTACACCTAATTTTCAGCTCATAGTCTTCACCTTACTTTGCCCATCGGCAGCATTTAAGACTGTTGATCACTCTCCTCTTCAAATTTCATTTGGCTTCTAGGACAATGCTCACTCATGCTTAATGTTTTTTCTGCCTTGCAGTTCATTTCACAATTACTTTTGCTAGTATATTTTCATATCCCCTCCTACTTAATGTTGAAGTGTACCAAGGCTTACTCTTTACTCTTTATCTATATTTCCTCCCTTGGTGATCTCATCCAGACTTTTGCTTTGATTTTATTATTTTGATGACTATGTTGTTTTTTTTTCTATTGATGTAACATTGGTTTACAAAATTGTATATGATTCATGAGGTATAGCATCATATAGTTACCACTCCACCCCCATCATCAAGGTACCCATAGTCCATTGTTCCTCCATCCCACTTGTCTTTAAATCCCAATCAAGCTGGGAAATGAAAACTAAGGTTTAAAAATGAAATTGCTTACTCAAAATCTTTATTTAGGTATCTATACCTATTTCAAAATCTGCTAGTACGAAACTGAACTCCTGTACTCCCATAACCATCATCTCAAAGCTGCTCCATCTATATAATATTTCCCATCTCATTTCATGGCAACTCCATCCTTCCTTTTGCTTAGTTCTAAAACCTTAAAGGCATTCTTATTTCTCTTGTACTTTCTGTACATCAGGATAGCCTGTTGGTTCTGCCTTTAAAAATATAACATGGAATCTGGGTCCTCCCTGGTGGTGCAGCAGGTTAAAGCACAGCACTAAGACGCTAAAGCCACTTCAGCATGAGTTCGATCCCTGCCCCGGAGGTGATCCATGTGGTGCCGCAGACCTCTCCTGACCCTCCCACTGCTCCCCTCAGCAGTGTACTTTGTTGATCTGCCTGTTCTACTCCCCACTCTGTCTCTGATGAATCCTCTCACTGCTCCACACCTCTGTCCTATTAACCCCAGTTCTGTATGCATAAATAAATAAATCTTTAATATATATATATCAATGAATCAACCACTTTTGGGACAAAGCTTATATTCTTTTCTCTTTTTATTTATTTCTTTATCTGTAACTTTTTTTTTTGAAGTAACATTGATTTAAGACATTGTAAATGATTTAGGAGAATTTCTTCACAACTCTTCTAATGTAATTACTGTACCATACCCATCACCAAAACCCCCGTAATACTCCACTATAGCCTACTGGATCCCTTTCCCTTCCCAACCTCCCCTCCCCTTCTAGAACCCTCAATTCTGTAATCATATTTCTAGTGTTTCTTTTGGTTTAGTTTTGTCTGCTCTTTTATCTCTTCAAGTTCTACATACAAGTGAAATCATCCAGTATTTGTTTTTTACCATCCATTCCCATTGCTATTATTCTGGTCTAGTCTCCCAATATTATTTCTCACCTATATCACTGAACAAACTTGTGGCTTTTCTCACGATCAATAGAGTGGAAACAGAGTGATCCTTTTAAGACAATCTAAATTATGTCTCTCCTTGTCTCAAAATCCTGTAATTGTTCCTCATTCCACGTAGTGAAAAATTCAAAGTCCTTAAATATAGCTTAGTAAGGATTTTTATTACCTAGGCAACTTCCCTCTATGTCATCTTCTGCCATATTCTCCTAATTTATTGTGTTCCAGCTACTTTGCTTCCTTGAGTTACTCAAATATATGGGTGCACTGCCCCCTGCTGTAAAGTATTTTGAGCTTGCTGTTTCACTGCTTAGAATTCTCTTCTCCCAGAGTAGCCTATGAGTAAGTCTCTCACATCCTTCAGTCTTTCTTCAAATGTATTTCTCAATAAGCTTTTCCTTTACTACTATAATGAATCATTGAAACCACACGCCACAGTGTTCCCCTACACTCATAATACCAATCCACCTCACTTGACTCTACTTTTTCTTTTTTCCTTAGCACTTATCAGCTTTAATATTCTAGATAATTTAATAGTTATGGTTATTTTTGTGATCTGTCTTCATCTGCTACACTTTAAGCTACTTAAGGAAATGGGTCTTTGCTTTATTCCTGTTTTTCTTTAAATCCCAGAACAGTGAATGGCACATGGTAGGTACCCAGTTGATGCTGTTGAACAAATAAATGAAATATCATTATTTATTAGATATTTCCTTTATGATTCATTCCTAAGTCAGACAGAATATAGTCTTGAAAAATTCTCTTTCTCGTGAAGAAATACATGAGGATTGATGAGACATATTTTTATTAAATATTTTTTTTAAGATTTATTTATTTATGCATTCAGAACTGGGGTACAGGCCAAAGGTGCAGGAGCAGTGAGAGGATTCACCACAGACAGAGTGGGGAGCAGAATAGGTCAACTGACAAAGTACACTGCTGAGAGGAGCAGCAGGCAGGTCAGGAGAGGTCTGCCACGCCTGTGCCTATCACCTCTGGGGCAGGGATCGAACTCATGCTGAAGTGGCTTTAGCTTCTTAGCCCTGTGCTTTAACCTGCTGCACCACCAGGGAGGGCCTGAGACATATTTTTCAAATATGTTTTAATTGTTACATAACAAAAGTTATGGCCTGTAGAGTATATTACTACCCATTTTAAGTAGGGAGAAACATGTTCATAGAATATCCTAGTCTATCAAGCTATAAATAATTGCAGTAAATATTTCATTAATCCCTTTATGTCATCCATAACGGTACCTCTTAACATTTTAGAATAATGCAAACCAGAAGAGTTCACTTAGGACCTGATATTTACTATTCAATATCATTGTTTCCATGGAAACAATGGAGCAAACTCTAAAGACACTATGTGAACTAACTTCACATAGTGAAGTTAACCATTAGTCACTCCCACAGAAGATGGTGAGAAGTCATGTTTTTCCTCTCTACAAACTCATAGGCAATTTTATGTGGGTGTACAGTATGCCAGCTCAGTTTGTGTACCAAAGAATCACATTCAGATTATTTGGCAGCTTGTCAAGTCTTTATAAAAACACTAGAAGTTCGGCCCTCCCTGGTGGCGCAGAGGGTTAAAGCACAACACTGAGAATCTAAAGCCGCTTCCGCATGCGTTCGATTCCCACCTGCCCTGGAGGTGACCTCTCCTGACGTGGCAGACCTCTCCTGACCCGCCCGCTGCTCCCCTCAGCAGTGTACTTCGTCGATCTGCCTGTTCTGCTCCCCACTCTGTCTCTGGTGAAGCCTCTCACCGCCCCTGAGCCTCTAGCCTGTACCCCAGTTCTGTATACACAAATAAATAGATCTTTAAAAAAAATAAAAAAATTTAAAAAAAAACACTAGAAGTTCATATATGAATCATTTACTTCTACAATAGAAAAGGAAAATCTGGGAAAGAATGACATAGACAAATTTAGTGGCAGACAGTTTACTCTCACCTTCTCATCTTTCTTCTGTTGCTATATAGTGGCAGTGTCAGTTGATTAACATGTATTCAAAGCTTGGAGGGGTGTGTGTGTGTGTATCATTTGGTCTGCACTTACAGAACGGAGAGATTGGGTTGCTTCCATACTTGTCATTGCACTGATAGACAAAGAAGATAGAGTGAATATAAGTAGGAGCAGTGAGCATACCTACCTTTAAAAACAGTCTTGGGGTGGGAATAGAGTAGGAAGGGGGTCTAATGGTATATGATAAATGGATGTGAGTGATTTGTTGGTGGGCATATTGTCATGAGGTGTCAACCTATTCTCCAGAGTCATATATAGTGCTGTAAACTGTTTCCTCAGTAAATAAATAGATAAAAAATTGAAAATAACAGCAGTCTTGTGACAGCCATGCTGAGTGAGCTCTTTTCCCCCCTTTGTAACTAATTGTTGCTTACTCATTAGCTGTTGGTTAGAGAAGCTGATGGCATTCTGCATGTTCACTCAATGTGTTCAAATCTGGAGATTTTAGAGTATTTTGCCAAGTGGAAAATGGAAAAACATAAATCTTTTGTGGCCTTACAGGGGGATTGATTTCATGGTTGAGTAACAATAGTTTGACTCACTTAAGGGAGACAATTTATTTGTTTTAATTTGTGAACCAACTCTATTTCTATTATCTCTATCTAGATGTCCCAATTTCAGAGGTCAGTGGGGAAATTACTGGTACATGGGTGCCAAATGTGAGCAAATCTGGAGTACACTGGACCTGGTTTTAGTAGCAACATTACCTGGAATAGGACTGGCTTTAATAGTTGGCGTAATACTCCAGACTGTCCACTATTGTAAACAGAAGTCAAAGAATACGCAGAGTTGCCGGTAAGAAATTTATAAATAAGTCTCTTTGATAATGACAGGAAATTTCTTGTGAGAACTTCCAACAAATCAAGAAACAATGGGTATTTTTCATGCATACAGCTGATATGTTCTTTCATGTTTATCAATATTTAATTAAAACTGAGCAAATGTATTTTTTCAGGTTCTGGGTATATCAAAAACGAGAGCACCTTCCTCAGATAAAAGTTGCATGCAATTCAGTAAAAATCTGCCCTTCTTTAGGGTTTTCCTTCTGTCAAGGCAGTATTTGTGAGGGAGTGAATAGAGTAGTGGAACAACTATTACCATAAGTATGGGGGGGTTGCTTTACCAGTACCTCTTAGTCATCTCCAATCCCCTTAACAATGTCAGAGAAATGCCAACAGGAATCCAATAGACTTGAATGATAATCTGTTACTGTTCTAGATCTCTTTACCTCCACTGGGCTTCAATCTCATCTATAAAATTCAGATTATTGTAATCTGACTTTGCAGAGCTGATGAGAATAATACAAAAAAATCTGTCATTTACTAAAGGTTTATAATGTCTGGTAGGCTTAATTAGAAATGTTTCATATCTGTCAAGTCATTTAATCCTCAAAAGAACCCTACAGAATGCAGATGAGGTTACTGAAGAGAGATGAAGTCACTTGACTGAGATTTCAGAGCTAAATCTGTATCCAGATTACCTGGAGACCAAGACTACACTTTTTACTCCTACTCTATATTGATGGAATTTTAAGAAATAAAACAGTGCTTTGACATTTGTAACTATATTCCCTTAATTCATTTGCTTAAAAGCAAACAAAACTCTTCATATTGCCCTGGCACAGAATTAGAGAGTAGGGGTTTTATCAGTTGGATAAAATCATATCAGTGTCATATCATTAAATTCAAAGTAATATCCACTTTTTAAAAGATTTCTATTATTTATTTTTTTAAATTATAGATAACAATTTCCTTCTGTCACAAGCAGTGGTAAGAGAATAATGGTTTAAAATTCTCATTAGAATTGTATTCCAAGGGAAAAGAAATTATTTTGTTTCATTTACCTTTGTATCACCTTATAGGCATCCTTTAAATATATTTTGGCTTAGGATAGGTGTTCAATAAATACTTGTTCAATTGCTTGCATAATAAATAATATTTAGTAGAAATCTGACTCAGAAAGATAGCATGCTAATCCAACATATAAAAATTCATTTTTAAAACATTTACTAGAAACAAGGGTTTCTATTCTTGGAATATGGAAAACAAGACTTAGGCAAGGAAATTCACAAAAGATATTTATGAGAAGGTGTGAAAGTATTCCTTTAAACCCAAACATTCTTGTAACCAAAATTTACCTCAATTACAAAAAAAAAAGTAATAAAGGAATATAAATAATTGGCAACTGTAACAAAATCATCAAACTTGCTTATATTTACTCATAAAAACAATGAAAATACATTATTTTCCTTATGAAATTGGAATTAAAAACGGCAACTCAGGCCCTCCCTGGTGGCGCAGTGGGTTAAAGCACTGCACTGAGAAACTAAAGCCACTTCCGCATGAGTTCGATCCCCGCCTGCCCTGGAGGTGACCACATGGCGTGGCAGACCTCTCCTGACCCGCCCGCTGCTCCCCTCAGCAGTGTACCTCATCGCTCTGCATGTTCTGCTCCCCACTCTGTCCCTCGTGAATCCTCTCACCCTCCGCATCTCTGGCCTGTACCCCAGATATGTAAGAATAAATAAATAAATCTCAAAAAAAAAAATGGCAACTCATTTGAATGTAAGCAAAGAAATCAAATTGGTACCAATTCTAAAGAATTTTTTTAAGTATCTTTAAATATTTCAATTAATATTTACCAAAAAATTGTTAAAAGGTAGCAATTCCTCGCTACAGTTCAGTCTCAGAAAAATGACTCATCTTTAAAAGATAACAGGACCATCAAACTTAAAAGCTTTCATATAGCAAAAGAGGCATTAACCAAAACAAAGAGACACTCTATTGGGAGAAAATTTTTGCACTCCATACAACTGATAAGGGACTAATGATCACAGTTATCTACAAGGAGCTCACATGTCAACAGAAACAAAGTAAACAACCCAGTCAGGCCCTCCCTGGTGATGCAGCAGGTTTAAAGCACAGCAATAAGAAATTAAAGGCACTTCAGCATGAGTTTGATATACCTCCGCCTGCCCCGGAGGAGATCCACATGGCTGCAGATCTCTCCTGACCCGCCTGCTGCTCCCCTCCGCAGTGTACTTCGTAAATCTGCCTGTTCTGCTCCCCACTCTGTATCCGGTGAATCCTCTTGCTGCACCTGTTCCTCTGGCCTGTACCCCAGTTCTGTATGCATAAGTAAATAAATCTTTTTTAAAAAATAAAATGGGCAGAGAGCAAAACAGACACTTCTCCAAAGAGGAAGCGCAAGTGGCCAATAGGTATATAAAAAAAAGATGTTCAATGTCACTTGTAATCAGGGAAAAGCAAACCAAAAGCACAATCAGATATCAGAAAGAATGGCACATACTAAAAAAAACTAGCAACAATAAAGGTTGGGGAAGGTGTGGAGGAAAAGGTACTCTCTTACACTGCTGGTGGGAAAGTGAACTAGTACAACCAGTATGGAAAGCTGTGTGGAGTTTCCACTAAAAATGGGGATACCATATGACCCAGCAATTCCATCCCTAGGAATCTACCCAAAGAACACAAAAACATTAATTCAAAAAGATACCTGCACTCTTGTGTTTATTGCAGCACTGTTTGCAATAAGTAAGATATGGAAACAACCCAAATTCCCAAAAATAGATGAGTGAATCCAGAAGATGTTTTATATATATATATATATATATAATGGAATACTATTCAGCAATCAAAAAAGATGAACTTAGGCCATTCACAGCCACATGGATGAAGCTGGAAGGAATTATGCTCAATGAAATAAGTTGCAAGGGAAAAAATATTGGATAGTTTCGCTTATATGAGGAATATAGGGGAACCAAATAAGGGATCGAGATAATAATTGTAATAAGAATAACAACAATAAATTAAAAAACAAAATTAACAAGCAGCTATAAATCAGATATGTTCTACAGGGGAGGGGGGGAGAAAGAGCAAAATAGGGGGTGGGAAGAGCACAAGAGACTATGGTGATGGTGGTTCACAGGTGAAGTTGGCAATTTTGCAGGGACTATACCTGAGAGAAGAAAGCAAACGTTGCACAAAAGTGAACAATAATGTACAACATATATTTATTAATTAATTAGTTTTTTAAAATGTAAGAAAGAAAAAAGGACTATTGAGGACAAAAATGTTACTGCTTCCAGATCTAGAGCAAGAAATATTGTCATGCTACAAAACATATGAAATTATTAAGGACTACTGAGGTTATATCAGAAGGATACAACAGTCAACTCAAAGATTCTTATTAGCCAAAACTGGATCAATTTTAGAATAAAAAGGGACTTAGAAATTTTATATCTGTTTTCACCTAGCGTTGGAGGGCTTTTTTTAGAGAGCAACTATCTCTAATGAATAAACACATATATTTGCTATATTTCTAATTTCTAGTTTGTTATATTTTCATTTTTATAGTTCAAATAATTTTTATTTCAATAGAAACATTTATTGAAAATATTTCCTTTGATTCCAATTTATCAACTTTTCAGTTTCTTTTTTAATTGAAGTAACATTGGCTTTCAACACTGTATGATTCACAGAAATAGGATTATATCTCTCCAGATATATGTTGCCTTACTAAACTCACTACCAGGACATCCATAGTTCACTGTAGGCAATAGTCCTCCTCCATACCTTGTTCTCCATTCTCTTCCTCCCCCTCTACTAGATTCAATTCTATAGTCACACTTCTGGGGTTTGATTCTGTCTGACTTTTTTTTTTACTTTTACATATAGATATATTATTTCAGACATTTTTCCATACTTAAAAAAAAGATTATTTATACATACAGAACTGGAGTATATAGGCCAGAGGTGCAAGGGCAGTGAGAGGATTCACCGGAGACAGAGTGGGGAGCAGAACAGGCTGACTGAGAAGTACACTGCTGAGGGGAGCAGCAGGAAGGTCAGGAGAGGTCTGTAGTGCCATGTGGGTCACCTCCAGTGCAGGAATCAAACTCATGCTGAAGTGGCTTTAGCTTCTTTGTGCTGTGCTTTAACCTTCTGTGCCACCAGGGAGGGCCTTTCCATAATTTTTAAAAACATCCTGTTTATTTTTTCACAATATAGGATTTCTTTCTTCAGGTATGGTCACCATAGTTTTACCACTACCAAAGCACCTGTAGTCCTCCATCTTAGTCCATCATGTTCTCTTCCCCCCTTGGGAAGATTCCTTAGTGTAGTGGAAAAAAATACAGTCATAAAGTCAGACAGGATACATTTCAAATCTTTGTAACATAAATTACCATGTGGCTTGAGGAATTTCCTTAAAATTTCTCAGCCTCAGACTTCTCATTGGCAAAATGGATTAACATGTATCTTACATGCTTTTTGTAATTATTCACTTAAGGTAATATAGTTTTTTTTTTAAGATTTATTTGTGCATACAGAACTGGGGTACAGGCCAGAGGCTCAGGGGTGGCGAGAGGCTTCACCAGAGACAGAGTGGGGAGCAGACCAGGCAGATCGACGAAGCACACTGCTGAGGGGAGCAGCAGGCGGGTCAGGAGAGGTCTGCCACGCCATGTGGTTACCGCCGGGGTGGGTGGGAATCGAACTCATGCGGAAGTGGCTTTAGCTTCTTATTGCAGTGCTTTAACCCGCTGTAATATAGGTTTAATGAAATATACTGCTGTCATAAAAAATAAGATGGATGAATGGCTGGGTAGAGAGATGGATATACAGGTAGGCATATGTTAAGTTAAGTACAATAAAATGATAATTATAGACTCAAGGTGGTATATATAGGCAGTCACTAAAATTCTTTCAATTTTGCTGAATGTTTGAAATGTTTCAAAATAAAATGTTGGGAAAATATAAGATAAAGTTAAGTAAGATATTTAGAACTTAGAAATCATTCCACATATGATAACCATTATTATTGCCTTCTCTTGGGTTCATACAGTCATGAGAGCACCCATTCTTTATTGCCATGAGAAGATTTTATATTTTTAAAATTTATTTATGCATACAAGAACTGGGGCACAGACCAGGGATATGGTGGGGGGTTCACCAGAGGCAGAGTGGGGGGCAGAACAGGCAGGTCAACTGAAATACACTTCTGAGGAGAGCAGCAGGCAAGACAAGAGCAGTCTGCTGCGCCATGTGAAGTCACTTCCCCGGCCCAGGGATCGAACTCATAAGGCAGCAGCAGCGGCTGCGTATAGCTTCGTAGTGCTGTGCTCTAACCCCTTGCACCACCAGGGAAGGCCCAAGAAGGTTTTAGAAAGGGCCTTATAGTGATGGGTATATTGGTGGTAAGAATTTTATGAGAACTACACCTGAGAAGATAAAGTAAATGTTATACACAAAATAACAATTATGTAAACAATTATTAATTATGTGACCAGTAACCAATTAAGCAAATTCTCTATCCTAATTATATTTTTGTTTTCATTTTATTTGCCAGAGAATACAGGAATGTATCAGAACTTCAACCTCAACATAATTCTGCATGTACTGTTAATACAGATATGAGAATTTCACAACCAACTCAAGGCCAGGTAACTATTGAAACTCATTTTTCTTTTAAACTAAATTTATAGAAAGCAGAAAAGAGAGAAATGCCTTAAAGAAAAACAAAATGAATACTGGGAGATTAATGAAGTATCCAGAGACAACAAAATAAAGTGTTATCAGAAGTTCAAATTGTCCACATATGGGATGATTTATGATAGGTTATTAATCAGTAGGCTACAGGCAAGGCCTGGGACCAAATATACTGGGTGTGCTTTTTAATTCTTCTCTCCATCACTTGTTTCTAGGTAAAATTAAGTTAAAAAACATATCAAAGGCAGTTTTGGAGAAAGTTGAAGTACATGTAAAAGAGGAAGGAAAGTTGCTGAAAAAAAAAGTACCAGTAAGATATGGATAAGAAGACAAGGATTTGAGCCATTTAGCTTTTTTGTTTTGTACTACCTAAAAATCTCCACACATTTAATAACGCGTTATCACTAGCACAGTGTCTCTAAAACAGAAGATTTATGGGGTTCTCTTCAGTTCAGTGTACTTTAAAAATAGTTATGAATACAAAAAAAAGTTCGAGGTGTCATACTTGACCACAAGTATCAAAAGTAGCAATGATGTTTTTATTGTTTTAAATCAAACAAATAAGTAAGATAAGACAGTCATATTTTGTTATGGTGTATAAAGTCCCAGAAATGCTTAATTGTGAGCTCTAAATTTTAAGAAACTGAGACTAAAGAAATTCAGCCTCAGCATAGTTCTATATATGTTCCTGGATATGGATTCTTCTCAATAATATCAAGGCCAGTTAAAATTGAAACTCATGAAATGGTGAAATGTTTAAGATCAAACATTGATAAAGATTAATGAATAAAGAATAGTCATTAAATATCTTCTACTCAAAGACAGAGTAATTAAATATTGGGGCTTAATTTACAGTGTGAAGGACTTATGTATATGTATATAGTGTACATATATTACATTTATATACTTACACATACTTTTGTACATACAACATTTTTTTTCAAATAAGAAACTGAAAGGAAATATGTGGTGAATAATGCTGATGTTTCCAAAATGCTAGCTCTAAAGCTGTCAAATCACATTCACTGTCAGTTTTTCAAGTGAACAACTGTTTTGTAGTTATATCTCTTTTTTTTTTCTGGGAACACACTACTTAAATCATAAATAATAAAACCACTTTTACAAAATTAAAGTAACATCAGTTTACAATATTATATAGGTTTCAGCTAGACAGCCTTATAAAACACCTTTATATACTACATTGCCACTAAAAGTCTACTTTCCATCCATCAATATACAATTAAGGGCTAGAAAATCAAGCAGGAAAATAAAGCAAGTTTTCATACCTTGAAAAAAAACAACTTTTCATAAGAATGTGTTAACTAAATTTGTACTCTAGTGTAGAATGCAAAATCTGAGTCTTAACATGTATGAAGTGTAAATGTAGTTAAGAAAATAAGTTTTTTAACCAAGAAACTATATATAATAAAGTTATTGCAGTTATTTATGTATTCCCCAAGAGGCCTAAGGAGAGTATCACTTATAATATTATTATTTTCTACCCCATTGTCAACATTGCCTTTTTGAAGCACTGGGCATATAGTAGAAACTAAATGAGTACTTGAATGAATGAATACATGTATGCACAAATTAGTGAATGAATATTCCTGATGAACTTTATTCTACTGTACACATAAATTGTCATATATTATCACATGTTAATAACCTGGTTACCAAAAAAAGTGATCTATGGAGACAAAATCTTGCATACTTGGTGATTTGATCTAAGAAAGTCTGATACAGTGGTAGTTGCTCATGTTAACATATCATAAATGGTAACAAATCATAAATCACTGGTTGCAAGGAATCAACATGACAGTGAGCATAAATGGGGATAAAATACTCCCATTCCTGCATTATAATCAGAAGCCAAAAGCAGGACATCGTATAACGGGAAATTAATAATCTTTTTAGCAGTAAATTTTATTTTATTATTTAATTTCTAATTTCATAGAATTAGAACCAGAGAACATTAAAGCTTAATTTTTATCATTTGTCCTTATAATAACATCAACATATTATCTAACTCCTGCACTTTCTTGACATCTTTAAGTGTGCTATTAATATATAGTTTTTGAATATACAACTGTAATCTATAACTTCATTCAAATGTTTTCTTGTTAAAAAATCTTACCCTTCCGGCCCTCCCTGGTGGCACAATGGGTTAGGACACAGCACTGCAAGCTAGCCACAGCCACGTCAGTGCGAGTTAGATCCCGGTCCCAGAGGTGATCCACATGGTGTGGCGGACCTCTCCTGACCCGCCACTCCTCCCCTCAGCAGTGTACTTCCTCAGTCTGCCTGTTCTACTACCCACTATGTGTCTGGTGAAGCCTCTCACCACTCCTGCACATCTGGCTTGTACCCCAGTTCTGTATGAGTAAATAAGTAAATCTTTTTAAAAATCATTTAAAGGGCCCTCCCTGGTGGCACAGCGGGTTAAAGCACTGCACTAAGAAGCTTAAGCCACTTTCGCATGAGTTCGATCCCCGCCTGCCCCAGAGGAGATCCACATGGCGTGGCAGACCTCTCCTGACCTGCCCGCTGCTCCCCTCAGCAGTGTATTTCTCGATCTGCCTGTTCTGCTCCCCACTCTGTCCCTGGTGAATCCTCTCACCCTCTGCATCTCTGACCTGTACCCCCAGTTCTGTATGAATAAATAAATCTTTAAAAAAATCATTAAAAAAATCTTACCCTTCCAACTATTTTTTTTAAAACATAAGTCTGTGTTCTTTTGCCTATATACAAGAGTATAAAAACCCCAGACATGAAAAAAGATAAGACAAAATATTTCTAACATTAAGAAACATTATCATTATTAACAATTTCTTAATCAAGAAGGTTATTAGAACAGACATTATCTTTTGTCTAATTTCACCATAAAATTTTTTAGAAATGAGGTATATAACCAGATGGTTGAAGTATGTGTCATCACATGTGAGTGGCAATTAGGAGCAGGAAGGCTGCCTTGCTGTAGCTGTATGGCATTCTCCAACTGAAATAGGCAGGGAAGATTATTACATTGGTTTTAGAAGAAGAGGAATAAATCATTTTCAGCAGCCACAAGACAAACAGTTTTGTCAGAACTTGGCTGAAGAATCTACCACCATGATGACAGAGGAAGTTCCTTGCTTCACTCCTGAGAGGAACATGTAAGATTTCACCAAAGGGAAACAACATCAGATTCCTGGAGACCAACAGACTATATAGAACACAATCATGCTTTATTGAACAAGATGTGGAGACAAACACCTGGAGCTTGCAGTGTTGTGCAGAAGCAAATGGCAGGGCAAACAGCTCAGTCAGGAGACCTGGGGAGGGGAAAGAGAACTTACGTAAATATATACACCTCTGATGGAGGGGAAACACGGGGTAATCTCACAGCATGTTCACAGCGGTAAGTACAAAGACAGTGAGTTTAACTACACCCCTCTGGACTGGTACTGACATTGCGAAGTACACTGGTAGTGCCACACCCTGACTATGGAATCTCTGATCAGGAAACTCAGTGGAGGATATTGCCATTGCCAAACATGTGAAACAGACCTCCCGCTTCTACAGTAACGGGTAGGAAAGGGAAATTATTAACCAATTTTCTTAGCTCTCCTTTCCTTCAAATTATCTGAAACATTCAGCAGGAGAAAAAAGAATTTTATAGGTGGAAATGTATATAGTGAGTATTTAGGCATGTATTTAGGCATGCATAGTGTTTAACCATAACATGAATTCACATAATCATTTATTCAAAAATACTTTTGAGTACCTATTACATGTTAGACACTCTATTAGTACTGGGGATGCTGTCAAATAAAAAAAAATCTGGTATTTCCTTTTATGGAGCTTCTAATTTAGAAATAAATAAATATAGATATCCCTCAAATAAGCATACTAATACATGTGAAAGTGTAAGTGCAATAATTGTTTAGAAGGAGGACAGTGCTAAGATCATTTGAATAGCATGTGTGATAGGAGAGAAGGAAAATGTTATTCTGTGCCTCGAATATTTTATCTTCTCTCCTACTTCGTGTGCTTCTTAGACTTAATTTAGGGTTTATTGAGACCTTAAGTAAAATAAATACATAAATTAGCAATAAAGAAATAATTAAAATAAAACTTTACATTTGTACTTTATGTGAAGCTACTGTTATAATTTTGTCTAGATTATATGGCATCAGAAATAATGGTAATCATAAAAATCCTGGTTACACAGGTTATAGTTATTAGCTAGTTTGGGAACAATAAGATTAGATTAGTTTTCTACATATATAAGATGAACATCTATATTGACAAGCTAAGAAGAAAAAACACTGTTTTGACTAATCAAAAAAGCTCCCTGAATTGTTTCTTTTTTTTTTTTTTTGCTACTTTCAGATTATGATGCTTCAATTTTTCTGGAATTAATTTTTAAGTATGTTTTTATAAACCATAATATATCCAGGCCTTAAGGAAATGTCATCACATGAAATTCTCCAGTTTTACCAGTAGATGGCAAAGACTAACCACTGTATCCTTATTGTTCCCCATTTGAAACAAAAAAATCAAACGCAAAAATTCTGTAGTTAAGAACTCAGTGGCAAATTATTCAGAGAAGTGTAACGCCAGTATTAAGTTATGATTCTGATAAAATTTTCAATAATTTCTCCCACACTAATGGCATTATAAAGTAAAAATCAATAAAAAATTAGGAAAATAGAAAACTGTAGGTAAGGAAGCATTACAACTATCCCTTTTCTAAATTTTATGTGAGTGAAGAAAATACATTTACCAAAATATCAGGCCTATTTTTCTTTAGGTGGGAGGTTAGCTGCTTTTCCTCCCTTATTTCCATATTTTTCAAAATAAATTTAAAATTATTTGCTTTTTCAAATATGCAAAGTAAATGATAAGAAAGGAAATACATTCAAAAATGAAATTAGACAAGAGACAATTTGTTTAACCCTATGCAGAAGTATTTTTTTAATATTTTACTTATTTATGCATCCGAAAATGGGGTACAAGCCATTGGTCCAGGAGCGACAAGAGGATTCACCAGAAACAGAGAGGGGAGCAGAACAGGCAGATAGACAATGTATACTGCTGAGGGGAGCAGCGGGCGAGACAAGAGAGGCTTGGACATGTGGATCATCTCCTGGGCAGAGATGGAACTCTCGCTGAAGAGCCACGGCTTGACTCAGCTTCACAGAGCAGCGCTCCAATGTGCTGTGCCACCAGGGAGGTCCCAGTGTTTTAAAAAACAAATTAGCTTCTATTATATTATTTTTTAAAAATTAGCATTCTAGTAAAGTGTAACTGTTTCCATAAAAGATCGAAAATTCAAACAGATTTATTTCCCATTAAACTAATAGAAAACTTTCCCCCTGCCACATACACATAAAACACTAGACTCAGCAGTTCAAGTGAGGAATTCTGATATTTCAATTATTTATGTACAAAAGAGAAAAGAGAATTCCCTGTTTTTGATGAAATGAATATATTGATACCAAAATCTGAAGATCACATTTTAAGAGATAAACCAATCACTTTCATGAATATATATGTTAAATCATGAATAAAATATTAATAAACATTATCTAGTTAGTGGTACATTAAAAAATAACATGTCATGACAAAGTAATATTATTCAGGAACGTGAGGGTATAAATCAATCACATTAATATATCTAGGGAAAATTATGCTCGTTTTCACAAATACTGAAAAACACTTGATAAATTTGATATCTGTTCATGTAATAAAAACACTCAATAAAAGTGAGACAGGTGAGTAGCTCTTTAACATCATAGAATGTATGTCTCCCAAACTGAAAGTGAGCATTAGTTATAAGAAAGGCAGACTTAGCCCCTCTAAAGTAAGGAACAGGAGAAGGATGCTCATTATCAGGAATATTATTTAATAGTATTTAAGTTACCAGCCAATGCGTTTAGAAAAAGAAAGAAATTAACATTATAGAAATTAGCAAGGAAGAATTAAATCTACCATTTATGTATGGGAGAAACATTCTCTATATAGAAAAACAAGGTGTATTTTGTATAGATTTGGTACTTCCATTTATATAACTAATAAGTTTAGAGGATATAATAAACTACACCAGCAAAAAAAAAAATACATAAAGAATTTAAACTGCATAACTTCTAAAAGAAAGCATTAGAGGAATTCTTTATAACACTGAAATGGGGCTGTTCTTTTTTAACTGAGATTCAAAATAGAGAAGCTATAAAAAGTTACTAGTGCAATTTTACTACATTAAAAACAGGGCTCTCCCTGGTGGCGCAATGGGTTAAAGCACCACATTATGATGCTCTCTGAAACCACTGCAGCACAAGTTCAATCTCCAGCCAAGGAGCTGATCCACATAGAGTGGCAGACCTCTTCTGACCTGCCCACTGCTACCCTCAGTAGTATACTTTTTCAATCTGGCTGTTCTGCTCCCCACTCTGTCTCGGGTGAATCCTCTCACCCACCATACCTCTGGCATTTACCCAAGTTCTGTAAGCATAAATAAATAAATCTTTTTTTTTTAAAAAAGTGGCAATAACAAATACTTATATATCAATATTCACTCTAAAAAATTTTGAATATACTCACCAACCAAAAATTTCTGTGATTTGTTGGATCAGAAAAGAAAACCCAACCTTCTGTTGTCTCCAGGAGACTCATTTAAGCATCAAAGATAAACATAGGTTCAAAGTCAAAAACTGGAAAACAAACCTAAATAGCAAGCGCCCCCCACCAAAAAACAAATAAATAAATAAATAAAAGGCAGGGAAGCCATATGTCTAGCAGATAAAATTAACTTCCAGCTAAAAAAAAAAGATAACAGGCGACAGGGATATGTGTTATATAACGATTAAGGATCAGTACATCAGGGCCCTCCCTGGTGGCGCAGTGGGTTAAAGCACAGCACTAAGCCACTTCCGCATGAGTTCGCTCCCTGCCTGCCCCGGAGGAGATCCACATGGCGAGGCAGACCTCTCCTGACCCGCCCGCTGCTCCCCTAAGCAGTGTACTTCGTCGATCTGTCTGTTCTGCTCCCCACTCTGTCTCTGGTGAATCCTCTCACCCTCCACATCTCTGGCCTGTACCCCGGTTCTATATGAATAAATAAATCTTAAAAAAAAAAAAGGATCAGTACATCAAGAAGACAAAATACATCATATACATCATATACATGCACCAAAGGATAACCAACAGATATAACTGCTATTTATGAACCTAAAATTAGACATTGGTCACAAACTAATAGTATAAGAAGATTTCAATCCCCTACTTAAATTAATGGACAGAACAACCAGACAAAAAATTGATAAGAAAACAATCGACTCAAACAAGGAATTAGACCTTATTAGATATTTATAGAGAATACACCCTTGATAAACTATTTACACGGTTTTTTTAAGATTTATTAATTTATGCATATAGAACTGGGGTACAGGCCAGAGGTGCAGGGGAGGTGAGAGAGTGGGAAGCAAAACATGTGGACTGATGAAATACACTGCTGAGGCATGTGGGCATGTCAGGAGAGGTCTGCAACCCCATGTGGGTCACCCCCCAGGGCGGGGATAGAACTCATGGTGAAGTAGCTTTAGCTACTTAGCGCTATGTTTTAACCTACTGCACCACCAGGGAGGATCCTGTCTACACGTTCTTGTTAAAGGCTCATGGATAGATCACAAGTTTAACCTTAATATAAATAATTTACTTTTCTACAAATTGTAGCAAATAAATAAGTAGATTTTTCCAGTGAGGAAAATTTCTCTCCTTTGAGGAAATAATTCCTCAAAACTTGAATTATTTCAGCAGAAGCTAGGATGAGACAGAAGTGATATCCTCAGGTAGGAGAACATATTATACAACAGCTAAGATTCTACTATAGCCAACTGTAAGATTCTATATCTTTTTTGGTATATCATACTTTAAATTAGCTTTAGCTTCTTCCTATTTGAATAATCAAAGAAGTTCTTATATTTTGTTCTTCAACTTTGCTTTCTCAGTAGGTTAAATACCAAGGTTATTCTTTGAAGCCCTCCTTCCCATTCTTCCTCCCCCCTTTTTATTTTTTTAACAAATTACGTTTTTTGAAACTTATCTACTCAACCACCCTTGGAAGATCTCCATACAAATTATACCTGTCAGTTTGGGAGCATCAAATGCTAAGTTGGAAGGAATTTTAGCTGCACAGTGGCTTAAATTTTATTTATTTATTTTTAAAAGATTTATTTATTCATGCAGAACTGGGGTACAGGCCATAGGTGCAGGGGCGGTGAGAAGCTTCACCAGAGACAGAGTGAGGAGCAGAACAGGCTGACTGATGGAAGTACACTGCTGAGGTGAGCAGCGAGCGGGTCAGGAGAGGTCTGCCTCACCATGTGGATCACCTCTGGGACAGGTGGGGATCGAACTCATGCTGAAGTGGCTTTAGCTTCTTAGTACTGTGCTTTAACCTGTACAGTGGCTTAAATTTTAAAGGCCTTTAATGTGGTTACTTGTCAAAGTTTTTTTTTTTTAAGTACAAAATTAGTTATTGCCATTTAAATTTCCTTTACTCAGAATGCTCAAAAAAAAAACTTAGTTGATTTTGTCAGTCATAATTTTCCTTTGCAGAAATCATGGTTGCTTTTATCTATTAGGTTATGTTTTCTTAAGCATTGGATAAAATTATTCTTTGTTAATTTACCACATCTTTTACAATGGAAGAGTAAGAGTTAATGATCTGTATTTTTCAGTTTTTCCTTATGGACTGGACTTCAAATAGTGGTCATTTATTAGAAATGTTTTATGGTCAGCTAGTCCCAAATTTCAATTTTGAGCTCCTTCAGACTGTTCAGAAATTCAACCCTTTTGATTATCCTACACCTAGTACACTGATTAAGATTTGACAAGAGATTCCAAATCAAATAACCAAATATGGGCAATAACTATCTTTGGGATAGAATAGTTATAGAATATAAAGAGATTCCAAATCAAATAACCAAATATGGGCAATAACTACCTTTGGGATAGAATAGTTATAGAATATAATACACATTTAAAATAATTTTCTCTAATTATTCAGATCTATTTTATTTATTACATATGTTAAGGTGAGCGTGTTTTTAATTTACCACAGTAAAAATCAATGAAAACAATTTATGTAGTCTCTTTTTTAATGTTTTTGTTAAATTTTAGGGGTAGTTCTTCTGTTTGTTCTCTCATTTCACTCTCTGGGTTATAGTGTAAAAGCTCTGAATTTGGAATCATATGTTTTGAGTTTCAGAAAGGTTCTGTGACCTTCATATTTTTCCATGTTGAATTTATAAAATCTGAATCATTTGACTAGTGGTCACTACTTGTTCTAAAGACTATTTTTTTCTCAGTCAACCATCTATTCAGTATTCACTAAGCCTTTACTGTGAGCAAAGTATTTTAGGATATGAGTCAGGTAATGAAGTAAGAGGACTATAACATTCATCACATACTTTCCATGTATCACATTATTTTAATCACAGAAAACATATATCTACTTTAATTTTTATGACTACCCTATATATTCTTAATATCTATATATTTTTTTAAATGAGTAAATCAAAAGTAAGGTAGATTAAATAAGTCACACATGGCCATGGTACTAGCAACAGAATCAGGTTACAAAAGCAGGTCTCTAAAGTCTCAGTTCCATCTTCTTTCCACTAAACCACAACTACCTCCTGTGTAATTAAAAATTATGATAATAATAACTAGCAGAGTTAGTACTAATGCCCCAAGATATATACCAGATAATTTGTGTACATTGACATTTAGTCCTCACAACAACCCTATGAATATTACAGAGGAAAAAACTTACAAAATACAAGTTAAATAACTTTGTTAGCAGAGTCAAAAAGTTTTATGTAAGTCAAGGAAAATTTGATGAGTCAGCTCTTCTACCACCCTCCTTTTTCTTTAAACATGATAACTGACTGACTTCAGGACCTCTTTATACGTCAGTATATCTTCAGTGTTCATCATGTACAAAGCACTGTAATAAGCTTGGAGAAAACAGGCAATTGAAAAATATATATGAAGTAAGATTCTTGTCTTCAAAAATCTTGTTTTTCATTTTTGCCTATATTTCTTCCTTCCCCTATTTACATTCTATAGAATTTATCAAAAGGCATTCAAGTTGAAAGCAAAGTCAGTAGGAATATATTTTTCATGTGTTGCAAATTGGCTGATACAAATCTTATTCTAACTATATTGAGGGATGTAGTTGCCACAATGCAAAGTGTTTCTGGGTTGTTAAGAATGGACTTAAAGTTACTTTTTGTTTATAAATCCCCAATCCAGTTTATAAATTCCCAATCCAATTCTGTTTTACCAGCAAGGTATTCTGCCTTTTCTCACTCATTTTAATATCCCCTTTCCAGAATTTAAATTATTTTTATATGGCACACAAAAATATATTTATACATTTTCAGGTTTACATTATTTCTATTTAATTCTCTTCTTTTCTCCTGAAGTCATTAAGTATACCAGAAACAGAAAGATTAGAGTTGGTCCTGGCCAAACACATAAAAATCATTTAATACAAGTAAAATATTTCATTTGATAAAATAGCTCAATTTGAAAAAATAAGTAAAAACTTAACTATGTAGTGTGCATGCGTGAGTGTGTGTGCATATATATGTATGTATTTTTCCCCTCCTTGAGCTAAACATTGAGAAAAAAATCACCTAAGTGAGTACCCAGGTAAATGTTTCCTCCCTATCTATCTTAGTAGTGCATTTCTTGTTTGGTCTGAAGAATAATTAAAGGCTAATCTGAAGTTCAGAGTGACTCAAGATGCCTACTCACAAACTTGGGACAGTTAACTAAATTAAACTAGCATTTCAACTTTACTTTATGGAGTACTGAAGGATTCAGTATACATCAAGATGCTGGGGGCATTCCAGTCTGCCCCAAAGCAGACTCAAATCCAACTTTCTTCAGGAAAACAACATATTTTTTATGAGTATCAGTAACCATTCCCTCTCTTTTAACTCTGAAAGGAAGACCTCAAACTAATTTTTAAAATCAAGCCCTTAAATTATTTAAAAAATGCTGATCTTTCTGATTGATTACATGAACACAGTAAATTCACAGCTCTATATA
Source organism: Condylura cristata (assembly GCF_000260355.1). Classification (NCBI taxonomy): domain Eukaryota; kingdom Metazoa; phylum Chordata; class Mammalia; order Eulipotyphla; family Talpidae; genus Condylura; species Condylura cristata. The sequence continues at coordinate 5,583,431 of NW_004567120.1, forward strand.
TTTGCTTCACTATCTGTAAAAAAAGACAGGAATCTACAGGTTGCATTATTCTACTCATTGGCATGACTATAGTAAGATTAAAATCACTAGCAAACATGCTATAAAAGAAACTTCAACCATTCATACTATCTTTGAGAACATCCATTAAAAGTTATGTTACTATATAACAAATATTTTACTATTTATCAAACTTATTCTTTTAGCACTATTTGATCATTTTTCAATAGATCCCAGTATTAATTTAAAAGAGAAGCCAGTGCTACAATTCTATAAAATAGAAAGGCTGATTCTTCTAAGCTAAAAAAAAATCATAACTTCATATACATTAGAAGGCAGTACTTATATTTCAGTCAGCTAATCCACTACTTCTTTACTACATATGGACTATCACAATGAAGAAATTAAAGATGTATTTCTTTGTATTTATGAACTTAAAATTGGAAAAACAAAAACAACATATGTTCACTTAAGTACAGTTAAAAGATAACATGACAGGGCCCTCCCTGGTGGCGCAGCAGGTTAAAGCACAGCACCAAGAAGCTTAAGCCACTTCCGCATGAGTTCAATCCCCGCCTGCCCCGGAGGTGACCACATGGCGCGGCAGACCTCTCCTGACACACCCGCTGCTCCCCTCAGCAGTGTACTTCGTCGATCTGCCTGTTCTGCTCCCCACTCTGTCCCTGGTGAATACTCTCACCCTCTGCATCTCTGGCCTGTACCCCAGTTTTGTTTGAATAAATTAAAAAAAAAAGATAACATGACAATCAGAACAATAGTGGGTTAGAGAGAAACTAAAGTGGTCTAGAATAGTTTAATCATGGTGACGTTAGGCCTTGAGTTAATTCTTTAGAGTAGCACCTATAACATATGTGCAAACAATCATAATTTAAATGCCAAAATACCCATCAATGTATAAAAGTTAAATTGTCAGTATATGTGGTACTTTTTCTTTGCTTAAGTGCCGAGATATTACAATCTCAATTTGAATGCTGTGTCTAATTTGAGTTTTTTCTGTTTTCATATTGTAGACTAACATAGCAGATTAAAGAGAAAGTTAAACTTTCTCTTTAATCAAAACAAAACTTGTACGCTTATACATGTAGGTTCAGATGAAAAAATAACAAATGAACCAATATATGGCATAAACTAACATGAATAATACTTCAACCAAATGCACATTATGAAACATATATTGACATCTGGTCATAAGATATTGCTAAAGTATTGAATTAAATGAGAATCAAGGTCATTATAACAAGCATAGCTGGCTGATGTTATCATTGTTTCCTTAGCAAGCATGTTTTTCAGCATCAATTGAGGTCAATTGTTCCTTTTAAAGTAAGAATATATTGCTTATGGTTCAGGTAATGGTAACTTTATATTCTCCAGAACAAAGTTGATGATCTGGGCACAATGTTGTGGGATCACTTGGGAGTGAGGGGTTGTAACCCTGAGAGAAATACTTCTATGAAGTATACAGCCTGACTTCTGAGGCAGCGAGAGAGCTGAGAACATTTCAGTGACAGTGCTCTTGCCTAAAAGGTCAAGTTCCTGGCACTTATTTAAGTTATGAGAAAGACTATGAAAGAATGGTGATTTGGTGATCTGTTATGTGCTTCCTTTTCTCTATTTTTTGAAACAAGCTGAGGACTCCATTACCCTTCAAATCTTGTGTTTTTCTTATATACTCAGGACTTATGGGTTAGCTTATAATTTCAGAAATAAAAACATATTTTCCAATCAAACTGGAGACAAGCAGATAAATATGGTTCCAGATAAAAATGTACTTTGTCTACAGGGTCACAAAAAGTTGAAGGCATGTTCAGATTTTCATTTTACAAAGTTCTTCATAACAACATGTGAAGACTGAATTGGAAGTAGTTGAATAATTTTCTGAATATATGCTTTCCTCAAAACTGGAGGGAAAAGGGTTTTAACTTTTAGAGGAAGAAGCATAGCATTCCCAACACATTCCTATGAATCTGAATATTACTTTGGATACCTTGGCCATTTTAACAATGTAAGTTCTTCTAATCTAACCCATAGGCAAGTATATCATTCCATTTCCTTGAGTATTATTTTTTAACAATATTGTAGGTTTCATTGTGTATGTTTTCACTCTTAGCTCTAGCTAAGAATTTCAATACAATTTTGAACAAAAGTGGTAAGAGTGGGCATTCTTTTCTTGTACCTTATCTTAGAAGGAAAGTTTGTACTTTATTATCATTGAGTATGATGTTCACTATAAATTTGTCATATAATGCTTTTATTATATGAGGTATGGCCATCTATTTTTATAAGAATATCATCAATTGCAGCTGTATTTTATCAAATTCTTTCCCTGCATCTATTGAGATGACTATATGGTTGTGTTGCTTTTGATGATATGGGGAATGGCATTGTTAGATTGTAGATTTCGTCTGTCATTACATCCCTGAAATAAATCCCACTTGGTCATAATGTACAACCTTTTGAATCTATTGTTGAATTCAGTTTGCTAAGATTTTGTTGAGGATTTTTGCAAATATATTCAACAGGGATATTGGTCCATAGTTTCCTTTTCTGTGATTTCCTTGTCTACTTTTCTTTTAAAAAATATTTCATGTATGTTCTTCCATTTATTAATCATCCATTGGAGATGGCAGCTAGAATATATACTTCTTTTTCTTCCCTCTCCCCAAACTATATTTGTCTTATGGCAACGTCTAGATGCTTGAAACACAGGAGGAGCTTAATAAAATTTATGGCATAATTGAAGAATTTATATCTCTATATTAAAGATTTTCTTTCAGAGAGGTCCAGTGGAGAAATATACCTTTTCATACATTGACTCAGCCTGTCATATGTATCATCTCATTAAATATTCAAAACATAACCCTATAAAGCAGAAATGATTATTATATTATTATTGTCAGTCTCATTATAAAAACAGGAAATTAAGGCTCTTAAAAGTTAATGATGATGTATTGTAATCAAACTCTGGGAAGTGTATGCAGTCATACAAAGTAAGCACATGGATAAAAAAGTTCGTAAAATAAGGCTTGCCCTTGAATCTTCACTCTTATCCCATTAAACTTGACATTCTCTTACTCATCACTGATTTATGAAGGTATTTCATTAAAATAAATAATGACAGGCCCTCCCTGCTCGCGCAATGGGTTAGGAAACAGCACTGAAAGCTACCCACAGCCACATCAGTGCAAGTTCGATCCCCAGCCCCGGAGGTGCCCCGCATGTTACAGCAGACCTCTCCTGTCTCGCCTGCTGCTCCCCTCAGCGGTGTACTTTGTCAATCTGTCTGTTCTGCTCCCCACTCTGTCTCTGATGAATCCTCTCACTGCCCCTGTACCACTGGCCTCTACCCTAGTTCTGTATGCATAAATAAATAAATCTTTTTTAAAAAAGAAATAAAAGAGCATTAAGAGAACAGCAACAATTGGCAATTGGAGTTTTTTTTAAGTTTAAGTTAAATTTAAAGTACATTTCTCCAGTTTAATTTTACAATACTATAGCAAGAAAAAACATTCAAATCCATATTACTTGAAACCTGGAGATATTACCATGATTAGATTGGCTATGCAAAATAGTCAATAGTGCTTTTGTTCCTCTTGCTGTGTGAGCAGATCCAGGTTCTAGAAAGATGGTACCAGGTTGTCATTGTTTCTGTAAAGAGTGCACAAAGATGGGTGGCCAACTTTAGTACAGCTTATAACATAAGGACAAAGGTAAGGATGAGTTATCTTTTTCCAGAACAGCATTTCTAGAGAGTGCAGTCCATCATATTTTCCCCTAAAATAATTGGAGGAGTAGTAAGATTTATTTTTTTAATCTATCATCTATCTATCTACCTACCTACCCACCTACCCATCCATCCATCCATCCATCCACCCATCTATCGGGGTAAAATCTCAATGTAAGCTTCAAAGGACTGTCTCTGTGTAGGGACAGTAGTTGTTTTGGTGAAGAGGAGACTGCTGAAGGAGGGGCCTGACTAATTTTAACTATCCTTATACTCCTCAATTAGGCAAACGGAAAGTTTATTGCCCAGTGGGTATGAAAGTGGGCTGAAACCTTCTCTAAGAGGTTTCTTCTAGAAAAAGACAACTCAGACTCTCTCTCACTTCAGCTAAGAAGTTATTATTTTTGTAATGTTCCTTTTTTCCATTGAGTAAGGATTTATTTTATTTTTTACTTTACATCATTGTTCATTGTTCATTTTTTTTTTTACAGAGTTTGCTTTTTTTCTTCAGGTGTGGTTCCCTATAGAATTTCTACCAGCAAGTCACCCATGCACCATCACCATCTTATATCTTTGTTCATTTTTTCTTCAGGGGAGAAACCAGTTCACTTCCACATATAAGTGAAAATATCTGATACTTATCTTTTTCCTTCTAGCTTATCTTAGTTAGCATAATCCATTCCAGTTCCATCCATGTTGCTGTAAATGGAACTGATTGCTGAGTAGTATTGCATTGTATAAAAAATATACCACAAATTTTTGATCCATTCATCTGTTTGTGGGCATTTGGTTTACTTCCATATTTTGGCTATTGTAAATAGTCTTGCAGTAAATATAAGAGTTCAAGTTTCCTTTCCAATTAGCGTTTTAATGTTCTTTCGGTAGATTCCATTGTTTTAGTGTTCTTTTGGTAGATTCCTAAGAAACCTTCACCCAGCTTTCCATGGAGGCTGGAGAAGTTTACATTCCCACCAGAAGTGTAAGAGAGCTCCTTTTACTCCAGAATTTGTTGTATTCAATTTTTTTTTTTTAATATGAGCCTTTTCCACTTGTGTGAGTTAGTATCCCATTGTGGTTTTGGTTTTCATTTCCCTGGTAACTAGTTATGTTGAACTTTTTTTTCATCTGTTGACCATTTGCATTTCTTTTTTGAAGAATTGTCTTTTTTACTCTGCCTATTTTTTTTTAAAGCTGGGTTATTTGTTTTTGCAAGTTTTGTAAGCTCTTTGTAGATCTTTGATATCAGCCTCTTATCTGTTGTATGGCATGCGTATATATGGCTGTCTCATTTAATTTATCTTTTTCTATACAGAAGCTTTTTAGTTTGATGTACTCCCAGCTGTTGACATTCATTGTTTTGCTAGATTCTTGAAATAAGTTAATTTTTATTTTTTATGATTTATTGATGCATACAGAAGTGGGGTACAGGCCAGAGATGCAGGGGTGGTGAGAGGCTTCACCAGAGACAGAGTGGGGAGCAGGACAGGCAGATTCACTAAGTACACTGCTGAGGGGAGCAGCAGGCAGGTCAAGAGAGGTCTGCTGCCATGTGGATCACTTCTGGGGCCAGGATCCAAATTGTACTGAAGCAGCTGTGGCCAGCTTGCAGTGCTGTGTTCTAACCTGTTGCGCCACCAGGGAGGGCCAGAAGTTAATTTTTAAAAGTGCTTGGGAAATCTGTACCTCACCCTTCAGGCAGGAAGACTCTTAAGAAATAACTCATCAGTACAGCCACTTTGTAGGTCAGATGCCATAGAATTTGACAGTCTACTGCCATCACAAGGACATGAAAAATCTGATGAGAATAGAATCATATGTCAATTTTTCCAGGAAAGAAATGCTCAGAGATTCAAGCAGTATAAAAGCCAGCCCTGGCAATATACATCACAATCATAAGGAAGAGCAAGTCCATGTGGTGGTCTTGCAAAGCTCTTGGGGCCATGACGTACATATTTGGCCTGAGCATGGTCAATATTCATAAAAAAAAAAAAAGGAAATAGTATAAATCCTAGCAGATGGGTATAAATGTTTTCTGTTTCTGGGTGGATGCAGAAGATGCTCTTGAAGCAAACCTGAGTGTATGGCATAGGAGGTCTATGGCCATGTACAAGAAGTCATTGACAGAGCACATAAGGGATGACTCTCCAGCATCCCTCCAAGTAGTTATAAACAAACTCCTCCATGTTTGATATGGCATATTGGGCTTGTAAGGGAAGAATAAGCCCTGGTACCCCCTCCTCTTCTTCTTGAAGACTAGGCAGGCTTGTTTGCATTAATGATTAGTTGTGCTGGTAGACAAGTTAGGCTGGAGGTATCTTGTGAGGACCAGGATCTCCGGCCCCACATCCCATGGCATTGGAGATGACCTGTGGCCCAGTACCCAAACTTTCACCTTTCATTTGTATATTTATTTTAGCCTGCGTATTTCTTACACAGGTATGGCATCATATTATAAGGAATACATTTATCAAATTTCTATTATCAAAAAAGGCAACATGAAGTCAGTGTTGTTCCCTATAAAAATTTAAGACATATGGTCGCTCTTAGGTGTAGTGCCAATGAAGGAAACTGTGAGTAACATGAGTCAGATTCTCTCACAACCTAAATCACTCAACAGTTGTAAAATGTGTACCTTTGGCAGCTGCATTCAGCCTTTCCGTTCTTTAATACCTCAGGGTATTTTATGGTACTAAATAAAAAACAAAGATGATGACTGGATTTTAATGTAGCTTCCAACACACTCAAATATACGTGTTTGTATGTACATCTGTGCATATGTGAGTTTATATTTATGTGTGACTTAAAAGTGAGGGGAAAAATCACTCAAAGATTTATATTTAATTTCATTAGAATTTTTGCTTCTGGCTAGATAGAATTTAAACATAGTTTAGGAGGGTGTTAACTAATATGAATTTTGTAAAACTAGGCTCTGCTATGCTAGTTTTAAAGGTCTACTTTAAACAGTATATTGATACTAATACGTACTCAATCTGTTTTAAGTTGTGACCTCAATTACTTATTTTAACTCTACTTGTATATAATTTCTACATACTTTTGGATTATTTTCAAGTCATGGGTACAAAACCTTCCTCTGAGTTTAATGATCCAGGCTGCATTAATTAAAGAATTTAGAGAATGTTAAAATTCATTTCACAACTGATCTAAAAGTGTTCAACATTGATCCAGATATATTATATTTGCTAAATGAAGCTGTTATTTGGGGCAGAGGCAGGTAAATAAGTAACTTCTTTCTGATTGTTAGATTAATCCTAAAGTAGAAGATTAAAGACTATTTCATTTCCTATCTTCGCTCTCTTTGACTCAGTTATTCACTATATAGGTAACCACTATTCCCCATATCTTAAATACTCAATGATTAATTATCTTTAGTCCTGATCAAGAAGTGAGATGAGAAAATATGGATGTATTATACCTTTAAACAAAATAAAATCAAATTCTCTTTCTGAATAGTTATACTTCAATAAGCTTTTAATTAAAACTGCTAGACTACACTTGAGAAAAGAAAGCAAAATCATAAAAAAATGAACAATGATGTAAAATATATAAATATAAATTTTATAGTAAAAAATGCTGTCAACAAAATTGACAGATTTTCATATAAAATTTTGTTTCTCTTTCTTGTTCTCCTTATAAGGGCATAAAGATACTAAATGGAAGGTAACAAGAAGGATAAAGAAGGAAAGGACCTTCAATTTTTAGCAGACTGACCCTGATTGTAACCCCAATCTGCCTTATTTATTGTTGAGATTATTCCTAATTTGTGCTTGGTGTTCTTTCAAGATAGATACATCAGTAAGCAATTAAAGTATAAGGTCATAACACAGGTATTGTAGACCCATGCGAAGGAACCAGTGTTATTTTCTGTTTTTTTTTAATATAAAATGCATTCAGTAGTATTCATTACATGTCATAATTCATTTATTCATTCAACAAAAAATTATTGAGGGCCTACTGTTTGCTTGGAAATATTCTACATTCCAATGATACAGGGGTATCCACTGTATTCTTAGTGTATAGTCCGGTTTCCATGAAGCTCAAATAAGAGAAAAGAGAGGGGTCAGGCAATAAACAAATAATCAAATAAATAAGTTAATTTCATATTATACCAAATCCTAAATATACAATTAAACAGGGTAAGAGTGACTTAGAGGTGAACAATGCTAGATGGGAACATTAGGGAGGAAATTAAAATGAAAATTGAGAAAAACCCTTCCATACAAAAAATCAGGGAAAGAACTTTCTAAGCAGAGAGGAACAGCAAGTCCAAAAACCCTAAGGGAAAAACAGACTTGATGTGCTCAAAGAAATACACTCAACATGGTAGAAATGTTAATATGGTAGGTGATTATGCTGAGCTTTGTTGCATATGGAAATTAATTTGGTGTTTGTTGTCAGTTAAGCAGAAAGTCACACTGGAGGATTTTCTCCATGGTAATGATTCTGAATGCTGTACAGATATTGGTTTAGAGGGGACTAAAAATGGAAAAAAGAGGAGTATAGAATTTGACTAAATTCCAAGAGAAAACCCAATGATTTCTTGAAGTAGTGTGATGACAGTGGACACAGGGAGAACTGATCTAATTTATAAGTAAAACAAACTGCTGACAGATTGGACATAGTACATGAGGAAAAGAGGGGAATCCAAGATGATACCAAGGATTTTCATTTGAGTAGCTGAGTTAGAGAGGAGCACTGGAGGAAGAGCAGGGTTTTTTGTTGTTGTTGTTTGTCAGGGGTGAGTACAAAATTTAGTTTTGATATGGCTTGAGAAAGAAACCTGTTAGACATCTAAGTGGAGGTCTTAAGCAGACTGTTGGATATATGAATGGAATATCAGAAAACAAGTATGGACTAGAAATATAAACTGGATAGTCATCAAAATATAGGTGCTATTGAACATCATGTTACTGAACTTACAGAGTATAGATTTAGAAAGAACAGAGCGATTAAACCAGTTGTTAAGTTACCCAACACTTAGAACAGGTAACAAAAGAGTAGTTTTGTAGATGAGGACAGAGTAATAACATTATCTGGCAGCATGAGATGGTTCGTAATGTTGATATGCGTTGTTTCAGAAGAGTGGTGGGGACAGACGAAAGCCTGGCATAGATGGAAAAGTGAAACAGGCAAGGGAGTGGTTACAATGGGGGTAGACAACATTTTTCAGATGTTCTACAGTGATGGAAAGCAGAAAGAAGTAAATGCAGCAACTGAGAGATAATGTGGAGTTAAGAAATTTTTGTGTAATATATATCTGTATGTTACTGGTTCTGAGGAAAAAATTGATAATGTAGGCTCCAATGGGAATAATTGCATGAATGAAGTACCTGGAAAGGAAAGAAAAGGGGCTGGTATTTGATATAAACAGATCTGTTTTATTCATAATAGAGTAGCATGTGGATGTGGAAACAGTTAGGTAATGGGAATATGAAATGGTTCTGATTGTTTCTAGTATCTTGGTGAAATAAGCAGTGAAGTTATCAACTTGGAATAAAAATTATGAAGAAGAAATTGGATGTTTGTGGAGGAGAGTAGTAAAATAGTTGTCTCAGAGTGTAAGAAATTTTGTTAGATGGAAGATTATAGGATGATTAGGTAGGATACTTTTATTATATATTTTAAACCTGAAATTTATCTGAGAATTTCAAATGCAGCCATTCATGGTGCAGTCTACTTCTTGTATGTTCTAGACAGAGCTTTGATCTTTAACAACTGGAAAAAAATTATTTGCATTGGAGAATCAATAGGGCACTATTTTGCCTGTGATTTCCAATATATTGTGAGCTTAATCAGGCTGTCTTTCTGCACACAAATAATTTACTCTTTGAAAGGTCATCACAAATTACAGAAACTTCTCTTCATTTCTTTACTTTGTCCAACCCTCAAATGATGTTATGTACTTTGATCACAAATTCAAGTGGGAATCTGATGAGTTTCCTACACTTATTATGTCTGTATGGACCCCTCCACATGGCTTTTATCATTTTCCTTGCAATTGACAAGCTAAACCACAGCTTAATGCTAAACTGAACACTCACATTAACATCACTGTCAGTACTGAACAATTGAATTGGTTGGAGATTATGCCTATGTAACACTGAATAGGTGTTTCAAGTTTTTTTCTGAAATAAAATATGAAAGAGAAATTTCTTTTGATGATAAAGTGGATGACACATTTACTGTTTCTGAAGAACATGGGGGAGTGCAACATGACTTCAAGATAGGATGAATATGATAGTTCCACTTTCTATCACTTGTTCCAATATAAACATTGATTCCCCTGTTAATCTCATAAGTGTTCTGGTTTGGGCAATAAATTACATGGTCAGCTATATATCAAAGATTTGATTCTGGAAAAACTGTCTTCAGTAGCTAGCTGCTATTCTTACTGGATATCCATCTGCTTGTAAGTGTAGACTACTAGATGACTATGGCTACTACCGTTGCTTGAAGAGGGACAATGAAAAGAAACCTGCAAGCCAATGGGTGGCGCTCCTACCCAAAACTATGGTAGAAGGTGGAGTTTCTGCCTGAATGGAGTTGGAGGGGGAAATGGTTGATGGAAAAAAGGGGCAGGCAGAGGTGAGGGTTTGGGCCGTTAAAATAAGAGCTTCGGGGGATGTTACGCCACTGAGGTTTTTGACCAGTTAAGCTTCTGGGATTTTGGCAGTTCAACTGCTGGGTTTCTGACAGCTAATCACTGGGGTTCTGAACATTGAGCTGTCAGTGCTTTAGCAGTTAAACTGCTGGTGAAAAGGAATGTCTGTGGAGAAGGTGCCAGTTTGCCACATATTTTGGTTTTGGCTTGGACCTCAGTCTCTGTTCAGCAGAAACTATCTGCAATAAGACAGTCAGCATCTGGGCACGTATCAGCCTATAAAAATTACTCTCTCTGTTTATCTCCCTTTTCACACCCTCTCCCTTTTCTCACTTCCTGTGTAAGTAAATCCTGTTATTGTTTCTCCCTATATGTCTGTTTTAGGTCCTGCCCTGTGTTCTAACATGCATTGGTGTGGAATCTCCATAACTGTGTCAACCCAGTTCGGGTCCCTGGGTTTGCTCTGTTTCATCATCATTATTTTTATGGTCTGATTTTGAAGAATATCTCACTGTGTTAGCTGGGCCCTTCCTTCTACTCTATAATTTTCTACTCTGAGTTTCTTCCTGAAACACTTTTATACAGTTACTTACTTGGATACGTCCAGGGTTAGGTCTGGATAAATAAGTTAAATTAAGTCAAATCTAGAAATTGAGAGGCATGCAACAGTCCCTCCAAGGGACTCTCTCTCATACATGCTAAGATTCACTAACTGAGTCCTTGTTTCCTGTCAGATCCTTCTCCCCAATAAATCCCTACTGCTTTAGCCAGAGAATCTGATTTATAGCCCCCAAATAAAAATTTTAGACAAGTCTCTTTTCATCATATCAAATACTCTACCTTCTCTCACTTGCTAGAAAAAGGAGCCTGAACCAATGAAGTTAAGTCTACGGTGGAAAGTGAAGTAGCTCCTTTAAGACTTCAGGTACAGAATGGTCAGAAACCCTTGATTCTTTCTACTATGACATCAGAAGACCGTGGCTATAGATACAAGTGAAGTTTTCATCACTGATATATTATCAAGAGTCATGGTTTTCTTTTTTTGTTTAGTTGTGATTTTTTGCTTTGTTTTAAAGAAGATTGTAAAAATAAAGCAGAAAAGAAAAGCTCAAAGACAAAAGAGAGCTATTTAAACAATGGAGGAGCAATACTGGGTCTGTGTCTTCCTGTTTGTATCAATTTTCTTTCCAGAAAACACCTAACATTTATCTAATCTGATATTACTACCAATCTAAGAGCATGCCAGAGGGATGACTGTAGACATGTGTTAAAACATAGGGATGGGATGGACCAGGCGAGAAAATAACAAAAATAATGAACAACCATAGACCAGAGACATTCTGTGGGGGTGGAGTGGGGAATGGGATCAAAAACGGGG
>NW_004567120.1:5595376-5605296 GCF_000260355.1 Condylura cristata
CCATGTCAATATTATCTATATCAAAGTATTCCTAATGTCAGTATGGCTCCATCAAATTAGCCATGTGAAATGGTATATGTCTACCTACAATCACTGTGGCTATGAGAATATGTTCTGCACAGATCATATCTAGACACAAGACATGCCTCATGCAAATGTCTTTTTGCAATGACTATATTACTACAATTTATTCTTTGCTTATACACTTCTTTGCAGTATGGTCTTTAAATACCAAGTCTTTAGCAAATGATTTGTATGTATTAGCTTCTTCCAAAACTCTGCAGTATATTCTGGCTGTTTGATCCTGATGCTCTCTACATTCAACCAAAGTATTTTATATCTGGGTTACTTTTGTTAGTTGTGTTTTCTCTGAGTAAAGGTGTTTTTCACACTATGACAATGGAAAGGGCGATTTAAATGTAATCAATTTGGCTGTATCACTTACTGTTTAGAGTAGCAATTGAAATAAATCTTCTATTTGTACTTCCCATCCAGTAAGCCATTATCCATAATATATAGATATGGCAGGTAGGTAACTGCTAATGATGATGAAGGTAGATGATCACTAGAAATGAAAATGTGGTAAGTTATCATTATGATGTGAAAACATTTGCAATACCTTTGTTGGTCATTTTTAGAAGCAGGACTGGAGATATCCTGACATTTAGATATTTAATATTAGAATTCACATGCATGTTATTAAATTTCAAGTTTCCTAAAAATCTCGGTTATGCCTTTACTTACTTCCTTTTAAAAATTTTTACATGCAGAATCCCTGGAGTCCATCCAATCAGAGTGTCTTTCCTAGAATTCCTGTATCTCCACAACCACAATTCTCTGGAAGAAAATACAAGTAAGCTGTTTCTTAAAAGAAATTTTGAATTTGTAATTAAGAAAGGATCTAACTTGGAAAGAATTTTAGTAGCATTTTATGTATTTATTTTTTAGTAGGAGGAGGAGAGGTTGCAGAGCAGAAGGGGGTATACTCAGAGATGATAATGTTTCTAACTTCTAATGTCAACATGGTTATTTTTATGCAACAGTAGAAGATAACCCTTTTAACACAATCCCTAATAAAAAGTCAGCACTGACCAAAATTAATGTGTATGAATTGTACTTCTTTCATTTATCTGAGTATCATAATTTTCAGGCATTTTTGACAAAGAATATAGGAAATATTCCCTAACAAAAACTAACTAGTGAGAAATTGAATAAAAGAGTGTTATTTTTGTTTAATGAGAATAATTATTTTATTGTATCTGTTATAGTACTCTGGTGTAACATAAATTATTTTATTTAGTATATAATGGTAACAATCTATTTCATCATGACATTTTACATTATGTGAATATTTAATTTTCCTAGGTGTGATAAAATATTTCCTGCTTATTTTTTTCACTTAAACTAGCTCTGCCATTCATGAACCAGTACAGGATGATATTTACAACTATGCTGCTTATAACTGGGATAACTCTCTGGGAACAGCTAGACCTGAAGGAAATTATGGGAACAAGCCTACAAATATGCACATGAAGCCATCCTTTGTATGTATAATGCATTTCAATTTCTATATATGGTTAACATCTCAATAATTCAAGTAAAGGTAACATAATTAATACTGAGAATTTATCATAGCAAAATATGACAGAACCAGTTGAGAAAAGGGAATGGAATTTAGTTTATAGAATTCAATAGTTCACTTTTTAAAATGGGATTAATAAATGAGCCCAAAATATAGTGTGTGTGTGTGTGTGTGTGTGTATATATATATATATATATATATAAAACACTTCATATACATTAATGTCATATATATTACTAAAATTTGCCATCTTTAAAAAGGAGATTTGACATCAAAGGAAGATTATTTAAGTGTCAAGAGACTAACTTAGAGGTGTGATTGATCTTATGAAAGTTACTGCACTATCATAATTTAATAACTTTTATGTTGCATTCCAGTATAAAATAATACATTAAATAGTACATTGCTTAAGCTGATACTAAACACTAGCTGACTGCTAATCTCTAGATATCAGGTATATTATAAACAAATAAAAATATAAATTCTTTCCTTTATAAATGTTTTATACCAGAAATAAGAGACTAACATTTGATTTTATGAATTTTCTTTAATTAATGCAATTAATTTCAGGAAAATGGAGTGATTTTACCAAACATGAACAGCTGGTGTTTCCTGACATATTGAGAATTGTAGGGAAGGGAGACAGGGCATTACTTATTATTTTCAACAAATGGACAAAATAACCTTCCTCAAAATTTCCACTATAAATTTATGGGTGACCTTAAAAAGAGAGAGAAATTAAGAAAATGCAAATGTAGGACTTTAAGGTTGTTAACTGTACAAGTTGAAAATAAAATGACTGATATGGTTGTTAAGTGTACAAGTTGAAAATAAAATGACTGATATATGGTGAGTTAAAAACTGATTTGTCTAATGTCCTTAGTATAATTTAGGTAATTGTTACCATCTATGTGGGTCAGTAATTCTAATATATAGAACTGAGAAGAAATTGGGATCTTTTAAGGAAATAGCAAATCAAAAATAGAAGGTTTAAGGAGAGTGATACTGAATTCATTGTGAGTCAATATATGTGGAAATCTAAGAAGAGATAAACCTAAGTCAAAAGAGGAAAGGGTAATATCAAAACTATAAGGGAAAAACTGACTGGGTTTGAAAGCAGGTAGCTTCAGGATCAGTTTTTAATCTCTGTATTAATTTTCTGTTTCTGCAACACAAATTACCACAAGCTTATCAATTTAAAGTAATTTATTATGTCACAGTTTACATGGGTCAAGAGTCTATATATGGTTTATATGGATCCTCTGCTTAGAGTCTCACAAGGCTGCAGTCAAGATACAGAATTCCCTTCTGGAATTTGGCCCTCTTCCAAGTTCAGATGGTTGTTGGAAGAATCCAGTTCCTTGCAGCTGTGGAATTTAGGTGATCTCCCTACTGCCCTATATCTTTCCAAGAGTGTCACTGCCAGTTCCTAGAGGCCATCTGCAAAAGCCCTCTGAAAAAACTCTGTAAACAGTGCAACTTTCTTCTTCAAGGCCAGCGGAAAATCTCTAACTCCTCTCTGCTAGGATGAAGTCTTGTAGATTGAAACCTACTCAAGAGAGTCACTTTCCCATTGATACTCTTTTATCTTTTTTTATTCTACTAACTAGAAACAAGTAATGGATTCTGCTCACATACAAAGGTTATTCAAGGGACATGGGCATTCATTAGGGCATGATAATTTATGTACTATGAAGGTAGTAAAATGGTACTAAATGAAATAGCTCATCTTTTTACTGGAAAGTAAGCTAAACACACACAAAAATATATAGTGACCCTTAAAGGATATAGGTTTATATAACCTTTGGGACAGCTGGAGTGTTAATCTTTTTAAATTAAACAGAGCTAACTGGGTAACATGATATTTTCCATTCATTCAACCAATTTGCTGTCTGTTGTATGTAAAGCACTGATCTGGTAATTAAGCAGTAATAAAAGTTACTGTCTCTGTTCCAAGAGGCTATAGCAGAATATCTGTATATGTGAGGGGGGAAACATATCAACCTAGTAAATATATATGGAATTACAACTTGTAATAAATGCTATAAAGGCATAGCTCAGAGGGCAGTGCGAGAGAATAACACATGATGTAGTCACCATGTGCCATGTGCCTATCAATATTACACTTAGTTATAGCAATTAAAAGGAAATCAATAATAATAAGAGGTGGAGAAGAAACTTAAACGGGAAGAAGTGGGTCATAGTTAACTTTTGTTGCTACTTCAAAAAAATAGTAACAATGATTTACCAAAAGTAGGGCAAGATAGGAAGTGGGAGAGGTAAAGGAAGAGCAAAATTTAATATGAGGTTTATAACTTTGAAGGTTGAAAATAGTATACAAAATGAGAAAGAATGTGTCCAAGGCTCCTTAGGAAATGGCAGAGGGAAAATGTCCTCTGAGCTTCTTCTGACGACTTGAAGTTACTTTTTTCTGAAGATCTCTCTCATTGTGCTGTGATTTATAAAACACAGAACCCAACTTAGCATCTATTAAAGCATATTATTTAAATTTCTCTCATTGAATATACGTATCACTCCCTAGTTATCAAACCTATTTTAACACTTTAGGGTACCATGCTACTGGTTGCCTATATACTTTTATATTCCCCAAATTCATTCTGAAGTACCTCTAACTGTTCACACCTTTAAATGGTGTTATTTTTCAGGGTTCCACCTTTATGGTGAATTTAAAATCTGATTTCAATTCATAAAAGTACCTCTAGATCAATACCAGTGATTCTAATAATGTACAAGATATTTGTTCATTTATTTTTCTAGCAACCTCCTTAAAAAACTAAGTCATTGCCTCTTCACTCTATCTTACTCTTGTCATAGTTCGTATCTTAATGTGTCAACCACCTATTCATATAAGCCTGAGTTTGTGAAAACTAGGAGACTCTTCTCTTCTCGACTGTTCTCCCTAAATCTAATCATGTACAATGTCACATGGAACTTTTGTCCTAAATCTAGAACAACTGACTCATCAAACTGATTCAATTTTCCTAAGTCAGTCTTGGCTTTAACACTGAAAATTCTTGTATCCCAGGAACCCTCTCAAGCCAGGGAAAACCAATTCTCTGTGCCATTGCCTTAGTGTAGGTCTTCATCTTGTTACTTTTAAATTATTGTTAGCTAATTCCTTTGTTACCTGCTTGCCTATCACACTACTTCCAAATCCTGAAACCAAACATGATCTTATAGTAATTTATGTTAAAAGAGCCTTTTCCATCTTTATTTTCCATAAGTCAAAATTGAAACTCCTCTTAAAAGACCTCACTTATCACGCCAGCTCTCCAGATTCATCTCTCGCTGTTCTTTGGCTTGCAACATGTTACAGTAATATCAAATGTACAGTTTCCCAAGTAAATGTTTCACAATGATTTATGCTTCTGTATCTGGAAAACTAGTCATCCTAAAAGATACTTATTATGAATATAAAATTTTGTGAATCCTTACCCAAATCTCTAGGCAGAAGTTGTGCTCTATACTATTCTCTTTAAAAATATTGTGTTAGCTCCTTCATTCGGTACTAACATCATATTATAATAATTTACATACTTGCTTATTGGTTTGTCTCTTCCCATTGATTTTTAATTCATCTATATGAAACCATATCCTTAGTGGTCAGCATAGTAACCTGCCACAGAGTAGAGAATAGAGTGGTAGTTAATGTATTGATCTGTATCTATCAATCTATCTGTATCTCTCTCTCTATCTTTGAACCATTCCCTTACAAGTGGAGAAGGCAATCAGTACAATATTTTCCCAATAAAAACAGAAAATTCTCAAAACATAGGTGTACAGTATTTATATTTTCTGAGAACTGTTTTAAATGTTCACGGACATGCTTCGTCAGGGTCTCTGTCATAGAAAAGAACCTCTTGGAGTGGAGATTTTTAATTCTCAAATAATAACATGTTATGCTGAACCTTTATCTTAAAACAACTCTGTAGCAATGGCAACTCTGATTAGTATGACATAAATGATGTTACTATAATAACTTATAATTTGGAAATAGTTACTTGGTGATATAATTTAATATTTGTGCATATGATCATAAAGAAAGATTCTTAGTAAATCAACAAATTTAATCTTATAGCTATACACTCCTCCCTGTGCAGGATTAAAGTGTGAATTTTGGTGCTATCATTTGGGGGGAAAGTTATTTTTATTATATAAATTTGTTCCTGTATGTTTGTTTCTTACTTCATTACAGAGATTATGGTCTATACAATATCATTAAAACATGAATAAATGAAATTTTCTCACTCTGACAGACTTTCAGACACGTCAGAAAACATTAACTTCTTATTAATAAGTCTTCTTCTACTGAGAGAATTTTTAGGCTTAAATGTTGGCATTACAAAACATTAGGTACCCTTGAATAAAAACCATCCTAGATTAACAAAAGTCTATCAGATTTAAAACTCCCCTTTTAAAAGGACAAAATGAACATGTTTCTCAATTGAAAAAAAAAAACTTTATAGAGGGATTGTGTTGTAAATACAATATTTAATTTTTATTTAAAATCAACTTTCACTTGATAAGATATATTTTTTAAAGATTTATTTATGCATACAGAACTGGGGTACAAGCCAGAGGTGCAGGGACGGTGAGAAGATTCACCAGAGACAGAGTGAGGAACAGAATAGGCAGATCATCGAAGTACACTGCTGAAGAGAGCAGTGGTCGGGTCAGGAGAGGTCTGCCATGCCATGTGGGTCACCTCTGGGCTGGAGACCCAACTTGCACTGAAGCGGCTGTGGCCAGTTTGCAGTGCTGCGTCCTAACCCACTGGGCCACCAGGCAGGGCCCAAAAGAAAATATTTTTGTGCACAGTTTTAAATCACTAAAATTTACGATTGAAAGAGTTCTAAGCTGAATCAAATATTATATGCCCAATTTTCTCATTATAAGCATAACAAGTTATTAAATTCCATTTAATTGTATTTGCTGTTTTTAACTTCCTTGCAGCATTTTTCCATCCCAGAAGTTCCAAACTCAAGCTATATCCAAAAGGAGAGACAACAATTTGGACACCCAATTCCTGAAGATCGAGAAATCCCATATAGGATAGGACATATGCAGATGACATCGAACTATTAAAAATTTCCTCCAGAAAAAAAATGTATATATGCATTTTAAAAGCGCAATCATAACTCTTCCAGAAAACAATATTTACTTATGCTCTAAGTTATAGTTTAAATTTCTGTATTATGTCATCAATTCTTATCTCTTCATAATTTTAACTTTTCCGTCTCTCCCTTTCCACCCATTACCACAGAGAAATCTTTTATTCCCAATATCCAGCTTCATTAACTCAGTATGAATGACAAACATTTATCTCCAAAATTCAACATAATGCTTGCAAATTCAGTGAAATGTATATTAAGCTGCTTGCAAATTGGTCGTTGAAAAACTAAAAACTTTTAGCTACCAGAAAAAAAATAAGGAATGATACCAAAAATAAGCATAAGTAAGTAATTTTAATAGCAATGTGAAGTTTTATTGTGAATTAATTCCTTAAAATAAACTAAGAATTACTAAAATGATTTCTGTGAACTCCGTGCTCCAAAGGAAAAAAATCTCAGGATCTGAGTTCCTCCTTCCCGTCTCTCCTTTATTCATTCCTTTTTTTCTCCCTTTATCTCTCAGTCCTTTAAAAGGCACTTATTTTACACCAACTATGTGACAAGTGCTGAGGTACAGAGATGAATCTCAGATAGTTCCTGGAGCTCAGTCGGGTAGAATAGACAAAAGTTACTTATCCAATGTCACCAGTACAATGATGAAAATGTGTTTAAGAAAGCAGAAAATCAAAGAATAACTAATCCTACGGAGAAGTGTGATGATAATGGTAGAAGGCCATTTAAAAAAAAAGGTCGCTGACTAAGCTATCCTAAGAGGTAAATGGGAGATAGTTTTATGAAAGGGTGGAAGACAATTTTTGAGATAAAGGATTAAAAAAAAAGAACACAGGAGTGAAAAATAACATGGAATCTGCAGAGAACTTAAAAGTGTAAATGTGAGGTAAAGAATATGATGAGGTGAGGCAAAATAGGTAGCCAAAGACTAGGTCACTGAGTGTCTTAGATGACATGTTGGAGAAAGCAGAAAAATGAGAGCAGAGTGAAGACATTGGGCTCACCTCCTCCATATACTCACAGCTAAATTACAATAGATAACTCCTGAGGAAAAAATGGACAAGTTGAGCACATACCAGTGGTTATATTCAGAGCAGAAAGAGGGGACTCAGCAAGTAGTGGAATGGGCTAAGTAGGTGGCTAGACAAAGTGAACCCCGGTGGCTCAGACGGCCCTGCAGACAGAAGTAACTGGGAGGTGGCCCTGATGCAGTAGGCAATTAATAGACCCCAACCAGTACTCAGACCTAGAAGCCAACCTATATAGTAGGCCCCAGTAGATACCAACAAGCCCCAGAATGGGACTGGGGAGCTGCACCATTGCAGTAGGACCCCACAGATAACAGTGATCCCTGGGATGCAAGGAGCTCCTCCATGGTGGGCCATTGAAGACCCTAGTAAGCCTCAGGGAAGGCCTTAGAAACAGTCCATACCTGGTAGGCCCTAGCAAGTAATGGAACAAGACCTACTAAGGGACACACATATGGCAGGCCCCAGCAGAAGAAGTGAGACAGCCCAGTTCTCACTGGCTATGGTCTTGGAGCAGCAAGACAGAGGACAATTGTTTGGAAAGATAATCTCAGGGATTTATCATACTTTGGGCACTATATACAGTGTAGGCTTCAACAAGGTTGACTTGAGGAAACTGATGATACATTAAAAGGAGGTATATGTAGACCAATAGATTCAAATAGAAAACCCAGAAATAAACCCACATATTTCAGAACAAGTAATCTTTGATAAAGGATCAAAGAATATTCAATGGAAAAAGGATGGTTTGTTCAATAAATGGTGCTGGGAAAACTGGACTGCTACATGCAAAAGAATAAAGCTAGACTACTACCTCACACCATGCACAAAAACCAACTCAAGATATATAAAAGACCTGAATATAAGACCCAAACCATAAAATATATAGAAGAAAATAGAGGCAAAACACTACACAGCATACACCTAAGTAATATCTTTAAAGACACATCCCACAAAGAAAGTAAAGGAAAAGATAAACAACTGGGATTACATCAAACTAAAAAGCTTCTCTACAGCAAAAGAGGTGGTAACTAAAACAAAGAGACACACTACTGATTGGGAGAAAATTTTTGCACACAATACAACTGATAAGGGACTGAACATAGAAGTCTACAAAGAGCTCACACAACTCACCAATAACAAAGTAAACAATCCAGTCAAAAACTGATCAGAAGAGTCAAAAAGACACTACTTCAAAAAGGAAATGCAAATGGCTAACAGGTATATGAAAAACTATTCTGCATCACTTATAATCAGGGAAATGCGAATGAAACCATAATGAGATACCACTTACACCAGTGAAAATGGCACACATTAAAAAAACAGGCAACAACAAATGTTAGCAAGGATATGGAGATAAAGAATTTCTCCTACATGGTTGATGGGAATGCAAATATTTTTCTTTTTCCTCCTGGCTTATTTCCCTGAACATTATCCCTTCCAGTGCCATCCATGTTGCTGTGAATGTCATTAGAATATCTTTTTTGACTGCTGAATAATATTCCATCACGTGTATATACCACATCTTCTTGATCCAATCATCTATTTTGGGGGTACATCCCTATGGAAAGTTGTGTATAGATTTCTCAAACTACTAACTCCATATGACCCAATAATCCTACTCCTAGGAATCTACCCAAAGGACAAAAAAATTAATGGAAAAAGATACCTGAATCCCTAAATTTAATGAAGCATGATTTACAATAAGACATGGAAACAACCCATCTGCCCAAAAATAAATGACTGAATCAAGAAGATGTGGCATACATACATGATGGAATATTATTCAGCAATCAAAAAAGAGAAACTAATGTCATTCACAGCAACACAGATGGCACTGGAAGGGATCATGCTCAGTGAAATAAGCCAGATGGAAAAAGAAAAATATTGAATAGTTTCACTTGTAGAAGGAATATAGGAGAATCAAACAAGGAATTAGGGGAAAATAACAATAACAATATTAATAGAACAAAACTGGCAAGCAACCATAAATAACAGACATTCTGAAAGGGAGGGGGAGGTAGAAGCATCAAAATAGGGGAGAGAAGAGCACAAGGAACTATGGTGATGGTTCACAGGTGAAATGGTGGTGGGAATTTTATAAGGAGTAAACAATGATATAAAAGATATTAATAAAAATGCATAAGGCTCTCCCTGGTGGCGCAA
>NW_004567120.1:5605871-5609597 GCF_000260355.1 Condylura cristata
GGGGGGGGGGTTGTAGGCTAGAGGAGGGGACATGGGTGGTAGGATTGTCAGGTACTGGAGCAAAAATATACACACAGACCAGTGGATAGAATCAAAATACACTAACATCTATATGGACAGTTAATCTATGACAAAGGTCATAGATTAAATACTCTTAAATACACTGGATCAAGGGATGCCTTTTCAAAAAACAGTATATTGAGGGCACCACTCCCTGGTGGTGCAGCGGGTTAAAGCACAGCACTGAAAAGCTAAAGCCACTTCAGCATGAGTTTGATCCCCTCCAGCCCCAGAGGTGACCACATGGCACGGCAGACCTCTCCCGAACCGCCCGCTGCTCCCCTCAGCAGTGTACTTCATCAGTCGGCCTGTTCTGCTCCCCACTCTGTCTTAGGTGAAGCCTCTCACCGCCCCTGTACCTCTGGCCTGTACCCCAGTTCTGTATGAACAAATAAATCTTTTAAAATTTTTTTTAAAAAAGCATATTGAAAACTGGACAGCTACAGCTTCATACAAAAGAATGAAACTAGATTTCTATCATTCCATACACAAAAATAAATTCAAAATGGATAAAAAGCTTGGATGTAAGACCTGAAACCATAAACTACGTAGAAGAAAATATAGGCAAAATACTTAATGACATAATCTTCATATACTTAATATCATAATAATCTTCATATACTTATCATAATAATCTTCATATACTTAATATCATAATCTTAATGACATAATGCCTTTCTTTAGGTATTCTTCCCCGGTAGCAAGGAAAACAAAAGTGAACCTAAACCTCTGGTTCTACATCAAACCAAAATGTTTCTGCATAGTGAAGAAACCATAACCAAAATGAAAAGTTTCTGAATGGGAGAAAATATCTGAGTACTATACATCTGACAAGGGACTGATATCAGAGATCTATGGAGAACTCATACAATGCAACAACAATAAAAAATAGATAACCTAAAAAAAAAAATTTTGACAGAGGAATGAAACACACATTTTTCTAATGAAAACATACTGATGGCACACAAACATGAAAAATTGGTCATTATCACTATCATTATAGAGAAATGAAAACCAAGACCACAATGATATATCATCATACACTTGTGAGAATTTCCATATTGAAAGGACTTGAAACCAGTGCTGGCAAGCATGGAGAGAAAAGGGAACTCTCCCACAGTACTGCTGGGAATGCAAACTGGTCCGGCCCTTATGAAAAGCAGTGTGGAGGTGTCTCACATTAAAAATGGCTATCATAGGACCAAGTGACTCCCTTCCTAAGTATCTACCCGAAAACTTAAAAAACACTAATTCAAAAGGAAACCTGAACTCCTGTTTTTTTTGTGGCACTATTTACAAAAGCCAAATTATGAAAAAAACTCTCAATGATTCCAGATGAGTGCCTCAAGAATATGTGTTTCATATACACATATATATATACATACACACATGTATTTGTATACACACACACACACACACACACACACACACACATATATATGCGCTCATACACACAATGGAATACTACTATGAAATCCAAAATATAAATTCATTCCATTTATGGCAAATGAATGGAACTAATGGAACTAGAAGGGATAACAACAAGTACAGTAAGTCATAAGGAAGATGATAAATACCCAATGGTGTCACTAATATATGGAATATACATAAATCAGACTAAGGGTCACATAACCTATGAAAACCAACCATTGCAGTAAAGTAGCCAGAGGGGATAAGGTAAGGAAGGGGTAAAAACAAGGATGGAAGGAAGCACAATGGACTACATTCATGGACTACAGGTGATGTGGTGGTGCAATACAGTGACAATATCTGATGGAGGTATCCTAATATTACCTTGATTAGAAATAATTTCTAAAAAGGAAGATACAATATTAAATAAGGTAATAAAATGACAGTAGAAAAGGCCCATATATCAGTATCATTCTAAATGCAAGTTGACGGAACTCGCTAATGAAAAGGCACAAAAGTAGCTATCTGGATCAAAAAAATCAAGATCTCACCTCCTCTTTTCTCCATGAAGCCCAATGTAAATGCTTGGCTAATAATATTCTGGCTCTTGGGAATACACCCCAAAAAAAGGTAGGGACAGCTACAATTAGATCAGATAAAATAAGCTTCCAGAAGCTGAAGGGATCATGCTTATTGAAATAATCCAAAAAGAAAAGGAAAAATACCAGATGGTTTCACTCATAGCAGGAGTATAAAGGACCAGGGGAGAAAATAATAAAATAGTGAACAACTGTATACCAGAGACATTTTATGGGGGTGGAGTGGGGAATGGGATCAAAAACAGTGGGGGAGGGAAATGCACTGGACTATGGTGATGGCACATGGGTGATTAGGTGATGGGAAGCCCATGGGGATTACAACTGAGATGGGAAAAGGCACAAAATAATGTAAAAATAAACATATTATTTTATTTATTTATTTATTTTTATTTTTTAAAAGATTTTATTCATACAGAATTGGGTTATATTATTTAAAAATAATTATTAAAAAAAAGCTTCCAGACTAAAAAAAGACAACAAGAGATAGGGATGGACATTATATAGGGACTAAAGGAGTAATACATCAGGAATTCAAAGCACTCATTTATGTATATGCACCAAAATATATAAGACAACTCTTACAAACATAAAATGGACATTGGTTCTAAGTGGTAGGACACATTAACACCTCCACTTAGATCAATGAACATATCAACCAGAAACGCAATAAGAAAATAATAATCTACAATGAAGAATTAAACCACATGTTCTTATATTTTTTATAGGACACTAAGCCCCCAAAAGCTGAGTACACATTCTTAATTGCACATAGAACATTCTCCAGGATAGACTACATGTTGGGTCAAAAATTAAGTGTCAATAAATTCTCAATTACTGATATATCAAGTATCTTCTCTGATCACAGAATAGAAATCAACCATAAAAAGAAAGCCAGAAAAATCTGTAATATGTGAAGACTGAACAACACACTACTGAATGACTATTGGATTAATGATGGAATCAAAAAAGAAATTAAAAAATAAATGTAAACAAATGAAAAGGAAGACACAGCATGCTGGAACCCATGTGATACAGCAAAAGCACTACTAGGTGGTAAGTACATAGAATACAGGCCTACATAAGCAGCATAGACCTCAAAGATCTCAAATAAGTGATCAAACACCACATATTAAGGAACTACAAAAAGAACAAGCAAAATGAAAAGCTAGTAGAAGGAAGGAAATAATAATGATTAGAGTGGAAATAAATGAGTTAGAAATGTAAAAGTTCAAAAGATCAATGAAAGCAAAAGATAGTTCTTGAAAAAATAAAGAAAAGACATAGACCTCTGCTTGACCAAGAGAAAAGGGAGAAAAGCTAGTAAAATGAATCAGACATGAAAGAATTTACAATAGAAATCTCAGAAACAGAGAAATGGGTTACTACAAATATCTTTATGTCAACAAATTGGAAAACCTAGAGGAAACAGATATACACTTAGAAATATACAGCCATCAGAGACAGAATGAAGCAGAAATAGAAAACCTTAACTGAACAATCAGAAGCAAAAGTCTTGATAATTTTAATAGTTCTACCAAACCTGCAAAGACGAGTGAATAGCTATCCTTCCAAAATACTGCGGAAGAGGGAATGCTCCCAAACATATTTTATTAGGCCATCAATTATCTTATACAAAGAGCAGACAAAGACATCTTTT